>NW_004524581.1:881585-913473 GCF_000260255.1 Octodon degus | reverse complement strand
AAAGAAAGAAAGAAAGAAAGAAAGAAAGAAAGAAAGAAAGAAAGAAAGAAAGAAAGAAAGAAAGAAAGAAAAAAAAAATGGAGGGCAGGCAGGTAACCAGGCAGGCCCAGGGTAGGCCACATGGAGGTGCAAGCAAATGGGAAAGATATGGGCCCAGAACCTAGGAGAAAGGCAAATGCTGGACAAGACGCTTGAGCACCACCAGTGGATTTGATGGTGACTGAGGCTGTGAGTTTGAATGCGACTAGCTACAGAAAGTAAAAAGAGATAAGGGGAAGAAATATTTGTGAAATGCCAGTAGGTTACGCACGGAAAGATAATTCAGATCCCAGTCCAAGCTGAGGTCCAATACTAATTTCAGTCCTTACTAGCTTTGTGACCTGCATGGTTTGTCCAAGGTGACATGACTAGTATGTCAAGCAATTCAGGTTTAAACTCCTACATGACTCTAAACCCCATGTTCTTTACCACTGAGAACCCCCTTCACAAAGTGAAGGAGGCTGTAAGAGAAAATGTTAAGTATAAGTCCTTTGGCAAAAAAAAATGCCACCAAAAGATAGAAATAAAACAGGTGATCTCTGTACTTTTTTTTTTTTTTTTGGAACCAGGGATTGAACTCAGGCCCTTGCACTTGCCAGGGAAGCACTTATTCTACTGAGCCATCTCCCTGGTCTCTCTGTACTCTTAAGGGTGAGAAATCTATCCTTTCCTCATATCAAACTCTACTCTTTGTTGAAATTGAAAGCACCTTTCTCAGCCACAGGTGGCTGAGAGACGGATGACCCGTTAAAGTGGAGAAGGTGTCTAGGAAAGGGCCATGTGAAGGAGGAGTAGAATTAAGTGACACCAATAATATAAATGCATCCTATGCATACTTCACGGGTCATGCTACATTCATTATTGAAAACTTAAGATGAAAAACATGTGTGATAATAAGCAGCACGTGCATTATGCTACTTATTCTTAGCATTAGGGTAAAAGGTAGACAATGCAAAGGCCTGAGCCCTCATCCCAAGTCAATCACTCATATTTTAAATGGCTTAGAAGCATACTGTAAAATTTTTTTCTTTGAAAGAGAGCAAATAATTTATCGCCAAGAGTTTCCAAAGAAAAAGGGTTGTTATTAAAAAGCGGCAGGTATTTTTAATGGACTTTCCATGGCCAAGGGCTTGTCTTTTTTGTATTTTTCTTCCTCTCTTCTCCTAGAAACAAAAAATGACAGCAACTAATGTCAGTTCCTTAGAGCCATTGCTCTGTAGCAAAATAATTTAGGGAGGCAGACAGAGGATTCAGGCAACTTTTATGAGAAAGTTGTTCATGTTTTCCTCTGATGCAACTTTTCCATTCAGATGTTTTTATGACAACTACAGTCTCTGGGGACGAGCTATACAAAGACTGATTTTTTTTTTAGGACAAGATTTCCCTTATTACTTAATCGCTGCAATTTGACAATAAAACCATCTGCCTATAATTGGCTAACTTTAAATATTGCTCAAGTCCTGAAAACTGAATGTCTGAAAGGATTCATTGTTGTATCCTGGCATATCAAATTCTACCTTCGTGCAGAAGCTGTGAGTCTGAACTTTTTATACTACCAATGAGATAAAACATTTTGTGATTTTTTTCTTCATTCTAAGGTGTGTAATTTTTTTAAAAATCTAATTAGTTTCATATTACATGATAAAAGAAAAATCATGTAAAGTCCCTTACAAATGGCTGCATTTGGAAACCTGTTGCCCTACAGCCACAAAAGCAATGACTCCTGAGGCTTCTGGGGCTGTTGTGGTCAGAAGCATGCCCAGTTCATTTGGTTTTTAAACACTCAAAGGAATAAAAAAGAAAAGCACTCGTCTTGTTGCTGGAGATTGACTTCCTCATGGTGGCATATGATTCCTGAGCTGTGATGCTTTCTATCTAGGTCTTGAGACTTTGGTGCCTCACATTGCCATGAAGTGTGCTGGGAACGGCCCACAGGAGGTGAGAGTTAGTTTCTGACAGTGGCCAGCTTCATTGGTTGGCTTCTGATTAAATCTAGATCACAGTTTTCTACTCATTCTGGCTCGTGTCCTCTGCAGTTTTCTTCTCCTCAAACTAGTGAGAGGCAATGCTTTTGAACTTTTGCCCACTTTATAGCATAAAATTTACAGCTGCAGTTGCAATGAGATTCCCAGCCTGCTTTTTGTGATCCTTCAAAGTTGTCCTTAGAGCAATGTTCATTGTTTTTTTTTTTTTTTTGTTTTTTGGTTTTTTTTCTGGAACTGGGGATTGAACTCAGGCCCTTGAGCTTGCTAGGGAAGCACTTATTCTACTGAGCTATCTCCCAGGCCCCCATTGGTACTTTTTCTTCTAGCCTATTTGCCAGGTCTTTCTTCTCAAAGGGAGGGCAACTCCTTCTTTTTGGAATGTCAGGCTGTGAAATATTCACCATGCAAATCAGCAAGCCTCTGTATTTAAGATTCTCAGAAGGAAGTACTCTACCCTGGAGATCCACCCACCAGCTCTACCTTCATCATTATACTTCTCTTCCTATATGTCTTTAAGAATGTTAAGAGACCAGCTAGATTTTTTTTTTTTTTTTGTTTTCATTTGTGTGTTTGGTGCAAGGTCTCACTCTGCAGCTCAGACTCGTAGTGATCCTCCTGTTGTCAGCCTCCCTAGCACTGGGATTATAGGCATGCCCCACCACACCCTGACTCTGTCACCAGCTCAGTGTGCCCTAGGAGCAAGGTCAGCACAGAATGTGGGACGGGGCATCGAACCTTGGTCCCTGCACTTGACCAACCAAGAACTTAGTCTGCTGAGCTATATTGCTGGCCAAGACTAGCTAGAATTATAATGAGATGCACCTGAAAAGATCAGTGACACACCTAATTTTTATTTGTATCAAGAGCTCTAACTAGGGGGAAAAATGCAATCTAGTATCAACCTATCAGAGAAGACGCTAGTTCTTTGCTATTAAAAATGCAATAAGATGCGATAGCTCCAAAAAGAAGGGGTTGCCCTCCCTTTGAGAAGAAAGACCTGGCAAATAGTCTAGAAGAAAAAGTTATTTATGTGTAGTAGTTCTTTTGCCAGTGTGGCAAAGATACAAAGAAGCAAGGTGAAAAGGATCTCAATGAGTATAGAACTGAGGAGTAGGGGCATTTGGAGAATGGAGTGCAGCTTCAGAGGAAAAGTGTAAACACAAATCTGAGTCTTCCAGGAAAGGGCCAATGATCGAGAGGGTGCTAAATGTGGCAGGGCAGCAGTGATAAATTGCAAATGGTTTTAAAGGAGGATGAACTTCATCCAGAAGAAAAGGAGGACAATAGCAGCTAATATAAAGAGCACTTCTGATGTGCTAGAAACCTACTGATTTCACCTGTCATCTTGCTTAAGCCTCGCAATCCTAGGAGGCACACATGGTTCTTATATTTTACAATACTAATAAGTTGAGGAGGCTCCTGACAGCCTAAGTTCTTTGCCTGGACGCAGGAAGTTTGTGAATGATAAGATCAGGAGTCACACCCTGGGAGTCTGACCTCAGACCCTTCCATTTCACCCATAGCCATGCGGGTGCCTCCATCGACTAAATCCAGGGCCAATGAGAAAGTCATGCTCTACCCCTTGGAGAAAGGACTTACGCACTTGGGAGAACAGTGAGCTGTCCAGGTTTTGCTAGAGAAAGAAAGACAACAGTGAGGAGAATACACAGAATGTGATCAGTGAAGTTACTAGTACGTTGGAGCTCCCAGTTTTCTTGTTCTTTCCTCCAATCTCTGAGAAGAGCATGGACAGAGAATCACTAGAGCATTCATACAAGAGAGACTCTCAGGGCACAGTACTTCCTATGACAAGGGGAGTGTGGGCTCCGTGAGCATCGTACAGATTATAGGCTTACCTTGGAGGAGTTTAATGGACATTATTGGAATGGAACTAGAGGTAAAGAAGGAAGCTAGAGTGATCACAGAATTTAGTTTAAGCTGAGACACTTGGCAAGGGCATAATTAATGATAGTGACGAATCCACAAATAGCAAATCAGGACACAGGTTCATCCCAGCTAACGACTCCGGTAGCCACTACTTGTGACTGCCTGTGTTTGTTGGAATTAGGAGGGTGATCATAATATGACTTTAACTCTTTGGGGAAGATACGAAACATACTTGGGTCAAATGCAGTTTGTAATTATTATGTGTCACAAACATGTGCTACCAATTTAAAAAAGTGATACTAAAAAAGGAATTAGCAGAGCAAGATCATCCTGGAGTCTGGACATGCCAGAGAATCCAGGAGGGCTAGAGCTGTGATAAGAGAGGCTGTGTACAAAGTGCTTGAGCCCATGGAAGAGATAAGATGAAAATTCCTGTTTGGGTTATGTTTCTTTAAATGCAAAACTACTCCCACAGCTGAACTAATGGGTAATGGTTTATGAGTTTTACTGGAGCTTATACATGAAAGAATCCGCACATTACATGTGGACGTAATCAGAGGGAAACTGGCAGAGTGTGAGTGGATGAAGTCCATATGAAAATAAGCATGAGAAAACAAATTGCATGGGGAGAGCGGAACAAGAGAATATAGGCAGTTTAAGTTATAAGAGACAAATGTAGGTTTCCCCTTTAGTAGGTTTTTTTTGTTTTGTTTGTTTTTGTTTTTTTGAGACTACGTACTACAATAAAAATGATGACCCGGATCACAAAGTAGTCTGTGTTGACAAAAACTTATAAACAACCACACAGCTTGGCTTCACAAGGAAGTTAACATATCTCAGAGCCTGAAAGCTTGTTTAAAATTCAGCATAACTTCAGACACCAGGCTAGCTCTTGCCCCTGAGTAGCAGGGGCTCATTCTCCACTGGGCTACTCTTGCAGCTCAGCTACGTTCTCTTCCTAGAAGTCACTGGCTTCTGCTTTTATTTTTCCTTTTAGCCAAGGACCCCTTTCTTCTGCGAGTCTGGCATTTAATATCTCTGAGACAGAGGATCCAAGTTGTTCATTCACTCATCATGCATTGGAGAGCTCCTGCTGGGAAGAGTATTTGTGTCAGAAAAACTCATATGCTTCTGGTTAGCCTGCAGAGTAGTTGTACTCAGATCAAATGTCTTCCCAGGGTTCAACAGTTCTGACCGGGGTCCCCGAATCACAGCAAGCAGAATGAGGCCCCCCGTGGGGTGTGGGCACTGCACTCCCCTAGATGTCCTACCACCTCCCCAGCTGTTCTGCACGTTCTTTTTCAGGCTCATACTCCTCTGCCCCAGCAATTGGTGCTAGATTCCTTCAAGACGGAGGCTTAGAACTTTTTCTCTTTCCCTTGTTTTTCCTTCCTTACAATCTCCACCATGCCCACTCATGCTTTGGATCCAGAGCTGGACCCTAAAGACATGGGCTAATAATTTCCAAATGTGTGTATCTCCAGCCATGATCACTCTTTTGTATCCGAGCTCTGACATCAAGGGCCAGTTTCACATTTCCACTTTCGTATCTTAGAGGCATCACAAAACGCGACATAACCACTGCAGTATTCTGCCAACTCTCACTTATGTTTATTTGGATTATCCCTTTTATGGACTATCCAAGGACGTTTTTAAAAAAATCAGAGTGGCTTCTGTATGATATTTAGACATATATCTGGACTGTTTTTATCTTCAAGTAAGCTTTTGGCATTTTATTGTTACTGAAATCTATTTTTAAAATAAAATTTGTTCTTCAAAAAAAATACTGCACCATAACCTAGACATATCTCACGTTCTTCTGCCTGACCCCCCGGGGACCCCCTTGATGAGCAACAGCACTGCCTACTTAACTTCAAAAGCTGTAAGTGTATGAGCTATCCTTGATACATCCTCTGTCTAAATCCCTTAAATCTGCCTCCTGGGTCTGTTATCTTAACGCTTCACCATCTCTTAAAACTACTTCTTACAACCTGTGGCCACCACTCCAAGTTAGTGCTACCACCATTGCTCTCCAGGGTTGCCTCCGCCCTGGCACCATCCCCACAGTCTATGCTAGCCTCTTCTTAATCCATTTCAAACACTAAAATTATAGGGAGCTGTATAAAAGTCTTCTATTGTCATCTCAATTGCCCCCTCCCCTTACAGTCTCTCAATGATTTCTTATCCTCTTGGAACTGAGGACAGCCTCTTCATGCGACTAGCAGGTCTAGTTTAGCCTTAGCCTAGACCTTGTTGCCTTCCTTTTCCCCACTGCTGCTTTGTCTCAGTCACAGTGGTCTCATTTCAAACCTTGGAATGTGCTAGAATCCTTCATGCTACACTGTCTTTTAGTGATTGCTTGCACAGAAAGTCTACATTTGTGTTCTTCTGGATAACTTCTACCCATTCTTCAGAACTTAGCTTCTTTCTTTCTTTTTTCTTTCTTTGTATTTTTAGTACAGGGTCTACAGGGTCTCACTACACAGATCAGACTCAGTAATCCTTCTGTCTTCAGCCTCCCAAATTCTGGGATTATAGGCATGCTCCACCACACCCAGTCTCAGTCGCCATCTCAGTGTGCCCTGGGCGCAGGGCTGGCACAGCACTCCAAGGATCAAACCCTGCTTCCTGTGCCTGCCTAAGCAGGCACTTTGGTCCACTGAGCTATCTGGCCGGTCCCCAGAACTTAGCTTTTCTTGATCCCTGCCAGTGTCTGGTCCCATTGCCATATAGCCGTATCAGTCATATTTGTGTCTTTTGGAAGAATAATCTGATGGGGATGGGCTTCATGCTCACCTGTACCTCCTCTCAGACTTTAGTAGACTTTAGTATGCTCATATCTATTTTTATTTACCATCATATCCCCAGAGCCTGGAAAGCACTGAATAATATTTCTGGACAGATGGGCGAGCAAAACCACTAACGGTCATTGCAACACCAGGCTGTAGGAATGACACAGTTTCTCTCTAAAGGATCTCGGGCCACTGGAGCTGCTACAACCAAATGCCATAGACTAAGTGGCCCCTAAACAGCACTGCGTCTCTTAGCTCTAGAGGCAGGGAAGTCCCAGATCTAGGAGCAGGTGCAGTACGTGGCAAGGGCTCCCTTCCTGGAAGGCGAATAGCCATCTTCTCACTGTGTCCACGTGGTAGAAGAAGCAAGTGACCTACCTGAGTCCTCCTTCGTAATGTCACCAATCCCATTCATGGTGTGGGCTCTGCATGGCCTGGTTCCTTCCAAGGAGCTCAGCTCTGAAAAGCAGATTAGGTTTCAATGAATGAACTGGGAGGCGGGAAGGGATGGGATGGCAACAAACACTTAGTCCACTGGAAAGGGTTTCTCAGCATATTTATCAAAGGATCCTAAAAAACAGCAGAAAAAATTCCCCCAAAATGAATGTCATCGATTACCCTCAGCAATGTTACTGCATTATTAACAAAGTTCAACTCCAGCATTCAGAAAATGTGAATTAATCTGAAATGGGCATTTAGAGAAAGGCTGGAAGAGTGCAAAGCAAATGAAAAAGAAATTGGTAATTGATCCTCTGGCTTGAAGTGAGTGTCAGTCTGTGCCTTTCAGAGCGCATGTGTGGAGAAGAGTTTTTACCACTCGCAGTCTTAGCTGGAGGCTAGAAATGTGGCATTTATGTTGCAAATCACCCATTCTAGTACCACAGACACTAACCTAAGTGGATCTTATTGTAAAAAATTAAGTGAATTTATCAAGATTTAATATAGTCACATCATCACAGAAATAAACGTGTTATAACTATATAACTTTTAATTTTGTATGTGTCCTATATGGTAACTTTTTTTGTTTTGTTTTGTTTTGTTTTCCAGAACTGGGGATTGAACTCAGACCCTTGCACTTGCCAGGGAAGCACTTATTCTACTGAGCCATCTTCCCGGCTCCTGTAACTGTTATAATATTTCTTACAGTTGTCTTCTCCCTAAAGGACACATATATCTCTTACTCAGATAACAAATTCCCTTGCAATCTTGATGTAGCATATATTTCAGCACCTAAAACAAAAAGTATAAAGGAAAAGATTAATAGATTGGGTGGTTAAAACAAATGACACACTTCTGCGAATCACACACGACAGACAAAAATTGCATTAGCAATTTCAGAAAAGGGGACCGATCCAAAAGTTTCAATATGTAGGCATGAAGGCTGAGGTCTTAAATACAATAGGACCTCTTAGCAATCTGTTGAAAAAGATGAATATCCTGAAGGAGTTGTCAGCATAGTGTGCTGGCTGTGATTTAAAAAGTGAAATATGAAAGGGGCCGGGGAGATAGCTCAGTAAAATAAGAATCTGCCTGTCAAGTGCAAGGTCCTGAGTTCAATCCCTGGTACTACAAAAATAAATAAATAAATAGATAGATAGATAGATAGATAAAAAATAAATAAATAATAAAAAAGTGCAATTGGAGAAAGGGGCTTTTCAAGCAGTCTAAGTAGTAATGTAAATGAATTGGTCCAACAGTTTTCGTGGGCAAACTTACACTGCATATGTTGAAATTGTGAACATATGTACCACTTAACTTATAAATTTAATCTAAAAAGTCATTAAAAGTATAAGAAGTATCAACATTAAAGAAGCTAATTAAGCAATATTTTCAATAGCAAAATTCTGAACCTAAAGTTACAACAACAAATTGGTTAATCAATAACTATAATAAACCTCTTCCATGGAAGACTATATACCCATATCTTTCCCATGTTTATGTATATTTAGAGATATAAAGAGCAAAATGAAAGACAGATGAGCTGGGTGCGATGGTGCACGTCTGTAACTTTAGCACTTGGGAGGCTGAGGCAGGAGGATTGCTGCAAGTTCAAGGCCAGCCTAGGCTACAAAGACAGTTCAAGTTCAGCCTGAAAAACATTAGGAAGTATGAAGAAAGCTCTTTCTCAAACAGGAAGGGGCTCAAGAGGTGTAGGGAGGAGGGAGGGAGAGGTAGGGAGGGGGATAAAAAAAGAATGAAGATGTGTTATGCACCTGTACCAGCTCCACACAAGAGCTGCCATCATTAGGCACTGCCAACATGTACTAATAAAAACTAAAATCAAGGATAATAATTAAATTAAAAAAATCAGAAGCTGTCTGTGATTAGGTGGGTGGTGGTGCATGCCCATGCTCCCAGAACTTTGGTGAGGCAGGAAGACAGCAAGTTCAAGTCTCACCTGAGCAACTTAGTGAAAGCCTGACTTAAATAAAAATAAATAAATAAAAGAGGCTGGGCATGTAGTTCAGCAGTACAACTCCCGTGACTTTCATTACAAGTACCACAAAAGAGCCTGTGATTTATTTGTTGCAAAAATGGTACATTCCAAATATCTACGTCTAGCTCTAAATACTTACACATGCATTTAAAATCTCAAGAAAATTTACAAAACGATTAGCAGTAGCTATTTCTGGACAGTAAGATTATGAATGAGTTCTACTTTTAACTCTTTCTATGTTATTTATTTTTATAAGCATCACTACTCTTATAGTAAAGTTGAAAAGAGTGTGATATATAACTGCTCAACAATTTCTTAAATCATAAGGACAAGTCACACGGGTACCTATATCAAATTATATCCTGCTACTTCAAATATCTATTTTAATTAGTATATGTTTGCAATACAGAGCAGCCTCATTCATCTTGGGGGATGGATACATACATGTAGCACATCTTATTTTTCTCAGAGCTAAAAATTCCGCCTTGAAGTAGATTCTTTACCAGGAATAGTATGATAACTCTAGCATGCCACCTAGTGTTAAGAACTTGGATACTTTAAGAAAGTTTCAATTTGAAAATTATAAAGAGTTCCAATTTACAATTATATAAGCAATGTCAACAAATATGTGTCTCTTTAAAAAGACACAGGTTTCTTGTGATTATGTGTGGAGTTCAAAACTTGAGTTACAAATTCTAAAAGCAACTATGTCCATTCAATGTAGTTGAAGAAGTTGAAAAATAACACCCAAGAGCCCCAATAGGCAAAATACAGTTTTAAACTGACAAGAGGGAAGGAGGAATCTGCGGTCCTCGTAACTCAACAACACACTTCAGCCACTGCTGTGACAGCTGTTATCATTTACCAACTGTACAGTCAATCAGACCCTTAAAGGATTACAAAAACAAAGATCCTATTTGAAGACCTACTAAGCGCCCATTTATTTTTTGGACTAAGAATAAAAAAACACAAAAAATGAACAGATTTTTTTCATTCTGCCTTTTTTTTAAACATCAAAAAGCCTTGAGTTTTCCCTATTAGACAGCAGAATAAGTTTTCTTATTTCTTGGTCTTGTGAAGCAGAAAGTTTTTATTTATTTTTATAAATTTTATTGAGAAACAAAAGCAAGAGAGAGTTTCAAAACCGATTAGTAGAACAGTTTCAATACTTAATAAATTGCACACTGTCATCTTCATAGTGGTTATTCATAGTACAGGATGCAGACACAATATCCTGTAAAATACTATTAGTACAAATCTTTCTTCTCATTGAATTAAGATAAAATAGCTGTATATCAATCCTAACTATTTTTACATACAGGTACAAAATGGTTCTTCATTTGTATCTCCCTTTTTTGTTTAGTTTTGTCAGAGATGGGTATTCCATTGTCATTTAAATATTGTAGGTGCATAAATTCAGCAAAATAATCTAATATAGTCCAGTAGTACATAATAGTAGTGGGTTATCTGTAGGACTGGCAATGTCAGAAGTTGTTGCCTTGAACATTTTACAGCTCAGTATATTAATATGGCTTTACTTTTTGTACTTCGTTTATATACTTTTCCGCTGGATGGTTAAGACCAAGATAAATCAAGACCTACATAACAAGAAATTTTACTTTTGTATCTGCCAAGGTCAGTCAAATCCCCTCAGGATTTACCCTAAAACCCTGTACCTGAGTTTGTAGATCCTGTGTCAGTGTCAGCCATGTGGATGAGTCACGGCCATAACTTGACCAATTTGTTCTCTGTGAAAGCCTGAGAGGATGTTTTCTCTCCATGTGACTCTCCTTACAAACACTCTACATCATTGACCACTTACCTCTGTGGCCCCATGAGCTCCTTGATCAGAAAATTTTGGACATCATTGAGTTACAGGATACTGCAGTACAGATTCTCTTATGTCCTGAGTCTTCACTGACCTTGAAAGGCTAGGGAAAAAAATGTTGGCTGTACTTGCAGCCCCTCTTTTTCTCTAATTTTTGGTCTGCAAACTTAAGTTTTTAACCATCCAGAATAGAAGCTTATTATTATTATCCTACAACATAGGCAATTAAGCTTAACCTCACTATCGGTCTGAATATCAAACATCTTAGGCATCACATGGAACAGGTATTTTCTATCAAGTATTGATATGTTGAACTTTAAATCCCTACAGAATCTGAAGAAAACAAATTAAAAAGGAAAAAAAAGTTTTTTAAAAATAGGAATAAACAGTTACATATTTTTACACAGAAATTTAGAAATCTAACCATATGCAGCCTTGTAGCAGGGCAATCCTGTGACTTTTTTTTTTCTTGTTTCTTGTTTTCATTTATTACCCTTTATTTTTTTTAAAAAAACCATTTACTTGAGAGACAGTATGGCAGTAATTGATATGCCATGACAAGCAGTATGTATTTAGGAGACCAGAATGACAGACAGTCCAAACATGACCCTACTATTACACATTGCATTCTTCAGTGCAGTTGCTTAGTTCACAGATATCAGCATATATAGTTAGTCAGGGTGAGAATCCTTCCAATTAGCTGCTAGTTTCTAAAACATGCTGAAGATTCTCAGGATCATTGCCTTACCCATCTTGTGCATATAAATGTATGGTTTTGTCCCTGTCATGTACCCTAGCTTTTCTCCTTGCTCCCTCTTCATTGTCTACTCTCCAAGTTCTTGCTTTCCTTTTAATTGTGTTATGCATTTCTATTTTTATTTCTTCTTTTCAGTTCTTATACTAGGGAGACTATGCAACATTTATATATGTGGGTCTGGTTTATTTCAATTATGAGTATATCTTCAAGTGGCATTGACTTAAATATAAAGACTATGAGTTTATCATTCTTAATAGCTGAGTAATACTCCATTGTATAAAAATACCACATCTTTTTCTATCCATTCCTCAGGTGATGGACATCTTGGTTGTTTCCAAGATTTGGCTATCAGAAATTGTGCTGCTATACACATAGGCACACATATATCCCTATGATATGATGTTTTCAGTTCCTCAGGGAAAATTCCCAGTAGGGGAATAGCTGGTTTGAATGGGATTTCCAGTCCTAGTTTTGTAAGGAGTTTCCAGCATGGGTCAGAGGGAAGTGAGCCAAGACAGAGCGCAGTACGGGTAGGGGTTGGGGCTGTGGCTGGGGCAGGGTGCCTGGAAAACCACCAGGGAGAGTGCCTGGGCAGTGTCCCTGGAAAATCTTGAGTTCTGACCTTTCACCCCAGACTCTATTTGATAGAAAAAGAGCAAGGGATTATCTGGCTACTTCCTGCTGGCCCTGGGGCATCGTGGGGCTGTGAATCTGGAGATTAGGAAAAGGGGTTATCCTCATCGTTGAAGGGGGTCTCATTGGAGTAAGACCTGGAAAGACTAATCTGAGAGAAGCATCTGGTTAAAATTTTGGGTTATGAGTTTAGTTACTGTGTCTCAAACTGGGATTATTAAGCAAGTGGTTAAGAGGAGCATAACAGCGAGCTCTACCTGGTGTCCCAGGAGGTGGGAAAGCCAAGTGAGTATGGTCCCCCGTGGGCTGTATAACCCCAGCCTGGGAAGCCCATGTCTCAGTATTGTTGTGCTCTATGTCTTAATTCTTTGACCTTTTGGTGTATAATTCCAGACTGGTTACCATAATAGCAACATTATTCTTTTTTTAAAAAGGCAATTTCCCCTTTTTCTACAGCTATCAAATCGAGGGCTTTTCTGTTTTGTAGTATCATACAGGACAGTTGCTGTAGTTGTTTGTGTATGGTGACCGTGGTGTTGGCTACATGATGGAAATCTCCAGCCAGCCTCTTGGCTGTCTGTATATGGAGCCCCAGGGATGTTCCTAGGCCTGCAACTCCTAAGGCGGTTCCCAACAGGGCTGAATTTATGAGAAATCCCATGTGAATTACTCATGTTGTTCTGTGTGATGATGTAGGGAGATTGGCTGAGAAATAGCCATCAGCAAATTCCTTCCCTTTATAGACAGCAAAGTTAGGAACTATTAGAACCGGGGTGCATTAAAGACCTTGTGGAATGAGGGGCCAACCAAATAGCTCAGAGGATTAAAGTGCCTGCAAGCAGGTGCAGGGGCTAGGGGTTCAATCCCTGGGCCTCCCATGATGGCCCTGCCCCCGGGGCACACTGAGACAGCAATTGAGACTGGGCGTGGTGGTGCATGCCTGTAATCCCAGCTCTTGGGAGGCTGTATACAGGCAGGTCACTATGAGACCAATCTAGTAGTGAGACCCTGAACACCCTGTAGACCCTTCCCTAAAATACAAAAAAAGAGGAGGAGGAGGAGGAGGAGGAGGAGGAGGGGGAGGAGGAGGAGGTGGAGGAGGAGGAGGAAGAAGAGGAGGAGGAGAAGGAGACAGAGATGGAGATGGGGACGGGGACCGGGACAGGGACGATGACGGAGACAGAGACACTCAGAGAGGTTAGTAGGAGTGTAGGAGAGGGGTCTGAGAGCAGTGAGGGCCATCGAGTTGAGGTTAGTGTTTAGTGGCATTGAATTTGGTGATTTCTTAATATCAGGGGCCATGTAAGGCGTCTTGTGGATATGAAAGAGCCCACAGGGGTCTTGTCTAGTGGTATCAATCCAAACAGTGAGGCTAACTCTACGGTCCCATGTGTCTGATTGTGGGTCATGGATGGTTAGATTCACATAGCTGTCATAGAACGATGCCTATGTTACTTGGGAGGGGATAAGCTGGTAAAATTCCACAAACGTCTTACAAGCAAGGTAAAGTACAGTGTGAATTCACAATGGAAGCTGCTATTTCCTTAGTATAGGATAAAATGTAGAGTCAAATGCAAGGAAAGTCAAGTCACACACCAAAATGAACTCTAATCCTTCCTACACTGAAGCAGATTTGGAATGATGCTAATATAATTCAAGTATCGTCAGCTCCTTTTTTCTAGCTATAGACTTTAAACAAAAAAAAAAAAAAAAAAAAAAAAAACTCTTCTGAGCAAAGAACATCCTTTAGAATCTTATGTGACTTAGTATAACATACCTTGTAATTTAACTGCTCAATCATACTGAAGTTCTGACTTTGGTCTAATATGTTCATTTTTCATGGTTTTGAGAACTCAGTTTGGTTTTCCTCTCCAAGTGTATTTCTAAGTTACTTTTGAGTGTTTTATGAAGGCCAAGGGTGGGAAAGTCTAAGTATTAAATGGGAGCTCAGAAAAATTAAATGAATGTATTTACAAAAGTTAACTGAACTTAAATAATAGTCATGGTGGATTAACTAATGGTAAACTTTTAACACCCAGGTCAACTGAATCAGTGGGGCGCTGGGTGTGGAAGGCCCACCTAAGCACTGGTGCCAGCAGTGTAAAAGGAGAACTGGAGGGGAAGGTGCTGTGCTGTTGGTTCTCCTGGAGAATCTTGTCACAGTGGCTTTCTTGGTATGAACTCAGCCGTTAGCCTCAGAAGAGCTCAGGACCTCACTGTCACTGCGGATGGCTGGGGTTCTCTCCTGGGGGAGCTCTGGTCCTTATTCCGAGCATCACATCCTGGCTCCAGTGCAGACCCCTCAGCCTAAGGGCACAGATCCGTCATCCCTCCAGTGCAGACTTTCTAGCTTACACCACTGGCCTTTGGGCCTTCTCAGGACAGATGCTTGATACAGATTTGCAGGAGACATGGCTGTGGGCTTTAGGCCTCCAGCTAGACTCGTGGAGGATGTTGCCATGGGATCCAGGCTCTGCCATGCATCCTATTTTAAATCTTTTCTCCTATAAACCCTGACTACAGCAATGCAAATTACCACTTTCCTAGTTTTAGATGTTCTTGCCACCAAATTCAATTGAAGCCATTACAAATACTATAGATAATGGAAATATATATGGACAACAGGCTGAGTTGATAAAAAAATAGTATTTTATTTCCTACATGATGAACTTACTATATTTCAAGAAAAAAGCTATGATTTGAGACATGAATCTAAGGCAAACCATTGCCTTAGATTTTTCAATTTTATTTCGGTGGTGGGCGGTGCCTCATCTCCTACTGGTTTTCCTAGGTAGGAGAGAAGGGCTTTTCTCTCTGTGTACAGAACCTTGAATTTAATGTTCAGAAAGCAGTGACCTTTCTAGATGTCAAAAGGTGAGTAGCTATTGGATAGAATGAAAATGTCATTTTTCAAAAAGTTCAAAGGATGTGGAAAATATCCAAGAAAGGCTTTAAACCAAAGAGGGGATGAGAGAATATTCTGAATACTAAAATCTAAACTTCTCAAGCCCCTTCCCTCTGCTTAATTGGCTGTTCAATTTTAATTGTGCATGTGTGTGTCTTCATTTTAAAGTGTATGCACGTGTGCCCTTTTTTTCTTTTTTTGCAGAGCTGGGGATTGAACTCAGGCCCTTGCCCTTGCCAGGGAAGTGTTTATTCAACTGAGCTATCTCTCCAGCCCTGTGTGCCCTTTCAAGGGTGGAAGAGCCACAGGTGGAATGATGGGCAACCAACACACAGTGAAGAGCAGCGGGCTTCCCACAGTGGCCTCACCCACAGGAAGGACCCCGCTGCAGTGCAGTCAAGAGCGTGGACCCTGGAGTTACCCAGCCAGCTCCTCCATGTGCTGATCGGCATTACTCAGGCTGTGGTACCCTGAGCTACCTCTACCTGTGCCTCTGCCATCTCACCCGGGAAATATGGCTAACATTCCACACCTTCTAGAATTGCTGTGAGGGCTGAAGTGGAGCAACACCTACGTATAACCAGAAGAGTGTCTGCATACTATCTTACTTTGCAGCTGTGTCACACATGACCTAGGCCATTGCCTACCACAAATGATGAAATCTAAAAATGGTTACTCCCATATCTCAGACATTAAGTCAATCTGTTTATCCCACAGCTTATCAATATATTTGTAAAATAAGGAGCATCAAATGGGATGCACAGATCAGTAGGAAACTTTGAACAAATCTAATGCTTCTAGGAAGATATAGTATCTTGCATTTTAATGTATGATATTGACACTTCAGTCAAAAACTTCAATGTTTTATGGCAAAAGTTTCTAATCATTAAAAAATAAGTTGGTCCTCTATTTACTAACTTACAATTTGCTCGTTCTATTTTTTTAAAGACAGAGTCTTATTATGTAGTTCATACTAGTCCTGAATTTACTACATAGTCCAGGCTGGCCTCCAACTGGTAGCAATCCTCCTGCCTCAGCTTCCCCAGTGCTAGAATTATAGGTATGTGCCACCACACCTGGCTACAACTTACTTGGATATTGGCTTTTTAAACACTTTACATTCGTGCCTTAAGCATATTTGAGTTTTAACATCTTATAAAGCTGGCCTCATTTCGTTTATCTCTATTTCAGATCACCCCCCCCGAAGATAAATAGCTACCATGTTAAGAAATTATTTCTAAAATTTAATATTTGACAGTATGGGCACTCCCTTAAGAGTAAAGTCAGGTAAGCATTATTACAGTTTGAAAAGGTAATGCTCTGGACGATTCTTAGGGGGCTAACTTGTAGAAACAAGAGAATTCAGGGGACAAGGTAGGAAGAAATTGCTGTAAAAGCGAGAGAAGAGGGTGGTGCTTGTATAACAAATTAGATATTTATTGTTGTTTTTATTAGTATTGTTGTTAAATTACTGCAGGCTAGTTTCCATTATTCAGAAAGAACTGTAATTAATATAATATTCATTACATCTCTATCCAAACAATTAGATTTTTAAAAAACATCTCATCCCCTATTGGCGGCAGGTTAGTAGTATTGTACTTGGGCACCAAAAGAAGAATTATTAATGTTTCTGGAGCAGCAGTCCATTAATGATTTAGAAAACAAAGCCCTAATGGAAAAGTGCTGCCTAGTTTCCAATTTTGTTAATGAGCACATTTCATTCTCAGGCCTACAATGACAGGTTCAGATTCCCTGGTGCCGGGAAAGTTCTAATGTAGAGCTGTCTTGGTCTATTTTGAAATCACAGTGCAAATAAAGATGTGCATTTCCAGGCCTTAGCAGAGATATGAAAACTAAAATTATGCAGAAAAACACATTTTAAAAGTTATTTCTGAGGCCATAAGTCAAAGGTGAACAACCCAATGCAGGGTAAAAAGAAGACAATTAACAAAAATATCAGGGTCTATCTGAGTCTTAGGTTGTTTCATATCACATGGAATAAAGACCTGGTAGTCCCTCTTCCCCAAGTTGGACTTGGTTTATCTTGGTCTTTCCCATGGAATCTGAGGATGGAGAAATCTGAGTCAGAAAAGGACAAAGAGAAGGATCAAAATAACTGAAAGAACAGTGTCATGTCTAGAACAACAAAATAATGAAAGAAGCAGAACTTGGAAGTAATAAAAGCTTGTGTCTTTCACCACTTTTTTACCACTTTCCCAGTACCAACCCAGTCCACACAACTCTAATCTCTCATTTTAATGACTATTTCCTCTTACCTTTTCTTTCCAATTTCTCTTGTGTCTTTAAGGTGGCTCTCTAAACCAGTCAGAGTGTCGTCACCTTTGGAAACTGGAAATCAGCCTCTTTTAAGCCAAGAGTGACATGATTATGTGAGCAGATTATGTAATACTTGGCTTAAAACATTGACTCATTGTGATATTCAGAACAAAATCGAGCCCCTACAACAGTGTGTTAGAAGCCCCTATGTAAATTGGTTGTTACTGCTTGACTGTCTTTATCCCCCACAAGGAAGTGAAGTTCACAAATGCAGAATCTTGCTTTCTCGTACACTGTGGTGCCCCCAGTTCCTTGTACACAGGAAGTCTGTGAGGGAATGAGAGAATTAGCGAGCCAGCGAATGAACAGAAATACATCTAGGTTAGAGCCCCAGCCTTCCCATTAGAGCCCCGGCCTTCCCACTGCCAGGCTACCTTACTTTTAGTAAGTCACTCTACTTGCCTGGCTCAAAGCTTCTTCATCTCTAAAGTATGCATAACTACCTCATCCCTCCAAAAATTTTCATGAGAAGTAACTGAGATAGTTTACATAAATCTCCTAGAGAGTATCTAGAGCTCAGTGAATATTCCATAAGTTTTCTTCCCCACACCTGAGCTATTCCTTCACCTTTCCAGGGAAGCCAAAAGCAGTGAACAGTGAGACGTGCAAGTCATTGGTGCCACTGCCACTGCTGGGTTATATGTCGTGAGTTCATAAAGTCACCCAGTGCTAGCACTTTGCTATTTATTTAATAGATTTCCTTGTCCCTGTGTATTTTGGACAAATTCAAGTATTGTTGAAAAGAAGCATTCATTTTCATCTCGATAGCACTCATGTCTGCAACGATTTCTTTTTGTGTGTATGATGACTACGAAGCCCTGTAGATGATACTGATAGCAGAAACCGAAGATGCCTAAAAGCAGTGCCACAGAGCTGCAAATTCTGAAGGGTTCTCCTAGGCTGCAATCATAGCTTGGCACCAGCGTCATAGCTGATACGAGATCAGCAATGATACAACTTGTCCTTCTACAGGAAGCACACATCTTCCACACAGGCACCACTCACATGGACAAATTCATTGCTACCTGATTCAGGGATTATTTGTGCTGCAAAATCCCAAGGTTGAACCAGAAACAAATTGTGATTAATTAATTAATTGGCTCCAGCATAATAGTATTAAAATAAGCTAATCATATGATCATTTCAAGCAACTTGAAGATGGCCTTGCAGTAGAGCTAAGGTGGCCAGATGGTACAAGTTCCACTACTATCCAGTCTATAGCTGTGCCCTCCACTTTCCTTTGAATCCTAGAGATAGAGAGGGAGGCACTACTCTCAGCTACTCTCTTTTCCTTTTCTTCATTCTCTATAAAGGATGCATGGAAACAAAGCAAAGTTACAAACCAACGGAGTCTCTTGAGCAGTCTGGGTCTCTGTCATATTCATTCTTCTCACTTCACTTTGGTCACCCTGAAATACTTAGTAACTGTGTCTCCTGTGGAGCCATTGAATGTATTCACCAAAAGGCCTGGCCTCTCTGGAATAGAAAGAATTTAGAATTAAGGAAGTCTGCAGAGGATTTATAGATAGTGGAACTAGACTGTTGGGAGATTTGTGAGCGCATCCTTTTACCCACTTGGTCTTCATCAATGACACGTGTCCCTTCTGCTGGTCTAAGGAAAGGAACACATAATGCTTAATTTGTTTTGTCTCTCTATTTCAATTTTTTCTCTTTTTCTCCTCTTAATTTTTTATATATTTATTTCTTTTTTCTTTCTTCCAATTTTGCATGCATATATCTGGTATTGTGACTATCTGGTTGGAAGACAAAACTATGCATTACAATAAATACTGTAAAATTCGTATTACTTGGTTAAGTGAAATTCTGTATCATTTGTAATTTTTATGTTTTAATACTACTTTGTACCCTCTTTATAAAATTAGAACAAATCAATGCTTAAAAAAAAAGAATGACACACAGCCTTTGTCTACACTCCATCCATGGTCTGCAATCTAGATAGGTTTTGAAGCTGAAACAATTTTATCATTTTGTAGTCTGTATTCTCTTTTGGCTTCCAAGATATATTTTAATGGCATATCGCTTTGAAGTGAGTGCAATCATGAGATTGTTAGTAATCAACCTGGTGTGGCTAAGGTGGTATAACTTTTATTTCCTTCAACATCCATATATGTAGTTCTGAGCCCAAACTCCTAAAATGAATCACTCTTGATTCAGTAAACATACATAAAAAAGACTGATCTTTGGAGAGATGTAAGATTTATTCTTACAGTAATCGGAGTTCATTTTTTAAAAATACCTCCCTCTATGTGAAGTTGGGACAAAACTATCCTCTCTTATAGAAATCTGGGCTGCTGATATTTCTTAGAGAAATATTTCTAAATCAGGGAGGGAGAAATGACCTAAAATCTCATCGGTGTCCTACATTCTGTACTAGTAATTTTAGAATCATAATTTTAGAACATGAGATTGCACTGAGGAACTAATAATGCTACTAAAACTTGTTGCTCTCTTTTCTCAGCCTAGATTAAAGGTTTTACAAGCAAAGTACTCAGCAGTTTAATGATACAATCATTATTACAGCATATGCGAGACAACCTAGATTAATCATCTGTCTTGATGGGCCACTTTATCTTCTCTATGTACTAGGAAAGAGAATGAAAAGCAGTCTTATTTTTTATTGGCTCACTTAGGCAGAGAAGCAAAGGTTTTTCAAGTGGGAAGTGCTTGACTTGTGGTTTAACATTTTATAGCTTTCTTCCTGGCGAGTAAAACTTTGCCCATCCTGAAGAGGATGAGGAAATAAATAGGAGGTGGCTTCGGGGGTCATTGTTTTTTTAAAGGTCATTCAGGGACCTCTTGTGATGAATCAGTGACAAGTGTGCTTTGTTCACTGTTTTCTCTAGTTTAAATTACTTGTTTTATAATTATTGTGTTTGCTAGAGGCCAGTCACTGTGCTGGGATGTGAAGGTGATATATTTGCTCCACTCCTATTTTCAAGACAGTAACTCAGTTTTAAAGTTCGTGTCTTGATCAGTGTCTCTACTTAAAATGATGAAGTCATCTTTTGTTTGCTTCTGAGACCTCCAAACCCCCTACACTGCCCTTTCAGTGCTTTTCTTCCCTCCAATCATTCTTCTCTAAAAAGTGGATAAAGCTAATGGGCACATAAAGCAGTGGCTGCATGAGTAATCCCACCTCCCCTCTTCCATTCACCTACCAATCACCTTTCCCAGTAGACTAAGAATCTATTCTACACTTTGCACAATGGGGTAGGCATATTGCTTTTCATGCAATTTTACGTCTTAGACAGGGCTATAGGAGATGATAGTTTAGTTGAGGATACGAAACCTTCACCAACAAACTTTCAGGCTATGGGGGCACCTGGCTATCTAGTTTACATCTGTTATGTTAACAAGAAGTAGAAACAAACTAATATGTATACAAAGTAAAATTTATGTTAAGAAAACAAATATTTCCTGGACTAAGGACAGAAAACAAGCAACAGTTGAGCATTTAGTGATATATGCACTGGAATCTAGAATGCCAAACACATTTGTTCTTCACCTCTTTCTCTTTCAAGGAATCAAATTTCTATTTCTCTTGAGGTTTGGTCTATCTTTCTTTCTTAGCCAACTGGTTCTTCTAACAAGCCACCTTGCATGTGTCTCAGTGTATCAGTTATAATTCTACATGACAAAATTTTAGCCCTTCTATCCATCATTAATTAGTATCAATCTTGGTGCAGTTAAAACACGGGCAAGAGAGAAATGGAGAGAGTGTATGAGTCCGAGTCAGACTGCACCAGCTCACTTCCCCATGCCAAGCCCTAACCTTGGCCAACTAAACAATGCACAAGCAGATATTGAAGAAGGTCTTTCTCCTGCCCGAATTACCAGACCCTAGAAAGTACCAAGGCTGAATCATGTGGGGATATCTACATAGGATTTGGGTGGAACATGCATTTTAAAAAGTCTGTAGGTAAGGGCTGCCAGTGAGCTACATTTTTCTTCATTGACACATAATAACAATACATATTTATGGAGTACAATGTGATGTTTTAATCCATATATACTCTGAATGCTAATCAAATCTAGGCATGTATCATACATTTGTCATTTCTTTGTGGTGAAAACAAAATTCTACCTTAGGTATTTTGAAATAATATAGTATTTCTGACTATACTCATCCAATTGTAATAATACCAGAACTTACTCTTTCCAGTTAACTGTGTAACTTTGCAACTTTACACTTAGTGAAAAATCTCTGTACTCCTGTACTACAAATCTCTATACTTGTTGTCATTGGGTAGGAAGAACCCCCAAAGTCATACTTCCAAAAGTATTATTCAGATTTAATGCAATTTCAATAAAATTCCAATAGCATATCTCACAGAATTAGAGAAAACAATTCAAAATTTCATTTGGGACCAGAAGAGACCTAGAATAGCAAAGAAAATTTTGAACAATAAAGGCAAGGAATGGAGCTGCACAATCTTTGACTTGAAACTTTATTATAAATCTACTATAATAAAAACAGTGCGGTACTGGCAAAAATACAGATGCAAAGAAGAATGGAACAGATTAGAATATAATATATTCTAATAATAGTAATTTATATTACTCCATAAATATATCTGAAGCAACTTCAGATATATTCAGCCACCTTATCTTTGACAAAGGTATCAAACACAATTCACAGAAGAAAACAGACTCATTAATAAATGATGCTGCAAAAACTGGCTCTGTGCATACCAAAGACTAAAATCAGACCCATGTCTATCACCATGCACTAAACTAAATTAGAAATGGACCAAACATCTAAATATTAAAACAGAAACATTAAATCTACTGGGAGATAGAATAGGTAAAACTTTTGAAGATAGTGGTATAAGCAAAGTCTTTATGAATAAAACCTTGATTATACAGGAATTATCACAAAGAATCAGCAACTGGGATTTCACATTATTAAAAAGCTTTAGCACAGCAAGAGAAACCACCAACAGAGTGACAAGATAACCCACAATGTGGAAAAAATGTTTGTCAGCTGTTCCTTAAGCAAAGGTTTACTATATAAACATATAAAGAGCATATTAAGAACTCAAAAACATCAGACCTCAAAAACTTGCAGGTCCAATCCAAAAATGGGCATCAGAAATGAACACACGCTTCTCAGATGAACAAATATAAGTAGCAAACAAATATGTGAATATATGTTCAACATCCCTGTCCATTAGAGGTACAAACTGAAATGACACTGAGATTCCATCTCACCCCAGAAAGAATGGCTGCTACTAAGAAATCAACCAATAATAAAAGCTGGAGGAGTTATGGGGAAAAAGGAATCCTTCTCTAGTGTCAGTGGTAGTGTAACCTGGTGTATCCACTACAGAAATCAGTGTGGAGATTTCTCTAAAAACTAGAATTAGAGGTTCCATTTGGCCAAGCTATTCCCCTTCCATTTATCTTTCCAGAAGGATTGAAAACATCATACTAGAGGGACATATGTTCACCCAGGATTACAACAGCAAAATTTGTAATAACTAAATTTTGGAAGCAGACCTAATTCCCATCAATCAAGGAATAGATTAAAAAAAAGATACGGCCATTTTTATAAAATGGAGTATTACTCAGCCACAAAGAAAGATAAACTGGAGACTTTTAATTTCAGACCATACTTAGAAGTGAAATAAACCAGACACACACATAGACATTGTACTTTCTTCCTAGTGTGAGAAGCTGAAAGAGTAAATGTGATCCAAAATATACAGCATACATTGTAAAATGGGAAGAAATTTCCAAAGGAAAAAGAAACTGGGATGGAGGAATGGAGAAAGACACCCAAAACCAATAAAGGAAAGGTTTATTTAGGTCACAGTGGAGGTTTCAGTCCACACTCAGCTGGCTCCAAGGCAGAGTGGCACAGGGCAGAGGACAGCAGTTCATGGCAGCAGAAAACAGCAAATGTCAAAGGGAAAAGTTGCAGCTGTGGCTTCTAGCCAGCCTCTCTCCCCTCCTGACATTGTAATGCAGATTACCTACCCCAGGACTAGAAAAGCACTCACACCCATAATACCAGCACTGGATCATGAATTAATCACAAACTCTAGAAGCTGCTCCAGATTGCATGAGGCTGGTACACCTAGACACAAACCAATATATATATATATATATATATATATATATACAAACATATATATATATATATATATATATATATATATATATATCCTGCCAATATGCTAGACATAATCTTAGCTATTAATAAAGAACAAAAGTTTTGAACAACACACAGTGGTTTAAGAAACTAGGCCATAGACAGTTGTTATAGTTTGTGCATAGTTGTCCCCCCAAAGCCCCATGCAGTCTTGGGGTAGCTTCTGGAATTTGTGATTGATTATTGTGGGTGTGGATGCTGCACTTGCCCTGGGCAGGTAATCTGCATTACAATGTAAGGTGAGAAGAGAAGCTAGCAGTTTGAGCTACTGCTATCCCTCCCTTTTGCACTCCTGCTCTTTGCTCCTACCATGAAAGGTTGCCCTCTGTCATGTGCCGCTCTGCCTTGGAGCCAGCTGGTATGGACTGAAACCTCCAGTAACTGTGAGCTAAATAAATCTTTCCTTCCTTCATTTTGTGTGTCAGGTATTTGTCCCAGCAACGAGAGAAGAGTAACTAAGACAACAGTATAAAAGAAAGTTTGCATTGCTACAAAACTCCCTTGTGAAGTTTTACACAATTTCACAATTATATATATATATATATATATATATATATAACATATATATATATTATACATATAGATAAATAGATAGCTAAACTACTTATTTCTGCTAGTTCATTTAAAAGAAAGGTTTGTGCTAATATTGTTTGGGGTATTAAATGGTGATATCTTCTACTCAGTAACTAATTTAAAGATACCAACACACAATATATTAATCATTATGACCCTCCTGTTACCATATTTTGAAATTTCATGTTTTTTCTCTTTAAAATAAAAAAAAAGGTCAGCCTTTTTCCTTTCCAATCATTAAGGATTTTTCAACTCAATCCACTTTATCTCAGTAGCTTGCCTCCCACATCTCTTTTATTTGCCTTCATTTTAGGCACTCGACCTTCAGAATCTAACAAGTACTGAAAGAGAACAAAATCCACATAGACCTCCAGTGATTACGGACGCCTACTTTGGTAGCAATCATAAGCAGAGGGAGCCCAGATAATCCCTAGCTGCCCGGCAGTCTGCAGCTGGAACAGGGAGTATAATAGACAAGTGGGCTGAACAGATGGGGCACTCACGACGGCCCTTCGCAGTGCACTGAGAGAGGAGCCAAGGGCTCTAGACTGCTTCCTCTTGAACTGACAAGATTGCATTGGCCCTGCTTCATAATACAATTTGGTTTCTTTCCTCTACTTACTTGGGCTCTTAAATCTCAATCACCTTTGTCTTTCTGTCCCTCACCTTCCTGCCAATATGCTAGTCTTAACCTTAGCTAATAATGAAGAACAAAAAGTTGTTCAAAGCACACAGTGGCCCAAGAAATTAGGCCATAGACAATATAAAAGAACGTTTGTGCTGTTACAAAACTCCCTTGAGAAGTCTCACATTATTTTACAAAGTCAACCAGCCTCTGGGGCTGGGTCACAAACTTCATTTCATAATGATGGATTTGATGTCATGGAAAACTGGAAAAGTAAACACATTTTATTCTTCACACACAACTTTTTGATGAATGGGAATGAACTCAATGGAAACAAAACAGAAGGAGTTCTCTGCTAAGTTCTCTGGCTCTGTATTGGTCTATCATTGATCAGCCTTATGACCTTGGGGAAAATGCCCAATTCTAGGGGAACTGACTTTCACCAAAAATTAAGTACAGAGATTCAACCCAGGCCCATTGTGTGAATGAGACCACCTGGGGCCTGCCTGATCCTGATTCAACACAGGCCCAGTGTATGAGTGAGACCACTTGGGGCCTTCCTGGTCCTCATTTGACCCAGGCCCAGTGTGTGAATGAGACTGCCTGGTGCCCACCAGATCCTCATTTGACCCAATTCCCAGGCCTGGAGTACAGGCCCACTGTGGAACCCTGCAGCAGAACTCCCTGGAAAGAGGTTAGAGGCAAGACCCACCCAGCTGATCCAAGAGCAGAACATCTTGCCAGAGTGGCACAAAGGGTTCACCTCCAAGGGCTGCATCAGGAAGAAGTGGAGCACAGCAACAAGACCCAAGCCACACTCACCTGGATGAGTTTGAACTTGACAGATCTGGACCTGGTGCTAAGGTAATAACTCTATCTAAACTCTACACCAAAGATCAGAAGACAGTGCTATACAAAATGACAAAGAGAAGGAGCAAAAGGCATTCTCAGGCTCCAGGCCCACCCAGAACAAATGCAGGAGACACTAGCATAGAAGAAATTGGAAATCACACACCTCAAATCTCTGAAATAATAGCATTGGAAGTAAAGAAACAACTGCAGAAAGGTATAGAGGCAATCAGATCAGAAATAATTTCTGAAGTAAAAATAGAAATGATAACTATAATGAAAGAAGTATTAAGTGCTTCTAAAGAAGACACTGATAAAAAATAGAGGAGAATAGAAAAATGAGGGAATCCTTGAATGAGCAATATAAGAAAGAAATAGAATGCATGAAGGAGATTCAAAGTGCTATACAGGAAATTTAAACCTCAATCACAAGCTGGCAAAATTGTTTGAATGAAAGTGAAAATAGACTTTCAGACTTTGAAGACACCATTGCAGCTAGTGAAAAAGTAAGAAAAGATCTCTTAAAAACAACTAGGATTCAGGAAAAAATAATTAAACATCTGCAAGACAATGCAACGATGAACAATGTGAGACTAATAGGCATCAATGAGAAGGAAGGAGTCAATACAAATGATATAAAAAGAATATGGATGGAAGTAATAGCAGAAAACTTCCAAATATGGGGAAACAATCTGACATTCAGGTAACCACAGCATATAGAACTCCAAATAACATCAACCCAATTAAAAACACACCCAGACATATAATAATCAAGATCCCAGAAATTCAGCACAGGAACAGTATACTACAAGCTACTAGAGAAAAGAAACAGGTCACATTTAAAGGAAAACCCATCAGAATAACAGCAAATTTCTCTTCACAAACCATCAAGTCAAGAAGAGCATGGAGAAAAGCACTACAAGTCTTGCAAAAAAACAAACTCCAACCCAGACTGATATGCTGCAAAATATTCTTTCAAGTATAATGGGAAAATGAAATGCTTTCATGACAAAGAACAACTAAAGAATTTTATGGTGACAAAGCCAAGCCTACACAGAACACTAAAAGATGTTCTAGAAAGTGAGCAAAATGACCACAACTCCATGAATGAGAATGTAAAGAACCCACCAAATAGGACAAACACTTAAACACAGGAGAATAAGAAGTATACAAAAGCAGTCTTTCAATTATTCTTTTGTATATAGCAGCAAAATATTTCCAAATGCATACTCTACAAATGGACTTCTCCTGCACCCTATGTCTCATGATTCTATCTGGGTCTACAGGGTTCATATCAAGGAAATAGCAGTTGCTCAGTCCCACAAGTGACACCTGGCCACCAGTAAGCATCATGGATACTGTCCACGTCCGTGACATATTAGAACTTTGTGTGATATCCTATCAAACAGTTAGAAGTGCTGGTCATTTATTTGCCATTCCAGTACTTATCTTATGTTTTATTCTTAATAATTCTTTACTATCATGAAAACTTTTTCTTAGTTCAATTGTTTGAAACTTTTAATTTTTAATTAATATTTAATTTTCTGAATATTGCTTAATCTTAATTTTTGTTTTACGTTTTATACTGTATCTTTGACTTACAATCTACTTAAAAGACATGGCATGATATTTTCTCCTAGTATTAGAAACTTTAAAAAGTATATTCTATTTTCCATTGACTTTGTATTACTTCTTGCTTGTCTTTTACACACACACACACACACACACACACACACACACACACACGAAAAAAATATGTGTATAACCCAACATAAGAGTGATACTGTTGGGCTGGGGAAATGGCTCAGTAGAATAAGTGCTTCCCTGGCAAGTGCAAAGGCTGAGTTCAATCCCCGGTTCCGCAAAAAAAAAAAAAAGACTGATACTGTTTCATAGAAATCTTTAATGACCTTTTAAATGGGTTCATCTAATATATTTTACATAATCCTGCATAACTATCATTTTGAGAGCTCTTTATTCTTTATCCAGGACCATACAGAAACTTCTCTTGCCTTCTGAATTATTCTTTGTTATTTCCTATATACAGCAGCACAATTTGTATACATCATGCAAAATATTTCCACAAGCATACTCAACAAATGGACTTCTCCTGCACCCTATGATTCACGATTCTATCTGGGTCTACAGGATGGATATCAATGAAATAGCAGTAGCTCAGTCCCACAAGTGACAGCTGGCCACAGCAAACATCATGGACATTGTCCAGATCCACAAGATACGAGAACTTTGTGTGATATCCTACTTAAAAGACATCTAGAGGTATTAGAATATTTCAAGTTTATGTAACTGGAAAATATTTTACTTTTAGTTTTCAAAGGTATGTTTGCTAAGTATAAAATTCAAAGAGGACAGATCTTTTTCTTTTAGTCCTTTAAATTAATTAGTCTAGTTTCTTACACAGTTGGTCCTTTTTTTTCTTTCTAATGTGGGATAAGATGCTATTTAATATTTTCTTCCATAGCTAATATTTTTATGTACATGCTTTGATGATTTTTCTTTACAATAATTTTTGGACAATTTCATTTTTATGTATCTTGGTATGATTTTATTCAAATTTTTTGTGCAAAAGATTCATTTTTCTTGGAAATGTGGTGTTATAAGTTCAACTAAATCTAGAAATTTTAAATGGTTAAATATTTATTGCCTATCTATTTCTACTTTGACAATTCCAATTATATGAATATAAATTTCTTGATTTTGGAAGAGAGTGAACTATTGTATGACTGATCTGTAAATTCTTTCTTCTTCATTTTATTTTGGACATTTTTTATTGTTATATTCATTTAAGTTTGTAAATAATTTATTTATAATGTGAAATCTATTATTAATCTCATGCTATGTATTCATTTCAGAGATATTTCTCTAAAATTCACTCTTTCTACATCTTCTATCTTTCACATTTCAATAGTTGTCTACAATTTTTAATGTCATGTAATTATTGATCTTCAATAACTTTAATGAAAAAAATAAGTACTGAGTTAGACTTTAAAGCCAATACTGTTTGTTGTAAGGAATCATTTTCTCTCCTGCTTCCTCGTTAGCGTAGCTGAACCCCCCATGACAGAAAATATGACTGATATTTCTTAACCTGCCTAACCTTCCATGTAGGTAGGACCCAGTCACCTAGCAAGTCCTGGCCAGTTCTACCTGAAACCTCCTGGGAAAAGTTTTCTTTGCTACCAAAAATAAATTTTCCTCCTACATGTCTTTAAAATTTTGATTCCTGGAGTTGTGGACACTACTAGGCAACCATAACATAGAAGCGCAAAATATTAGAGAGCATCTGAAGTGCAGCTACTTAATCATCAGTGTACAAATCATTAAGTAATGACTATGTAAAAACTATTTTTATTACATTCCCTGTAGCTAAAAAATGTCCACCTTACTGAATAAATTTCATTACCTCTGAGATCTATTCTACCTTTAGCAGTCTAAGGGGGGGGGGGAAGGAACAATTAAAATTAAAATTGTTCCTTGGAAGAGTGGATTATTTTAAGGATCAGCAAACGTTTATGCCTTCATTGGGGGAAGGAACACCTATAGTTATATATGTAGTATTTTTACTACCCATCATGTGCAGCCTTCTGTTTCAGCAATCTGCCTCTTGCTATGGGAGTTAAAAGATATGTATTACTCCTAAGAAGTTGACTAAGAACTGAATAGTTAAGTGCTCATACTCAGGATTTTGAATCTTAAGGGTTGGGAAAGAGGACTGAGTCCTTGGTATCTACAGGATAGTGAAGGTACCCACAATCCTAGCTTCCTATCTAGATTTTCTCTATGGTGTGAACTTGGAGAAGAATTCTTGATGCCCACTTTACCTGGTTCTGCTTGTGTTTTGAGACTAGTGTTCCGCCTTTCCAGATGCTTTTGGGGGCTATCTCTCAATATATTTCAAATGAATTGTTTCTTGGTGTTGCCTGACCAGAGACTGTTTTGCACATAGAAGAAACTGGACTGTTATTTTAAAGGTAAAAAAAAATGTGCCAAGAGTCTATATTTTATACAGACTTATCAGAAGAAAATTCAGAACATCTGGAATTTTCGAGTACCTCTGGTATCATCCAAGAGAGGAATGAGGGACTGAGGGAACCAATGCAGTCAACTCCCCATAACCTGGGCATCACCTCCCGAAGGTGGTAGAACAAGCAGTCGCTCCTGACTTCAGAGAACACTCTTATTTCTCATTGCTATGTTTCAGGGAAGGCAACAATTGTTGTTCAAAGTGTTTCTGATACATATTTAATTAGGCACATGTTTGAAAACCAAAATTGCATCCACCATGACCTTTATGGAGAGTGGCACCTACAGAGTTGGCTAGAGAGAGGGAGCCACAGTCTTTCCATTTGGCGGAGCTGTTGCCCTGCTCCTCGCAGACCAGACTTCCTGCCACATTTATAGAAACAAATAAAATAAGATCAAAGGAAAAGATAAATGGAAGCTACATTAAAACTAAGATAATACTTGATTTATAAGCTCAACTTGTTGGTGTAAAAATGATAAGCAAAATATAAGCAATAAAGATAACCATCAAAAAGAAAACAGGACTCAGAACAGTATCATGGTAGTATAAAATAAGACAAATAAAGTATTCAAATATACTAAAGATAATGAGAAACTTGAAGGTTAAATTCAAATGAGATATACTTAGAGATAAGAGAGATAACAGAAAGCTAGGTATCATAAGACATACTTGTAATCCCAGTGCTCAAAAGGCTACAGTAGGAGGACCACAAATTAAAGGCCAGCCTGGGCTAAATAGCAAGCCCGGTCCTAGAAACTTAGCAGGATTTTGTCTTAGCTGAAAATGCAGCCCTAACTCAATTACCGTAATACCCCTCCCAATTTTTCACTTAATTCTGATATTTCACATTTAGTCTTTATGTTAACATGTTAAAAGTCCTTCTGATAATAAAACTATATTACTCTGCTTGGATAAGTCACTCAGAACTCAATGGCATTCATTCACTAAAGATGAATGAAGTAGCTTATGACTAGAAGTGACTTGAGGAAATAAGACACAGAGAATCAGTCTGAGAGCAAAGGCAAAAATCCGAACTCAGAGTCCATGAATATTCTATGTCCAACCATATATTTAAAAATTTTCAGCCCAAGTAAGCCTTTCTTCAACTAAATGGATGTATCTACTATCTCTGGATATATTTGGGCCTCTCAGCTACTAAAAGAATGGCACTTATGAAGGTACGGTTATTGTCAATATGAAAGGATAGTCAAAGACACAGATCTAGGGGGCCCAGCCCTAGCTCAGTTCTTTGGGCTGGGGAGATGGCTCAGTAGGATAAGTGCTTGACTGGCAAATGCAAGGATCTGAGTTCAATCCCCTGTTCCAAAAAAAAAAAAAAAAAAAAAAAAAAGACACGGATCTATACGTTGCTGAAAGGAGGAGCTTCTATCTGCTTCTCAGGACCCAGAAGATTCTCAGGCTGAGAGTGCAAGAAGGGTATTTGCTACCGGAGTTCAAAGCAAAGAAAGACAGGATACAAAGCAGCCCTCTAAGATCATCCCTGGGCTAGCAGAGAACAAGTCCCGATTGTCATGCAGATGTTGCACCTAGGGTGTGAACACTTTCCTCAGATCGACCTCCTTCCACACTGCATGGAGGAGATGTAACTGAATGACTGGACCCAGGAAAGAGACAAGGCACTAAAGGACAGAACAAAGAAGGTAGAAACTGAGGTGCATCCAAAGGAAGAAAGTATTCTCACCTCCTGACATTGATAAGACACTTTAAATGAGTCTTGTCACCTGTGGGATGGGAGTTGTGAGTGGTCACACTAAAGAGGTGGGTAAAAGTAGCAGAGTCACTAGCCTCCCTGTGGATACTACATTGGTTGTAAGATACAAATCAAGTCTGAGGGACTCTCAGTTTATTTTGCTGGACTTGGGCATGCCTATCCAATTGATTATAGGGATGATTAATAGAGAGTCAAATCTCCAGAGAAAAGAAGGAAGAAGAAGAAGAAGAAGAAGAAGAAGAAGAAGAAGAAGAAGAAGAAGAAGAAGAAGAAGAAGAAGAAGAAGAAG
>NW_004524581.1:877834-881485 GCF_000260255.1 Octodon degus | reverse complement strand
AGGAGGAGGAGGAGGAGGAGGAGGAAAAAATATATAAATATATACACACACATGATAGCTAAGGTAATTGTACTACTAATTTCTATTGGTTTATTGAAAGGAAAGTTAATGCTTAATTGTTTGATCAGTATTGCATGTCGATGTCTGGTAATCTGAACAATGACTGTGAAGAAAATAGTATGCAATATAACAATCACTGTTAATTTCCTATTCTTTTGTTTTGAAATTCTGTATCATTATTTTTCTCTTTCTTTCTTTCTTTCTTTCTTTCTTTCTTTCTTTCTTTCTTTCTTTCTTTCTTTCTTTCTTCTTTCTTTTGTCCAATCCCCATCCTCTGCACAGGTAGTTATGATCTCTAGGTGAACCGTAAGACCAAAGTGCAGGAGCCAGGTTACAACTCAGCAACACAGTGCCTGCCTGGGAAACGCAAGGTCCTGAGTTTGATTCCCTGTACCTCCTCCACAAAAAGGACGTAAGTGAGCCTGAAACCCTGCGGGGTTTAGGAGGGAGACAGAGATGAACTTCACCAAAGCCTCAGGAACTCAGCTGTCCAATCTCTGTGCTGGCCGCACCACTAGGACATCCGCTGTCTCTGGAATCCAGAACTTGGCTGGATATGTTGCGTGGGAAGGCAACCTACCAGCAGCTTAGGGCATTTTCAAATGTTAAGGGAACTTTGAAGGTTTGGTTGTTTTCTATCCTCATTTTTTAAACCCATAAAACTCCTGGTTATTGAGAAACCCAGTTGCCTTTTGAAGGGACAAAGAGAAAGAAAATAAATCCTAGAAATGGCTCTGGACCTGTGCGGCATTAGCGCTTATGGCCCTACTAGCTTGAGATGTAAACTTCTGTGTACCCCACTCAGTGCTTCGCAGCTAAAAGCCCATGGACAGAGAGGAAAGTGAATGAAACGTGCCCTAAACTCCTCTCTTTCTCTGCACTGTTCTGACATGCTGGCTTCCTTCCAGACTGCCTGATTAAATTAGAACCCAAAATTGTCCCTGACCTGCTTTCACATCTCTGGTATAATCAGTTAATGTAAGCCCAGTGCTCTGTAAGTTCTTTTCTATGAAGCTTGAGTTTAGCTTATGGTGTTTGTCTTCTCTGAGTTTTGCAAACATCACCCAGAGTTATTTGTAGAATGGGGCAATGCCCTAATAGTGCGAGAGAAAAAGAAGGCTAAGAGAAGCCACATGAAGAAAACTAACTCCACATCTATGAGAGACTGTATAAGCTGCTGTTTCAGATTCCTGCAGAGGACAGGAATGTGGAGAAACCACAAAACCATTCAAATGGTTCCACACTGTAACACACACAGTTCTCACTGCGGCACCACCTCATGGTCCTCTGCTGGAGAATGTCTTTGGAAAGGCATTGCAATGCCTTGAAGTCTAGGACAGGACTTATGGGAATAAAACCCACAGTACTCAGTTTTGAAGCATGGAGAACACAGTGGGGAGAAGGCAGAAAAACCTATTTATAAAACAGTGTAATAAGCACTCTCACGAAAGTGAGTCTGTATGGGGCCTGAGATCGGACCAACCCAGAACGGCTCAAGGAAGAAGAGAGTGAATGGCAAACGAGGGAAATGCCCACATTTATTTCATTCCAGTGAATTCTTTGACTCCCTTTGTCTTTTCAGAAGAGCTGAAGATATCCTTTCAGTGTTGCCCCTAGATCTTCATCAAAGCCAGAGAAGCCCTATCCATCCTTGAAGCATTAAGAGGAAATGTTAAAGGACTGGTGACAAACATGGATTGAGCTGAAGGATGTTGTATTAAGTGAAATAAGTCAGAGGGAGAAAGAGAAACACCATATGCTCTTACTTGTACGTGGAAGCTAAAGTTACTCTCAAAGAAATAGAAGGGGAAGGGGAAGGAGGGATGGCAAGAGGATGGGTGTTGAGTTTGGGTACAACTGAATGGGAGCAATGACTTCTAACATTCTATAGCGTGGTAGGATAACTGGTTGGCAACAATTAATTGAATATTTCAAAATAGCCAATGGAGAGCAATTTGAATGTTCCTGTCACAAGTAAATGATACATATCTGGGGTAACAGATATGTAAATTACCCTGATCTGACCATTATACTTTGTATACATGTGTTGAAATGCCACACTGCACCCCATAGGTATGTAAAATTACATGTAGTGAGACTCTGTAGGCCCTATACTAAATACCTTAAAAATAAACAAACAAATAAATAACAAATAAATAAAATGGAAAATATCTAAAATTAATTTTTTTTGAGGTACCGGGTGTTGAACTCAGGACCCTGTGCTTGCCAGGCAAGCACTTATTTTGCTGAGCTATCTCCCTGGCCCCTAAAGTGTAATTTTGTAATTCATTCACAAAAAGCTTTGAAAAATGTCTTGTTATGAGAAATTTTATGAGTATGATAGAGCAGTTCAAAGTGTGATATCTCTGGAGTCTAATGTTCACCACCATGACGTCAGCTAACAATACTGCACTGTACACTTGAAATTTGCAATAGACCTGGAGTGTTTTCACCATAAAGATAAGAAAATAAAGGGAAAAGAAATAGTAACTGAGAGGATTGATGTGTTAATCTACTTGATTACAGTGATTATTTCTTAGAATTTATGTATATGAAACATGAAGGTATGCACCATAAATATGTACAAGTTTTATTATACTTCAATAAAGCTATGAAAATGAATAAAAGCAGGTCAACGAGATAGCTCAGTGGACTAAGCACCTGCTTAGGCAAGCACAGGGATCAGGGTTAGATCACTGGTACGCATGCTGTGCCAGCCCCAACTTCAGGTGCGTTGAGCCAGCCATTGACTCGGGGCATGGTAGTGCATGTCTGTATTCTCAGCGCTAGGGAGGCTGAAAACAGGAGATCACTATGAGTCCGATCTGTGTAGTGAGACCCTGTACCAATAAATAAATAAATAAGTAGAAAATGAACAAAAGAATAATGACAAGAGAGACTTCCCCCAAAGAAGAATTTTATAAGACAGTTTATACATATCACCAATCACCAGAGGGCACTTAGGGGGCACTTTTTTGGTAACGCAATAGACACTCTTTCTTTAGTGCTCTCCTGTGACTCTTTCTGTCTACCTCGCTTCCCTTCTTATCTAGCAAGGTCCCTGCCTCCGACAAGGCCATGTGTTCTCACAGTTGCTCTCCCACGCCCCTCTATGCCTCAGTGCTTGTTTGTCTAGTGCTAGCGAGGTCCAGCTTTATGTGTCTGTAGGGTCCACAGTCATGGAAGCAGAACTAGCTCACTAATTTCAGGTTTCAGCCCCAAAACACTTCCCTCAACAGTAGAGTTCTGTGACCCCTGGCTCCCCAAAACCTTCACCAAACCCATTTTAGTCAATTTACCTTGTGCATCAAATATCTATGCTATGTTCTCAGAAGGCCTGACTTCTGTAACTTGGCTGATATTTCTGGCTTTTAACTTCTTTTTTTTAATGAAATATTCATTCTTTTTTAAAATTTTATTTATTTATTTATTTATGTGTGTGTGTGTGTGTGTGTGTGTGTGTGTGTCCAGCTCAGCCCACCAGGGGGCGGGGCTGGCTGGCATGTGGTGCTGGGGGATTGAACTGCGGTCCCTGGGCTTTGCTAAGCTTGTTCTAAGTAGGTGCTTTAGACCACTGAGCCATCTCACCAG
>NW_004524581.1:867060-877734 GCF_000260255.1 Octodon degus | reverse complement strand
TGGCATGTGGTGCTGGGGGATCGAACCGCAGTCCCTGTGCTTTGCTAAGCTTGTTCTAAGTAGGTGCTTTAGACCACTGAGCCATCTCACCAGCCCCTTAACTTCTTTTTAATGTTGCAAGTACACAATATAAATATTTCACAGTACAAATGGCCAGGAAGATAGCTTAGTAGCATAAGGGCCTGCCTGACAAATGCAAGGTCCTGAGTTCAATCCCTGGTACCAGACAACAACAAAAAAAAAGAAAAATTAAAATATTTTAAAAAATGTTTTCTTTTACCATTAGTGGTCTACCTCACTTCCCCAGGAGTAATAATGTTACTGATTCCAGAGCAAGTCCCTGAATCTATAAGCCTATCTCTGTATATATGCCTCCCTTCATTTTGAAGAATAGTCACAATCTATATACACCTTCCTGCACTTGGCTTTTTTTTAGCTCATATCTTAGATTACTATCTACAAATATGAATAGATAGATCTTTTTCAGCTATCTCAGCAGCTGTGTAATTATGCACTATAAAATGTATCATAACGTAATCACCACTCTTCTATCAAATATTTTCATTAGTCTGGTCTTTTTGCTAGTAAAATGGCATGAAATTGTACATTTTAGTACTACTCACGGAAAGATTATGAAAAGGTAATGAATCTCAAGGCTTGGGGTCATTCACTTGCACTGGCCCACTCTCTGACAAAGAAGACACTGAAGAGGTTTATACATCCGTATCTGCGCAACTTGGATACAACCTAAACATGCTATGGTTTTCTGTGCAAGAATCCAAGTTTATACGCATTTCACGTTTTGGATGAGGTCGTTGACTCCAAAAGCAGGTCTGTAATCCAGGCTGATGAAAACTCCTTCTACCACCTTAGAATTGTTGTGGTCTTCTTTGAATGCTTCTTGTAGAATATCTATCGTTACACCTTACATCGGCGATTCAGGTATCTGTCACAGCCTCTCCATGGAATGATAAGAACCCTGAAACCAGAGCTCTAGCCTCCTGTCTCCATATTCTACTCAGCACCTCACATGAAAGCTTTCATAATCAGACGTTCAAATATTTGTTTGAATCTCCTGGAATTTAGTTTTTGACAAGATGTATATTTTAATAAAGCACTTCAGCATCCTGTTAAGTACAATTTGAATTTGTACTTACCTATCCATAAGATCCTGACAATTACTGACAATTTTGCACTTTAGTAGCTGTTCTTTATAGAACTAAAGACATGTAAGAATGGCATATAGCAGTGGCCCAGGGGCCAAAATCAAATATATATATATATATATATTCAATTAACAAGAAGTCAATTAACAAGAAGTCACTCATACTACAGTCTAACTGTAACCTTGCAAAAAATTTGAATTTGCAAATATGAAAAACGGTATCTGTCAATTTGAACAACAGGTTTGATGATAAAAATAGACAATATATCAGTGTTAATCAGCTATGCTTGTTTTGAAAATCTGTAATGTATGCATTGTTATATGCTACCCTATTTTTGTCTTCCCTTTTGTTTTTCTTGCTCTTGTTTTTATTCTTCAAAATAAAAGAAAATTATATATATATATATGATACATATAGATATAAAAGAATACAAGTCTTATGGAAGTTAAAGCACATACTGGCTACAGCTTTCTCACTGTCTTTAATAAAGGGGTCTCATTTTGCCAGTGGCAAATTTCATTTGTCACAGGTAATTAGCTCTTTACAAAAGCAGCGCCAGGTGCAGAAAACTCTTCAGTTTCCATATAGTTCTTTCCAGTCATTGCAGAGGCATTCAAAATATGGAATGTGTAGTATTAAATCAAATAGGAGACATAATTTCTCATTTAAACAGTATGAAAGTAAGTGGTGCTGATCTAAATGAAAACTTCCGAGTTTGTATGAAGGATAACAGAACCCTAAGGAGGTATTATCATATGCTAACCTTGGCCTCTCACCTCAACTCTTATTCACTTGACCCTCAGTGTTATAGCTGTATGTTGTTGTCCCCCCAAAGCCTCATGCAGTCATGGGGCAGACTTCTAGAGTTTGTGATTAACTCATGATCCACTGGGATTATAGGCATGAGTGCTTCATGGATTATGGGTGTGAGTGCTACACCCAGCCTGGGGCTGAAAACCTGAATGCAATTTAGGGGAGACAGACTTGCTCTCTGGAGCCAGTGTTGCTACTACTCCTCCCTTTTGCTCTTGCTGTATTGCTGCCTTCCACCGCTGTGAACTGCTGCCCTCTGCCATGTGCCACCCTGCCTTGGAGTCAGCTGAGTATGGACTGAAACCTCCACTAACTGTGAGCTAAATAAACCTTTCCTTCCTTCATTTTGCATGTTGGGTATTTGTCCCAGCAAGGATAGAAAAGTAACTGAGACCCTCAGTCCCACTGATCCTCTCCTGATTCCAAAATTCTCTGTCTTTTCTTTCTCATTCTTAGTGATACTCTCACTTTGATGTGCATCATAATCCTCTGCTAAATTTGCCAAAATATCACTCTCTGGTCACATCCTTACAACCTCTGCTCCAGCAATTTCACTGGATCACCACTTAGAAGTATGTTCCCTACCACACGGCGTTGATGCCACCAGGGACCTTGTTGCCATACTGCAAGCCCAGCCCCCTTCGCTCTCCTGGAGCAGAGTCCTCAGGGGTAGCATCCCCATGTGACGCGTTCACGCATTACAGTTGCAGAGGCAGAGCTACACCCTTCCACCTTCCTGCAGTGTGTCTTCTTGACTCCATCCCTCCTTATCTACTCAGAGACATTTTTTTTTTACATCTCCATCTTTCATATATCTTCCCTGTGTGGTGTTTTACACGCATGAGTAAATGAATCAAAGTTCCTAGCACCCTGGAATTTATGATGTCTTTAGTAATATAGGCAATAAATAGAAGCAACAGATGAGAAAAACAGGTGGCAACTAGAATAGGTTAAGGAGAAAATAAACACAGAATGAGAATGGGGTGGGTATTGGTTCATCCTTATTTCTAAGCATTTCAGACCAGGGATAATCAGGGCCAACCTGAGGCATTCCTTGAGGCAGGATATCCACGGCCAGCAAGTAGGAGAAAGAATAACATCCCTAATTATGAGTTTCCATAAGGAATGTATCTAGCCCATTATCCTATAAAGGAAAACAGCATGCATGAAATATCTGTGGGCTCCTCTTTTACTAATAACCAGCAAAGCGTTGCAGAATATTCTTTTATCCTGCTCTGCATAGTGCTCCTGAAGGTAGGGGAAAAGTTATGAACGCTTCCATTTTACAGAGGAGGAAACCAAGCCTTAAAAATTCCATACCTCCCCCCCAAAAAAAGAAATTCTATGCCCAGATTGTCAACTCTTAGACTCAAGCTGTAATCTCTCAATTCCTTGCCTTCTCTGTCCAACCTTTAATTTCTTATTTTTCCTGACACAGACAGCATATCCTTAATGAGACAAAACCAATCTTAAATATTTTTGTTGGTCACAGTCATACGACTCTGTAACATTCACAGAATGGTGAAAATGTTAATCTACTTCCCTGTCAACACTTAAAAAATAAACAACAACAAAACCTCCTTTGGCACAAAATTAGTCATCAGACATTTCAACTGAGAGGAACTTAGCAAAGTAGATCTTGCTGAAGTAAGTGTGGCTTTAACTGGTGCATTGGTTGGATGTCCTTTGTTGCAACAAACAAATTCAATAATAACTTCTACTAATATATGGAGCTCATTTTCCAAATGAGTGAATAAAACTGGGTGAGGCTGGAAAGTTTGACTCTTCCACTTTCCACGTTGCTGCACTGTGTGATGTTAACGTGTCGATAGTAATGTGAGTTGGCCAAAGTATTTCCAGCATCTAAATATTGAAATATTTTGGTGAAACAAAGCATGGCTAACCGAACACGGCATTTTAAACTCCACACTGGTTTCCTGTCCAATTCTCTTGCCCCAACATCAAGGCTCCATGGTGCTACCCTGAGCACCCAGCGTACATTTTTGGTGGTGTTTTGACACAAACTAAATGTACTGTGAGCACTCACACTTTCTCATGAATCCCCTTCCATCTTACTCATAAATTTTTCTGGATAATGAACTAATCGTACCCCTGGAAGTCATGTTCTGCTTCGAAGAACTATAGCTAACATCCTCCGATTACTTATTTTATGCTGACAATGGGCTAATTTCCTTACGTAATTAGTCCTCAAATACTCCATGTTAGATAGGAGGAAATTAGCATCAAGAATTCAAATAATTTCATCAAGATTTCACCTGTGAGATAGTGACTTGGAAATTAAATAAGCAGGAAATCTAGCTGGAGACCCGAATGCTGAGCCACCTCGGCTTCCTACTAAGAGCTCAACATCACCACTGGCTGTGTCGCCCCAACGTGGCCCAGTACTGACTGTCTCCTTCACACTCAGAACTCGCCAAGTTCTAAGGTTGGACTCCGAGTTTCAGAGCTGCTTGTCCCAATTCTTCTCGATCTCCTCTGTACTGAATATTTTTCTACCCTTGCATAGTCTCCTTCCCAGACTTGGCTTCTTCTCTTTAAAAAAGCAGGTAGGGCCAAAGACTTTTCCAGTCCCATTCACTTGGTGATCCCTAATTACCTGTTGTCTTAATGAATGCTGATTTTGATCACATATCTATTGATAGTATTTAGATGTCCTTTTTTATTGTTTTATGTCGATTCATTTCTTAATACATCATCTCTGCTGATTATTATTTAAATTTCTGATACACGTTGCATCGAGAGAGAGAGAGAGAGAGAGAGAGAGAGAGAGAGAGAGAGAGAGAGAGAGATGGAGAGGAAGAAACAAAGAGGGAGGGAGAGAGACAAGGAGAGGGACGGGGAGGGATAGAGGAGAAAGAATGTATAAGTCACAATGAACATGAATTTAAAATTAGGCAGTTGAGGGCTGGCCAGACAGTTGAGCGGATTAAAGTGCTTGTTTAGGCAGACGCAGCAGCCGGGGTTCGATCCCCGGCTTGCCGTGCTCGCCCCGCTCCTGGGGAGCGCTGAGACAGCGATTGAGATTGGGCGTGGTGTGTGCTTCGGAGGCTGAGAACAGGAGGATCACTACGAGTCCAACCTGTGTAATGAGACCCTGTGCATTCTATATTAAATACACTAATAAATAAATAAATTAAAATTAAATTAGCCAGTTGCTTCAGTTTTCTTTGAGAGTTTAATTTTTCATCACAAAATCTTCCCATTAATTTCAGCTTTCCTTCTTTAACTTGAAAATGTACAAATGCATATAATTAGCATTTTATTGTTCTATCCTTGCTATTTTTTAGGAAAGTTATGTTAGTATTTATTAAGAAAATTAGAAAAATTGACCTTTTATTTCATTAACAAATTTTCCTGACTTGAATATACAAAGTCTGGGTGCAATAAATTATTTCTGTTTGAATTCAGGCAATTACACAGATCAAGATTTCATTGGAAAAATATTCAAGACACTACTAAATTGCCATGTTTTACTTCCAAAATTTTTTTCAACTTGAAAATTCAAAGTCTCGATGAAGAGTCACACACGGTGTGAAGGAAGATAATAGTTTTATTTATGTCACAGTCTTGTCTGTGTGTGTTTTGTACACAAGTGCACATGTACATCATGAGGCATCCAGTAAAGACCAGGATTCCCTCTGAGATGCCTCATCAGGAGACTTCATCATCGTGTGACCACTGAGTATACTTACACAAACTTGATAGTATAGACTACTAGCCACCTCAGCTATGCAGGATAGTTTACTGCTCTTAGACTTCAAAGTTGTATAGTGTGTTACTGTGGTGAATTCTATAGGAAACTAAAATACAATATGAGTATTTTGTATGCACAGAAGAACAATGCACAGGACATGGACCAGGAATGGAGCTCCTAAGGCTGAAATGTCTCTGGGCGAGTCCGTGAATGGAGAGGGAAAGAGACGGCCTGAGGCATTATTGCCACTACCAGAGACTCTGGATACAGACTCTGTACCACAGTACTCTGACGACCAGGGCTGCTGAACATTTTTCACGTATTTATTTGCCAGTTGTATTCCTTCCTCTGTAATATGTATTCATCTCAATTTCAATTTTTGAATTGTGTCTTTGAATTTTGGGGGCCTGATTATTTTAAACAGGCTGCAAAGTGTGTAAGATGTTTTGGCTCAAGAATAAGTTCATCTTAACATACTGCAATACTTATACTTTATGAATTTTATTTTTTATTATATTTTAAAGAGTAAAAACAAATAGCAGAAACAAAGACAAAAACAAAGTAACAAGGGACAGTGCACATGATTCAGAGTTTAAAAACAAGAATAAAAACAACTTGGCAATGGTTGTTATACTACATATTTTCATCATCAAATCTGTTGTTCAGATTAACAGATACAGGTATGCAAAAGTGGTCAAATAATTAAACATTAACACTTACTTTCAAGAAACTTTAATTTTTCCTTGCCCTTTTTTACTTTATTTTTTAAAAAAATTATTTTTAAAGAGAGAAAAATGAATGGATAAGACATTATAAATGGTACACATTTAGGAGAACAAGATGAGAGGTATTCAACCATAGTTTTTGTATTGCACTTTGCTATCTTCAGCATAGTCAACATGAGTATTTTAAACATTAACTGCTACTTGCAAAGAACTGATGGAAATGAACAGTAGTGTCATCTCAGCCATCCCAAATATATACTTGCATGATTTTCCTCCTTACTTTTTCTTCCTATCTCTTGTACCTTTCTCTCATCTTTGTTGTTTATTCCTTGTGTTCAGTTTCTTTCCATTCTGTGATATTTATTATTCCTTTCAGGTTCTTACACTAGGAAGACCATACAGTATTTACACATGTGAGTCTGATTGATTTCGCTTAGCAGTATAGCCTCTAGTTGTGCCCATTTTCCTTCAAAGGCCTCAAGTTTGTCTTTCATGATATAAAAATACAACAACTTTTTTTATCCAGTCATCTGGCAATGGATATTTTGGTTGTCTCCAAGATTTGGCTTTGAGAAATTGTGCTGCTATAAACATGGTTGCCCATATAGCACTGTGGTATGGGGTTTTCAGTTCTTTTGGAAAAATATCCAGAAGGGGAATAGCTGGGTTGAATGGGACTTTCAATCCTAGGTTTTTGAGGTGTCTCTAGACTGATTTCCATAGTGGTTGTACCACTCTACAATCCCAACAACACTGGAAAAGGATTCCCTTTTCCCCATAGCCTCACCAGCATTTGTTATTAGTTGATTTGTTTATGACAACTATTCTTTCTGAGGTGAGATTGTATCTCAATATTGTTTTAATTTGCATTTCTCTGATGACCAATGCTGTTGAACATTTCTTCATATATTTATTTGCCAGTTGTATTTCTTCCTCTGAGTAATATGTATTCATCTCAATTGCAACTTTTGGGTTGAGTCTTTGAATTTTGGGGGCCTGATTATTTTAAGTTCTTTTTATCTTCTATATAAAAATCCTTTGCCTGAGTGATTGTAGCTTAAGATTTTTTCCCAATTTGTTTGTTATCTTTTTGCTCTATTGGTGATTTCTTTTGATGTGCAGAAACTTCTCAATAAGATGAGATCCCAGTTGTTGATTCTTTGAAGTATTTCCCATGTAGTTTGGTTTTTGTTCATGAACACTTTGCCTACCTCTATGTCTTCAAACTTTCCAGCTACTTATTCTTCCAGTGGGCTTAGGTTTTCTATTTTAATGTTTAGATCTTTAACTCATTTTGACTTTAGCTTAGTGCATGGTGATAGACCTGGATCTAGTTTTAGTTTTCAGCATGTGGAGCGCCAGTTTTTCCAGCACCATTTGATAAAGAAGCTATCTTTCTTCCAGTGAACATGTTTGGCCTCTTTATCAAAGATAAGGTGGCTGAGTATGTTTGTAGTTGTATCTGTGTTTTCTTATCTGTTCCGTGGATTCATAGGTCTGTTTTTTTTTTTGTTTTTGTTGTTCTTGTGCCAGTATCATACTGATTTTATTACAGTAGCTTTGTAGTATGATTTCAAGTCAGGGATTATAACAAAGGCCTCCTGCCTTGCCTTTATTGGCCAGGATTGACTTTGCTATTCTAAGTCTATTCTGATTTCAAATAAGTTTTAGGAATGTTTTCTCTAGGTGTGTAAGGTATGTTGTAGTATTACAATAGGGATTTCATTAAATCTGTATAAGAATTTTGGAAGTATGGTCATTTTCACAATGTTGATTCTTCCTATCCGGAAGCAAAGAATATCTTGCCATTTTCTGAATTCCTCTTCGATTTCTGTTTTCAAAGTATTGTAATTTTCTTTGTATAAGTCTTTTATTTCTTTTGTTAGATTAATTCCTAAGTATTTCATTATTTTGGGTGCCATTGTGAAGGTTATTATTTCCTATATTTCTCTCTCAGAGAGTTTGTTATCTGTATAGAGGAATGCTATTGATTTTGGGGTGTTACTCTGTATCCTGCTATGCTACTGAATGTTTGTCAATTCTAGCAGCTTCTTGGTGGAGTTTTTTGGATCTCCAAAGTAGAGTGTCATGTCATCTCCAAATAATGATAGTTTAATTTCCTCTTTTCCTATTCTTATTCTTTTATTTGTCTCTCATCTAATGGCTCTGGCTAATGTTTCCAGAACTATATTGAATAGGAGTGGTGATAGTGGATATCCAATCTTTTACTTGATTTTATAGGAAAAGCTTTCTATTTTTCTCCATTTAGAATGATGTTGGCTGTTAGTTTGTCATAGAAGACTTTTATCAGATTGAGATATAGGCCTTTTATTCCAATTTTCTGTATGCCTTTTCTGCATCTTCTGGGATGATCGTATGGTTTTTGGTTTGGTTCTATTGATATAGTGTACTACACTTACATGTTTGTGTATGTTGAATCATCTCTGCATCCTTGGGATGAATCCTACCTGGTTGTGGTGTATAATCTTCTTAATGTTTTGTTGAATTCTCTTTGCTAGAAATTTATTGAGGATTTTTGCATCTATATGCATGAGGGAGATTGGTCTGTAACTTTCTTTGTTGGTTGACTGTTTCTCTGGTTTGGTATCAGTATAATACTTGCTTCCAGGAATGATTTTGGGAGTATTGCTTTTTTTTCAGTTTCATTGAAAAGTTTGAGGCATGCTGGGATTAACTCATCTCTAAATTTCTTGAGGAGTTCAGCTGTCAATCCATCAGGACCTGGGCTTTTCGTAAGTTCATAAGTTTTTTATTACATTTTCAATTTCATTGGCTGATATTGCATTATTGAGAGTTTTTATATCTTTTTATATATTCTTGATTCAGAAGATAATTTTGGTAATTTTTACCTATCTAGGAAGCTGTCCATTTCTTCTGCACTTTCCATTCTGTGAGAGTAAGGATTTTCATAGTAGCTATTGACAATTTTCTGTATTTTGACAAGATCTATAGTAACCTCATGCTTTACATTCCTTATTACTTGAATTTGTATTTTTCCTTCTTCTTTTTGATGAGGTCTATAGGAGTTTAAAAATTTTATTTAATGTTTCAGAGAACCAGCTCTTTGATTCATTAATTCTTTGTATTATTTTCTTTATCTCAATTGCATTAATATCTGCTCTAATCTATATAATTTCCTGCCTTCTTTTGGCTTCAGGCTTGGTTTGCTCTTCTTTTTCTAGAAGCCTTAAGGTGTTTATTTGTTCTCATTCTGTTTTCCTAATGTGTGAGTTCACTGCTATACATTTCCCACTGAAAACTGTTTTCATTGCATTCCACAAATTCAGTAAGTTGTGTTTGAATTTTCACTGCCTTCTAGGTATTGTTTAATTTATTGTTCAATTTCATCTGTAACCCATTTGTTACTGATGAGAGTGTTGTTTAATTTATATGTGTTTATGAGGTTTATGCAGTTTCTTTTGTCATCAATTTCCAGTTTCACTGTATTGTGGTCACGGTTACATAATATGCATGGGATGATTTCTGTTTTCTTCAGCATAATCTATAGACTAGTATGTGTTCTGTTTTAAAGAACATCCCATGTGCAGCTGCAAAGAATGTGTATTCCGATGTTGTTGGGTGGAGCACTCTGTAAATGTCCACTAAGTCCATTTGTTCAAAGGTTTGGTCCAGTTCTGTAACCTCTTTGCTAATTTTTTGCCTAGTTGACCTATCTTTTTGAGGTAAGGGAGTGATAAGGTCGCCTGATAAGAATGCATTATTGGTTATTGGTCATTAGATTTTTCATGTCCTTTAAAATTCATTTTATGGGACTGGTGAGATGGCTCAGTGGTCTAAAGCACCTACTTAGAACAAGCTAAGCTAAGCAAAGCACAGGGCCCGCGGTTCAATCTCAGCACCACATGCCAGCCAGCCCCGCCCTCTGGTGGACTGAGCTGGCCACACACACACACACACACTAAATAAATAAATAAATAAATACTCATTTTACATAGCAGGGTGCCTCCATGTTTGGCGCATATACATTTATGACTGTTATCTCTTCCTCTTGAAGTTTTCCCCTAACCAGTATGTAGTAACCTTTTTTATCTAATTTGATCATTCTTGGTTTGAAGTTCATAGTTTCTTTTTTTTTTTTTAATTTTATTTATTTGAGAGAGAGAGAGAGAGAGAGAGAGAGAGAGAGAGAGAGGCCAGCTTAGCCCACCAGGGGGCAGGGCTGGCTGGCATGTGGTGCTGGGGGATTGAACCGCGGTCCCTGATGCTTTTGCTA
>NW_004524581.1:857240-858037 GCF_000260255.1 Octodon degus | reverse complement strand
TGTACTTCCGATTGGATTTGAAACTGTCTCATTGCTATCTGTTTATCAATAAAACTTTGAAAAAAAAGCCTTTTCTGCATCAATTGAGATTATTATGAGGTTTTTAGATTTGGCTCTATTGATACAGTGTATGGCATTTATACATTTGCATATATTGAACCATCCTTGCAACCCTGGGATGAATTCTACATGGTCATGGTATATAATCTTTTTGATGATTTGCTGTATTGTATTTGATAGGATTTTTTTGAGGATATTTTTCATCTACATTCATGAGGGAGATTGGCCTGTAGTTCTCTTCAGTTGTGTCTTTCCCTGGTTTTGGTATGAGTATAATGCCACCAGGAATGGTTTTGGGAGGATTGCTTCCTTTTCAATTTCACTGAAGAGTTTGAGGATTGTAGGGATTATATCTTCTATAAATTTCTTGTAGAATTCAGCTGTGAATCCATCTGGACCTGGACTTTTCTTTGTCAGTAGGTTTTTTTTTTATTACATTTCATATTTCATGGGCTGTTATTGGGTTACTGAGTGTTATGTCTTGTTGCTTCAGTTTTGGTAATTTGTACCTTTCTAGGAATCTGTCTTAGACACATTTCTTCTGTGTCTTCTATTGTATGAGAGTAAAGATTTTCAAAGTAGCTATTGATAATCTTCTGAATTTCCACTGGGTCTGTGATAATTTCACCCTTTTCATTCATTATTGCTTTATTTGAGTTTTTTCTTTCCTCTTTCTGATGAAGTTAGCTAGGGGCTTATCGATTTTATGTAATCTTTCAAAGAACCAGCTTTTTGAT
>NW_004524581.1:850557-854860 GCF_000260255.1 Octodon degus | reverse complement strand
GAGAGAGAGAGAGAGAGAGAGAGAGAGAGAGAGAGAGAGAGGCCAGCTTAGCCCACCAGTTTGAAGTTCAAATTGCCTGTGAACAGGATAGCTACACCTGCTTTTTTCTGAGTTCCTGGAGCATGTAGTACTTTTTCCCATCCTTTCACTCTCAGACCATGAATTTCTTTTTGGGTTAAATATGTTTCTTCTATAAAATATATTGTTGGATTTTGTTTCTTGGCTCATTCTGTCAAAATCTTTCTTTTAATTGATGAATTGAGTCCATTTATATTGATGGTTATAATTCATATGTATTGGCTTATGTTTGTCATGTTATCTTCCTGCTGTTGGTTTCCCACATTTCCTGTGTTTAATTGTTAGCCCCATTTGATGGATTCTTTCTATTGTTTTTCTTGGAGATGTGGTCATTTGGATCCTTTTCTAGAATGTCTTTTATTATGCTGTGTAGTATTGGCTTGGTCATCATGAAATTCTTTAGCTGTTCTTTTCATGGAAGTATTATACTTCTCCATTAAGCTTTTTTTAAAAAATAATTTTATTGAGAAACAAATAGAAATAAGACAGTTTCAAAACTGATAACTAGCAGTTTCAATAATTAATACATTGCACATTGTTGTCTTAGGGGCTATTTACTGTACAATATGCAGATATGATATCCTGCCCACAAACACTATTAGAACAAATCTCTCTATTCAATGGATCAAGAAAATGCAGCCATATCTCTATCCTAACTATTTTGCATATACAGATATAAAATGCTCCTTCATTTGTATCCCTACTTTTTGTTTAGTTGTGTCAGAGAAGGTTATTCCATTCTCATTTAAATATTGGAGGTGTGCGAATTCATCAAAATATCCCAATATAGTCCAGTAGTCCATAATAGTAGTGGGTTTTCCATAAGACTAGCAATGTCAGAAATTGTTGACTTGAGCCTTTTACAACTCAGCGTATTAATATGGCTTTAGTTTTTATACCTTCTTTTTATAATTTTGTGTTGGATAGTTAAGACCAAGATAAAGCAAGACCTATATAACAAGAAAAGTAATTTTAATATCTCATAAGGCCCATAAAATCCCCTCAGGATTTAGCCTGAAACCCTGTACCACAGTTTGTAGATCCTCTGTGAGTGTCAGCCATGTGGATGAGTCATGGCCATTACTTGACCAATTTGTTCTCTGTGAAAGCCTGAGAGAAAGTTTTCTCTCCATATGACTCTCCTTAGGCACACTCTTCATTGTCGATCACTTTCCTCTGTGGCCCCATAATCTCCTTGATCAGAAAATTTGGGACACAACTGAGTTATATGCTGTTACAGTACGTACAGGTTCTCCTATGTCCTGAGTCTTCACTGAACTTGAAAAGCTAGGGCTAAAATGTTCGCTGTCCTTGTAGCCCTTCTTTTTCTCTAATTATTGGTCTGCAAACTTAGGTTGTTAACCCTGCAGAAGAGAAGCTTATTATTATTACCCTACAACACAGGCAGTTGAGCTTAACCTCACTATTTGTCTATCAAACATCTTAGGCATAACATGGAACAGGTATTTTCTATCAAGTATTGATATGTTAAACTTTAAGTCCCTACAGAATCTGAAGAAAACAAATTAAAAAAGTAAAAAAAAAGTTTTTTAAAAGTAGGAATAGTTACATATTATTACACAGAAATTTAGAAATCTAACCATATACAGCTTTGTAGCAGGACAGTCCTGTGACCTTTTTTTCTTGTTTCTTGTTTTTATTTATTACCCTTTATTAAAAAAAATTTACCTGAGATACAGTATGGAAGTAATTGGTATGTCATGACAAGCAGTATGTATTTAGAAGACCAGAATGACAGGCATTCCAAGCATGGCCCTACCATTAGACATTGCTTTCTTCAGCCCAGTTTCTTAGTTCACAGGTATCAGCATATATAGTTAGTCAGGGTGAGAATCCTACCAATTAACTGTTAGTTTCTAAAACACACTGAAGATTCTCAGGAGCCTTGCCTTACCCATCTTGTGTGTATAAATGTATGGGTTTGCCTCTGTCATGTTTCTTAGCTTTTCTCCTTGCCCTCTCTTCATTGTCAAATCCCCAAATTCTCGCTTTCCTTTTAATTGTGTTATACATTTCTGTTTTTATTTCTTCTTTTGAGTTATTATACTAGGGAGACTATATGATAGTTACACATGTGGGTCTGGTTTATTTCACTTAGGAGTATATCTTCAAGTGGCATCCACTTAAATATAAACACTATGAATTTATCATTCTTTATAGCTGAGTATACTCCATTGTATAAAAAACACCACATCTTTTTCAACCATTCCTCAGGTGATGGGCATCTTGGTTGTTTCCAAGATTTGGCTATCAGAATTTATGCTGTTATACACATAGGTACACATATATCATTATGATATGATGTTTTCAGTTCCTCAGAGAAAATTCCCAGTAGGGAGTAGGGGAATAGCTGGTTTGAATGGGATTTCCAGTCCTAGTTTTCTAAGGAGTCTCCACACTGATTTCCATAATGGTTGCACGAGTTTGCATTTCCACCAGCAGTAGAGAAAGGTTCCTTTTTCCCCACAGCCTCTCCTACATTTGTTGTTGATTGATTTTTTTAATGATAGCTATTCTTTGTGGGGTGAGACAGTATCTTGGTGTTGTTTTAATTTGCATTTCACAGATGGCAAGTGATGTGGATCATTTTATCAGATATTTAATTTCATCCTTGGAGAAGTGTGTGTTCAGCTCAGATGCCCATTTCTGGATTTAAATTTTGGGGCCCTAATGTTTTTTTAGTTCTTTATAAATTCTAGAGAACAGACCTTTTTCTGATTGCTTATCAGTTAAGATATTTTCCAAATTTGTGGCTTTTCTTTTCACTTTGTTGGTAATTTCTTTTGACGTGCAAAAATTTCTCAATAACATGAAGTCCCAGTTGTTAATTCTTTCAAGGATTACCCATGCTATATGATTTTTGTTCATGAACTCTTTGCCTACTCCTATGTCTTCAAGAGTTCCTCCTACTTTCTCTTACAGGAGATTCAGTGTTTCTGTTTAAATGTTTAGATCTTTAATTCATTTCGACTTTAGCTTAGTGCATGGTGACAGACCTGGGTCCAGTTTCAGTTTTCAGCATGTAGAGAGCCACTTTTTCCAGCACTATTTGTTAAAGAGGCTATCTTTCTTCCATGAAGCATGTTTGTCTCCTTTGTCGACGATAAGGTGGCTGAGTGTGTTTGTAGAGGCTTCTACATCTTCTCATCTACTACATTGATCCTCAGGTCTATTTTCTTGTCAGTGCCATGCTGATTTCCTCACAGTAGCTTTGTACTATAATTTCAAGTTGGAATTGTAATGTCTTCTGCCTTGTTTGTTGGCTAGGTTTGCCTTTGCTATTCTAGGTCTTTTCTGGTTCCAAACACATTTTAGGAATGATTTCTCTAGGTCTGGGAGGTATGTTGGTGGTAGTTTGATAGGGCTTGTATTGAATCTGTACAGTAGTTTTGGGAGTATGGCCATCTTCATAATGTTGGTTCTTCTTAACCAGGAGCAGGGAATATCTTACTGTTTTCTGAAAGCCTCTACAATCTCCTTTTTCAGAGTACTATAATCTTCCATGAAAAGAAATTTGACTTCTTTAGTGAGATTAATTCCAAGGTATTTCACTTTCCTCGGTGCTATTGTAAAAGGTATTGTTAATCTAATTTCCCTCTCAGTGTGTTTGTTATCTGTGTACAGGAATGCTATTGACTTTTGGATATTGACTTTGTATCCTGCTATGCTACTGAATTTTAGTATCAATTGTAGTAGCTTCTTGGTAAGTTTTTTTGGGTCTTCCATGTAAAGCATCATGTCATCTGCAAATAATGTTAATTTAACTACTTCTTTATCTATTCTTATTCCTTTTATTTCTCTCTCTTGTCTAATGGCTCTAGCTAATGAATATAGAATAATATTGAACAGCAGTGGTGATAGAGGACATCCTTGTCTTGTGCCAGATCTAAGAGTGAAAGATTTCAGTTTTCCCCATTTAGAATTATATTAGCCATTGGGTTGTCATAGATGGCTTTTATCAGATTGAGGTAGATGCCATCTATTCCAATTTTCTGTAGGACTTTGAACATGAATAAGTGTTGGACTTTGTCAAAAGCCTTTTCTAGTCCCAGCCCAGGCGCAGAGTGGGCCGGACCCTCTCCCAGCCCCTTGGGCCGCCCCCCACCACTCCGCAGTGCCTCCCCCACCCCGACTGCTGAGTAGGATTTTCTGCCGAGTTCCGGGAGCCCCCAGACCCAGTCCTAGCCCAGGTCTGGTGAGTGTG
>NW_004524581.1:829853-845459 GCF_000260255.1 Octodon degus | reverse complement strand
TGTGTGTATGTGTGTGGCCAGCTCAGCCCACCAGGGGGCAGGGCTGGCTGGCATGTGGTGCTGGGGGATTGAACCGTGGTCCCTGTGCTTTGCTAAGCTTCTTCTAAGTAGGTGCTTTAGACCACTGAGCCATCTCACCAGCCCTGATTCGTTAATTTTTGAAATGTTTTCTTTCTCTCAATTGAATTAATTTCTGCTCTAATATTTATTATCTTTTTCCATCTTTGGGATTTGTGTTTGGTTTGCTCTTCCTTTTCTACCGTTTGGACATACAACATTAGGGCCTTTATTCGTTCCCATTCTGTTTTCCTAATGTGTGAGTTCACAGCTATAAATTTCCCTCTGAGAACTGCTTTCTTCAAATTCCAAAAATTCTGATAAGTTGTGCTTGAATTTTCATTAAATTGTACATATTGTTCAATTTCATCTACGACCCATTGACTGCTAAGTAGAGTTGTTTAATTTCCATGTATTTGTGGGATTTTTCTGGTTTCTTTTCTCATTTATTTCCAGTTTCATTTCAATGTGCTCAGATCATATGTGTGGGATAATTTCTGTTTTCTTACATATACTTAAGCCTGAGCTATTGGCTATTATGTGGTCTATTTTAGAAAATGACCCATGTGCAGCTGAAAAAAAAAGTGTATTTAGCTGTGGTTGGGTGGAACACTCTGTAAATGTCCACTAAGTCCATTTGTTCCAAGCTCTGGTTAAGTTCTGCTACTTATTTGCTAATTTTTTGTTTGGTTACCTATCTTTTTGGAATAAGGAGGTGTTAAGGTCTCATGTTAAGATTGTGGTATTGGATATTAGAGTTTTCATGTCCATTAAAATTTGTCTTATATAGTTGGGTGTTCTAATGTTTGGTGCATAGATATTTATGAGTGTTACCTTTTCTTCTTGAAATTTTCCCCAAAGCAGCACATAGTGGACTTCTTTATTTAATTTGATCATTCTTGGTTTGAAGTTGAGACTGAGAACAGGATTGCTACCCCTTCTTTTTTCTGAGGTGCTGGGGCGTGTAGTATTATTTTCCATCCTTTGACTTTCAACCTATGAATTTCTTTATGAGTTAATTGTGTTTCTTGTATATAGCATATTGTTGGATTTTGTTTTCTTATCCACTGTGCCAGTCTATTTCTCTTAATTGGTGAATTGAATCCATTTACATTGATGGTTATAATGGAGATGTATTGACTTAAAATTGACATGTTATTTACCTGCTGCTGTTTGCTCCTTTTTCTCTTATGATTAATTGGTTGCCATATTTAGTGGGTTCCTTCTGTTCTCATTCGTGGAGTTCTGATCATTTTGGTCCCTCTCCAGAACATCTTTTAGTAGCCTGTGTAGAGTTGGCTTTGTCATCATGAAATTCTTTAGTTGTTCTTTGTCATGGAAGTATTTCACTTCTCCATCAAACTTGAAAGAGAGTTTCCCAAGGTATTGTAGTCTGGGCTGGAATTTGTTTTCATAGGGAACTTGAAGTACTCTGCTCCATGCTTTTCTTGACTTCATGGTTTGTGAGAAGAAGTTTGCCATTTTTCTGATGTGTTTTCCTTTAAATGTGATCTGTTTCTTTTCTCTGGCAGCTTTCAGTATATTGTTCTTGTGCTAGATTTCTGGGATCTTGAATATTATATGTCTCGATGTGTTTTTAATTGGGTTGAAGTTATTTAGTGTTCTGTATGCTTTGGTTACCTGAATGTCAGCTTGTTTCCTCATATTTGCAAAGTTTTCTGCTATTACTTCTGCTCATATTCTTTTTATATCATTTATATTGACTCCTTCTTTCTCATTGATGCCTAATGGTCTCACATTGTTCATCTTTGCATCATCTTGCAGGTGATGAATTATTTTTTCCTGCATCCTAGTTGCTTTTAAGAGATCTTTTCTTACCTTTTCACTAGCTGCACCAGCGTCTTCAAGATCTGAAACCCTATCTTCACTTTCACTCAAATGGTTTTGCAAGCTTGTGATTGAGATTTTCATTTCCTCTATACCTCTTTGACTCTGCTTCATGTGATTTATTTCTTTCCTGTATTGCTCATTCAAGGAATACATCATTTTTCTAATCTCCTCTATTTTTCTACCAGTATCTTCTTGAGAAGTAGTTATTAATTCTTTTACTACAGAGATTGCTTCTGATATGATTTCCTCTATATGTTTCTGTGTTTTTTTCTTTACTTCTGATGCTATTAATTCAGAGATTTCTTTTTTATTTCAGAGGTGATTTCTGATCTGAGTTCCTCTATACATTTCTGCTGTTGTTTCTTTACTTCAGACTCTATTGATTCAGACACTTCAGCTGTGTGATTCCCATTTACTTCTGTGCTTGTGTCTTCTGTACTTGTTCTGTGTGGGCTCAGGATCTGAGATTGCATTTTGCTCCTTCTGTTTGTCATTTTGTATAGCACTCTCCTCTGATCTTTGGTGTAAGCTTTGGTACAGTTATAACCTTAGCACCTACTGTAATTCAGGTGTATATCTACTAAATTTCAGCTTGTCCAGTTGTTCCTGGCTTGGGACTGGCTACTGTGTTCAGTTCCTTCCTGTTGCAGCCCTTGGAAGTGAACCTTTTGTGCCCCTCTGGCAAGATGTTCTGCTCCTGGATTAGTTGACTGGTTCTGGCCCCTAATCTCTCTGCAGGGACTTCAGCTGCAGAGTTTCACCCAGGCCTGTATGCCAGGCCTGGGCTGGGTCTGGAGGGGTCCAGGGGGCACAGGGGAGCGCTGAAGCTCTCCCACACACTCTCTGTGCCTGGACTTGGTGCGGCAGAAGTTCTCACTCATGTGGCGAGCTTGGGCAGGCTCCAGAGGGCTGGAGGGGTTCCGAGAGCATTTAGGAAGTTTTTTGCTACTACTTCTGCCCACATTCCTTTTATGTCATTTGTGCTGACTCCTTCCTCAGTGATGCTTATTGGTCTTATGTTGTTCACCTTTGAATTCTCTCGCAGCTGTTCAATTATTATTTCCTGGATCCTTGTTTTCTCTTTCTTTGCCTGTTCGCTAGCTGCAACAGTGTCTTCATGGTCTGAAAGCCTGTCTTCACTTTGATTCAAACAGTTTTCAACTGTGATGGAGTTTTTAATTTCTTGGTTAGCTCTTTGAATTTGTTTCATGCATTCTAGTTCTTTCCTGTGTTGATCATTCAAGGTTTCCATTATGAATTTTATTCTCTTCTATTTTTTTTATCAGTATCTTCTTTAGAAATTCTTAGTAATTCTTTCATTATAGTTGTCATTTCTTTTGTACCTAGGAGATTATTTCTGCTCTGATTTCCTCTATACCCTTCTGCAGTTGTTCCTTTACTTTAGTTTTTATTATTTCAGAGATTTCAGGTGTGTGACTTTCATTTTCTTCTATGTTGCTGTCTCCTAGATTTGTTGTGAGTGGGCTCGGGGCCTCAAATTGCATTTTATTCCTTCAACGTGCCATTGTCTATTTCTGAAAGAACTCTTTATTTCAATTTCTGTAATACTTCTTGTGAAAGTTTAATAGTCAGTAGTGGTGTCACTGTTATTAGAATCCTTCTGTAAAGAGTCTATTCTTTATATATCTCTTCTGTGTCAGAGATTCTTGTTTTGTGCATGTCCTGAGTTTGTGCCTTCTCTATTGCTGAGAGTAGCATATGGGTTGCCATTGGGCACGGTCATCTGTTCTTCATTGTAGGGCTTTCATGAGGTTATTCCCCAAGCACCTTCCATTATTATCACTCAAGGGAGAAAATGTGGTTAAGGCACGTAGAATATCCTAGTTACACTAGTACAAATTGATTAACTTTGTTAACTAATGGTTGTGTATTTTATTTTTTGTTACATAAATATAGAAAACTCTATATTTATATAGTAAAATTAATCCTAAATCAGGAATTTATTTGTAAACTGGTTCCCCTGAGTTCTGTCTGAGCTTTCCCCTTAAATACCTGGAGACTTCCAGGCAGACTAGGTCATATAAGTTACCTCCTGCCACCTCCGTGCAGCAAGGATTCTTCCAGTAGGTCTGGGTCTCAATCTAGACCCCCACTGGGCCTAGCAGAACACCTCCGCTTTTTGTGTCCAGCCACAGGCCTCACCACTTCCTTCTGAGTCCGTGTAGCTGAATTTGGCCATTGGTTCTGGCTGTCTCTACTATTCTGCTCTCCGCCCATTCTTTATGTTTTAAAAACCCTTTTACTCTCATAATACTTTGCTTAAATACAAACATATTATTCAGCTGTACAAAAATAGTTTTATTTTGTATCCCTATTCTGTAAGCTTTTAACTATTTAATTTTTTAAAACACTTTTTAAGGCTTTTCATTGAAAACTACGACAGGGCCAGGGAGATAGTTCAGCAGTTTAAAGCACTTGCTTAGGCAGGTTAGGCAACCGCAGGGACCCTAGTTTGATTCACAGGGCCACTTGTGATGCCAGCCCTTTCCCCAGGGCAGGATGAGCTAGCCACAAAAAAAATGAAAGAAAATGAAAACTAAGACACAAAATATACTCTTTGGCTTCACCTTAGGCAGGGTCAAGATCATCAGCATCAGTCCTCCACCTCCATAGCTTGACCCCCTGGAAGGTTTCCAGGAATATTAGAGTTAGAATATGACATCCCCCAAGGACCATGTGATGGGTGAAGCCTTTGTCCCAGCACAGGGTATATTAGGAGCTGGCAGAAACTAGAAATGTGGCCTCATGGGAGGAAGTCACATAGCTGGGACATGCTCTTCAGGGAGATGCTGGAGCCTTGACCTCTTACTCTCATGTTTTGGTTCCCAGCCTCTGTCAGTGAATAGTCCTTGACTGCTATACATTCCTATAGGATGTACCCTGCTCTCACAGGATCAAAGCAGCGGTGCAAAGTAGCCATGGACCAAAACCACTAAAACAATGAACTCAAACCTTTTCCCTTATTAAGTTGATTATATCAGGTATTTTGTCACAGTGACGGGAAACTAAGCCAAGAGGCACTACCACATCTAGAGCTTCCATCTCTTATGAGAATGATGCCTTTACCTCCTCAAATACCCATCTAAGGCTGTTCCACAGCTGACTTTTTTTAATATGTAGGAGTACACTTCAAAATAATGAAAGCATGGTGAATGTCATACACAAGTGACAGTCAGGTATTATCAATTATTACATAGTATACATAATTGGATGTGTTATGCCTTTATAGAGGTTAAATTTTGGGTTTGTTTATGCCAGCATTGCCTCAAATACATGATGTGTTACAATACAATATCATCATGGGTGTGACGTCACTTAGGCAGCACCACCTCCACTTAATCCTACAGGCCCACCACACACATGGTCTGCAGATCTCCAAAACATGGATCTCCACACACATGGTCTCCAGATCTCAGTGTATCCCTACTATTTGAACAGAGTATTCTCTTTTTGTCAATATGTAGTAAAATGAAATTTATTTATGCAAATAAATGAGTAATGGGATGATTATTTAAAGGAAGATTATGTGACAATACAATTTACAAGAGAAATAGGATATCAGTAAAAAGTAATTTGGAGAACATTCATTAAGCACAGGAGGAAGGGAACAAATATTGAAAAGCAGGAGAGTTTGAATATAAAGGGCAGGCCCATTATTGCACCCACTTGCTGCCATTGTTTACAGTCCAGGATGATATAACTTCTCAAGTTTTCTTTTAATCCTATAATTCTGCGACATTAAAATGACATTCAAATGTTCCAGGAAAAAACCAAAGTAACTGAGTGTGTGTATGTGTACATAGGCTATGTGTGTGCTTAACCAACTCAACACTAGGTGGCCCTAGTCACAAAACCAATGAATTTTCAAAGGCCTAAAACCCAGAACTATCACATTCTGAGAGCAGATGGATTCTAAGTCACTAAATCCAAATCCATTATCTTCCAAAATCATGTGTACATTAATAATAGCATAAGACATTTATGTTTAAAATGCTATGACTCTCCAAAAGAGCAGACATAAATCCTAGAAGCCTTTATTTCATAGATAAAAACACGTTGCTTTGACATAGTCTTAAAGGATGTGGATGCAATTTGCTCAGATATTATCTCACTTTATATTCCCAAAGAAGTCTATTATATTGATATTACTTTCACATGTACCAGCTGATAATTGTCTTAAATATTACAGTGTTGAGATTGGATTTACAAGGTCCTGACTCCTTAGTCAGTGTCATTTCTGTACAGTAATCAGTAAAAGGCATTAGGCTTCCACTGTATAGTGCATCTGACATGGCACTTCCATTCTTTAGAATACTTCCTGTAATGAATTAAATGTCCTCCCATAACTATCAAAGATTCAGAAACTGAATGTAAATTCTCAGAGACTAGACAGAAAGACAACATCATGCATGGCAATTTACTCATCACTGTACACCTGGAATAGACACAAATGGGTTACGTGTCTGTCCTTCACACCCTCCAGTGACTTCCCGTTGTCCCAAGACAACAATGGAAAGCTGAAGTACCTTTGTGCATGGTCCTTCAGGAGCTACCACCTAATCCAGTCACTCTCCCTCTAGCTTGTTCTCTTACTGCTCACAACTAGTTTTCTATTCCTTACTTGAACCTGTGAAGCTCATTTCAACTCAGGGTACCCATATATGCTCTTCCTACCAACTAGAATGGCATACACACATCCTTGAACTCTCGGTGCATATATCTCATGTTCTGGAAATACTTCCTCAGCTACCACTTAGTGTATCAAACACAGGTTAGGTCTTGTGTTTTCTGCTATGTTTAGTATCCTGTACTTCTCCTTCATAATATTATTATGACTATCATGAGGTCACCATTGGGGTATGTGCACCCTTAATCTGGTCTATTAACTGCTAAATCCCTAAACACCAGCATAGTATTTTACCAACTTGCAAAATTGTTACCAATGCCAAAAATAAATTTCATATCATAACTAGTACACACAGGTATGCATGTCCTTGAAGAAGAGCTTCATAAACAATGTTTATCCTCTCAAGGTTTAAGTCTCTTGATATTTCATCTTCTATTTTGAGTATGTCAGATAGAAGCTCCTTTACTGAGCCTCTAGCCTAATAGTCCCAACTTTAATTATAAACAATTATCCATGAACGTCTCATGTTACAAAAACTTGTAGCTGAGAGTAGATGTCTGGTAGTTGTTTGTAGAATAAACCAGCAGAAAATTAATATTTACCAAGCATTATTTAAACTTGGTTTATTTTTACAAAGTAAGAGCGAGCCTTGCCCTGCTAATTATAGTGGAGTTCCAGCTTCTCTGTTCCAAGGTCGCAAATTTTCTTCCTGTGCAATCTTCAGAAGGAGAGAGGCTGACCCATTATTTTACCTTTATTTCTAGCCAATATATTTGTAGCACTACAACAAACTGGTTTAGAAAATAAAAAGCAATTCCTTAATAATGTTACAAAATTCATGACTGCTCCTGGCTCTTATGAGTAATAGATCAGTTATGGTGAGGAGGCCGGGCTGGCCCCTGAGTTTGTATGGCCAGCCTCCAGGACCATGACAAGGAAGCGCCTGTTGTTGAAGCCACTCAGTCTATGGTAGTTTTGTTGTTCAATGAAGTAATGCATTTATTCTCCCATGATTGAGTTAATGAAAAACAAAAATAATTTTGGGTCATCTAAATCAGTCCAGGGTACAACCAGAACCAATTTGAGTTGGACTTCTGATATGGCTATGTCTTAATACAGGGACTGGAGTCTGGAAATCTGGGTTCAGACACTAATTCTTCTATTCTACTTGCAATGTGAACTTCAACAAGCTTTCTAGTTTGTTTCATGCTTCTTTCCTCATCTGTAAAACTACGACAATATAGCACTTACAAAGTGGGATTATTTTGAGGATTGTATGAAACATGCACATAAAATGCTTAAAACAGTGACCGAGATGTAGTAAGTGATCTATAGATATTACTCAACCCCATTGTCCTACATTTCCCCCATAAAAATAAGCATTTGAAGCTATTATGGGAACCTTTCATATCAATTAAGATAGGTGTTGCCGGCTACTCTTTGAAGACTCCAGCTCCTGCAGAATCCCTTTAGTTTTGTGTTTTCATGTCTGAAACATGAATCTCTCATGTCAGGGACCACCAGCATAGCTGTTCTAGCCCAGACATTGTGTCTGCATTCCAACTCAGCCACAAGGAAAAAGCATGTTTTTTTAAGCTACAGGAAATGTTTCTCCATCTCTTCATTCTTCTTTGTGAGCTTTTTCCCTGTCCAGGATCACCTCCACGGACAGAAGTTGTTGCTAGAGAATTAAGACTATAATTTCATCTTTGAGCATACCATCTCTATTCTTCACACACTGTTACCATTGAGATTTCAATGGTAATTTCAATTACTAATTGCTCTGGCTTTCCTATAAGCCCAGTACACAGTTGATTGCTGTGCTTTTAAAGAGCTGGTTCTCTGTTAAAATCTGAATGAGTAGCTTGAATGCGCTTTCCCTAACCCCAGCTGACCTTAATCTACCCACTTGGTTATGTAAATGCTTTGTGTGTTTTGTTTGTAAGCCAGCATTTATCTTCATACCGAACACTCCACACTTGTGGTAATACAATTATAGAAAAAGTGTGAAGTAAAAAGATATTCTCCTCAATTATTAGCCATAATATCACTTTGGTATAACAAAAAACAAAGAGAATTAACATAAACAGGAGATTAGTTACCCAAATAGTAATATTATATTTTATAAATATATCAATCAATAAAATAACTTCCAAAAAAGTATTCGCCCCAATGGTTCATAATGCAACATGCCATTCAATTCTATAGACCAAAAAGAAAGATAATTTTGTGAATTCTGTTTGGGTTGTAGGGACCATTATCTGGTCAAAGGGCTGTATGGACAGAAGAGACAGGGTGAGTTAAAGTTTAACTCCCAGCAATTGCAAACCAAACCTGAAGCCACTGAACCTTTGGAGTTTGATATGATGATTAGAACATAACCACAGTGACACGTTGAATTCGCCATAATCAAGGAACCTTTTCCGGGTGGGGATCTCAGAAATCACTCAGGTATGGTCCGTGTGTTTTGGTTTTTCTATTTTAAGTCGGTAGAACTGTACAATGTGGTATTTGTGACAATGCATGAAAACAGGTTTCTCTTCCAGGACTGAGTCGAATCCAGGGAACTTCCTAGCTTGTTTTTATGTCAAGAGAACAGCAGAACATATCGGAATAATCATAAATCTTAAAATGAAATGAATATTACATATTTCTCTTTGCCTTAATACATTTCTAAGACTTAACAAAAAAAGGTAGATTCAGCCCTGTCAGTTCAAGAATAGGAGCTAAAGTTCTGAGAAGTTTATTTAGCTCTAATCAGACAGCAAAGAGAGTTGTGGTTTGCTTCCAGATCCTAGAATCCTGAAAACAGAAACGCAATTAACATCTCAGACAGATTTTGAGTTCTCTGTATGGATCAGAATTTCCATCATACCTAAAACTTCATGTTCTTTAATTATGCCTTCTCCTATCACCATTAAAAAAACATGGTGATTGCTTACTATTTCCTCTGCCATTGTCCTGCTAACTGAAAGAATGAGCTATGCTATTTTTTTATAATTCTTGCAAAAATAAATAACAAAACTGCCTTTGAGTATATTAAACCTCAACCTTGGAAAAGCTAATAGTTAGATCATTTCCACAGTCTGGGCCACTGTGCTACCGTGGGTATATTTTTCACATTATCATTCTGTTCACCCCAAAAAGATGATTTACAACTAGCCTATGATGATTCTGAAGAAAGGATACATCTGGGCATTTAAAAGGAGTATGACATTCCTATCAGAAATCTCCCCAGGCTCTCTGATTGAGATACTTTGGTGGTAAGATTATGACAGTTCCAAGAAGAAAATTTCATGATAACGAAGTTTCTCCACTACAGGAGTGTGTACATTTGCCCTGTCTATCTCCAAGATGAAGAATGTAAAATTATTTAGGCACTGTAGAGGATTAATGTTTGACAGAACATGTACTGATGTAAATTAATTCCAGCTGTAATTCACGAGCTTCAAAAAAAAAAAAATGATGTCTGATAGCGAATGATCTTTATAATGTGCTGGGAGCATGTAATCAGAGGATGATTCCAAAAGAAAAATCTCGCTTTCTGGAGCATTGAGACTCTCTCACTAAATACAAAGAAATAGACAAATAACTGAAAGGGTTCACCCCTTAAAAGTAAAGAGTATATTTTCTGAAATAACATTGATACTACCCATTTTAGACAATTTTTACATTTTACTGGCCTGATTTATTATATATCAGGTGTAAAGGCAGAAAATATATTTGGCAAGAAAGGAAACTATTAAGAACAAATATAAAAAGACATAATTGATATAAAAATTAAATAGTTGTTTCAAACTGGGCTTATAATAAGCGGTCTTCTGATAATTTAAACATTGTCCACACTATATTTAGTGAGCACTAATAAATGTGGCACCAAAAGTGACCATAGTCAAGTAAGTGGAACTAAGTGGTATTGCACAATTTTTGTTAGTGTCTGACACATTACACGTGTAAATGGTATGTTTTTCCCTAGCATCATCACGTAACTCCCCCTGCCTCATGCCTACTTGCTTCCTTTTGTCCTATAAGAGTCTCCATTCTTCTTTAACGCCATCTTTTTCTTTTTTTAAAAAAAAAGAAAATATTTCACCTATAAAGGAAAGCTTGTGATACTTGTCTGTAAGTCTGAATTATTTCACTTGACATAATGATCGCTGACTCCATTCATCTTCCTACAAAAGATCTAGCTTTTTCTTCTTCATGGATGAGTAGCTCTTCACTGTGTGTACATACTGTATTTTCTTTATCCATTCATCTGTTGATGGGCATCTGGTCTGGTTCCAAATCCCACACATTGGGAATTGTGCCCTAATAACCACGGACACATAGGAATTCCTCTAGTATTCTGATCTTAACTCCTTCAGGTATATACCAAAGAGTGGTATAGCCGGGTCATTTGGCAGTTCTATTTGAAGATTTTTGCAGAATCTCTTTACTATTCTCCACAGAGATCGTGCTAATTTACATTTCCACCAGAAGTGTTTAAGAGCTCCTTTTTTACCTCATTCTCAGCAGCCTTTCTTGCTTGCTTTTCTTTCTTTTTCTTTTTTCTTTTCTTTCCTTTCTTTCTTTCTTTCTTTCTTTCTTTCTTTCTTTCTTTCTTTCTTTCTTTCTTTCTTTCTTTCATTCTTTCTTTTTTCTTATTTCCTTCCTTTCTTCCTTCTTTCTTTTTGTTCCTCAATGACAGCCATTCCGACTAGGGTGAGACAGAATTTCAACATAGCTTTGAGGGGCACAAGTTTCTCCACTTACCCATGTATGGACAGAGCTATTTGTGTGTGTGTGTGTGTGTGTGTGTGTGTGTGTGTGTCAAGTTTTCTAGTTCTTTATATATACTAGACATGTATTAATCCTGTGTCAGCAGAGTATCTCTTAAAGATTTTCTTCTGTTTTATAGGTAGTCCTTTCTCTCTGTTGGTTGTTTCCTTAGCTATGCAAAAACTTAATTTGAGATAGTCCCATTTGTTGATTTTTATACTATTTCCTGGGCTACTGTGCTTCCTGTTTAGGAAGTCTTTGCTTGTGCTGTGATTCTTTTTAATTTTTTTAAGGTTTGTTTTTTTGTTTTGTTTCGTTGTAACGGGTCTCACTAAGCACCTCGGACTTGTAGTGATCATTCTGATTTCTGCCTCCCTGGTGCAGGGATTTCAGGTGTGCGCCACTATGCTCAGACTCCATCACCAGCTCAGCACGCCTGGGGGTGGGACCGGCATGACATGTGGTGCCAGAAATCGAATCCTGGCCCCTGTGCTTACCTAAACAAGCACTTAGTCCACTGAGTTATACTGCCAGCTCTTGTGCTGTGATTCTAAGTATTTCCTTTATGCTTCATTTTAGAAGTTTCAAAACTTCAGGCCTTTATCCTGGGATTTGGTCCACTTAGCGCACAATTTTGTACAAGATGAGAGATAAAGGTCTTTCTACCTGTCGACACTCAGTTTTCTTGGCACTATTTGTTAAAGAGGCTGTCTTTTCTCCAATGTATGTTTTGGGCCCCTTGGTCAAAAATTAGATGGCTGTAGTTGCATGGACTTTGTTTTGGGGTCTTCCTTCTGGTCTATGTGTCCATGTTTGTGCTATGTTGCTTTATTATAGGTTTTTGGCTTTGTAATACAATTTGAAATTCAATATCATGATAACTGCAGTATTGCTCTTTTTGTTTAGGATTACTTTGGCCATTTTGACCTTTTGTGTTTCCATATGAATTTTAGGGGTCTTTCCTAGTTTTATGAAGCATATCAATGAAATTTTGGTGGAAATTACATGAAGTCAATAAACTGTTTCAGTCCAATGATCTCTTTCGCAATATTAAATCTGTCAGTCTATGAATATGAGAGGCCTTCCTATCTTTCAGTGTCTTCTTCAATTTCTCTTTGCTGTGTTGTGTGATTTTCTCTTTCAAAGAGAAAATCACACAACACAGAGGTCTTTCACCTATGTAGCTAAATTGATTCCTGGGTATTTTTAAGCTGTTGTGAATGCAGCTGTTTTCCTGATTTTCTTCTCCACTAGTTCATTACTATTGTACAGAAGATCAATGAATTTTTATCCTGGTATAGACAATTTAAGTCAGGCCCTCTAACTCTATGTTTGTTTGAGTGATAACATATATCAAGTACTATATTGTGAAGGACACTTCTAGGTACTCTCTATGTACATTTATTCTTAGAAAAAGAATACATATGAAGCAAATACTGAGGTTCAGACAAGTTACCAAACAGACTCAGTGTCATGCAGGTAGCAAGCAGCAGAACCTGGTTTCCTAGCTAGGTGGTCTGATTCCAGAACACAAGCATATAACCATCATAATGCAGGGACTGATTATGTGTGACTGTGTTCACTCAGTGTGAATGCAGAGCAAGAACAGTAAGCGATGTTTTCTTTCTTATGCTTGCTTTACAGTAGAATATGTTCTTCCAGGAATAGCTGTTCATGTCTCTCAGAATTGGCATTCCTCACAACATAGATTTTAAAATAATACATAACTGTGATAGCCCATGTCCAGCATGCTTTGCAACCAGAGTCACTCAAACATCATCACTTTGGAAAGTATCAGGTTCACATACATTTGGGCCCACACCCTCGTCATACCCATCTGACAGGACAGGGTTTGTCTTAGATGCTTTTAGGATTAATTCCAGAAAGAATGTTGGATTTCTCTGCAGACAGAACTAGGTTGGCATGCCTTTTCCAAAACGTTCTGGTTTTATGAATTTGTACATGTTATTTGATTTCCCTGAATTTCAAATTCCTCAGGTGTGAAACAGGCACTAAATCTACCCCAAGGAATTTTTAAAGATTAAATAAAATGATAAAGCCAAGCCATTAAGCAAAGCACCCAGTGCTTAGAAATTGGGTAAAATCCTTCCTTTCTTTCTTTGTAACAGTCTCTTAAAAACTCCAGAAAAATCTCTTAAGACCTTCCAAATGCAGCCATTAGCTCCTGTTTGTCAAAATAATACCTTTAAACAGAAAATGCATAAATGAAGTTTTGATTAATCACAAAGTCTATTCTATTTTTTATAGAGAGACAACCTAAAATTCTTTCTTAATATTAAAATACCCATAATATACTTTATTTGGGGTAATTTTGCTCAGTACTCCTAGTCAAAAGTGCAACACCCTTTCACCTAAAACCCACTGGCCACTCTGATATAGTATACATTCATTTCATTACATAGTCAATGTTAAAAATCTGTTTCAGTAATTGCGTCTTACAATATTGCCATCCCGTAGAAAGCTGGGCAGCACTTTGAGTACTGTTGCACAATGGCTTTCGTTGCTTGATGTGTCTCTAAATGACTCAATAAGTTCAAACAAGACAGTATTGATCCACAGAGAATAAACACCATTTTATCTTATTCATGAAAACAGTAACCAGGCTCTTCTAAAGTGCAGTGCTAACAGTCCAGGACAAGCAACTGGGAAAGGAGCCCCACTCTCGCAGTGACAGTCTATATTACATATCTAAATCCCATCTGCTCTTTGGCTTGAAATCGCAAATGCAGCCACTTATTATTAACAAATATTTACTGCCAATTGAATTGGGAAAGCAAGTTTATGACTTTGCATCATCAAACGTAATACAAATAGGTTACTTACCAGCTTTAAACATTTTTTAGAAGTTTTAATTTAATAAATGCAAGTTTTATATTATATACATTTTGGTTGCTATAAATCAAAAATCAAAATTTAAGCCAGGCATGCTGGGGAAGTCCTGTAATCCCAGATATCTCGAAATCTGAGGTGGAAGGATTGCAAATTTGGGTCAGGCAGGACAGCTTGGTGACTTAGCAAAATTTGTCTCAAAAGTACAAAGGGCTAGGGGCATAGCTAAGCATGAAGGCCCTGGGTTCAATCCCCAGTACCTCCCTAAAATACATTGTGTGTGTGTGTGTGTGTGTGTGTGTGTGTGTGTGTGTATTTGGAAACCACTGAGGTTTGTTTCTAGAACTTTCATGGGTACCAAAATCATCACATGCTCAAGCATCTTATATAAAATGATGCACTATTTACATATAACCTTCTCACACCCTCTTGTATGCTTGAAATCATCTCTAGCCTATTTCTAATATCAAATAGTTGTTTGTAAAGGATTATTTTTGAAGGATTTTTTTAAAGGAATATTATGCAAGAAAAAATCTTCTGCATGTCCAGCACAGATGCATTTTTTTTTCAAATATTTCAAATCAGCAACAGAGTTAATGTAAGAGTGGGGAAACCACAGATTTGGAGAACTATATTTCCTTTCATAAAAATGGTTATCTTCACTAAAATATGCTGGTACCCTGGGTGCTCAGATTTATTTTTAATAAAGATGTATAGGTGGAATTGTACATATTAACAACCATATGCAAAACATTTTCCAGGGAGTTCTTTTATTCCAGTGGGATTGGATCCCTGATAACAGTAAGAGAGAAACACTAAGAAGCAGATAAGAGCTTCCTCTGGTTTGCACAATTATATACAGTCCTCTGCTCTAGTAAACAGTATGAGTACAGTGAATCAGCACGTGACAGTTGGGCCAGACAGAATGTCTAAGAGAGCAAATAGGTTTGTAATTCTATAAAACTACACTTTCAATTATGAAATAATGTCTTCTTTGCTCCAGCAGTTAGAAAATACTCCTTGTTTTGGAGTGCCCAGTTCATTTAAGGGACACTACATTTAAATACCAGCATTAAAGGCCCTACTCCTCTAGTCTCATAGAATATTCTAGTCTATAAAAATATTTCACACAAAAGAAATTATGTGGATTTTTCCTGGGGATATAGCTCAATAGCACAGGTGCCTGCCTGTCATGCTCAAGTACTGAGTTCAATTCCTGGTGCACGCCCCCGCAAAAAGGAAACTATATGGATTTTTTTTTCTCCTTGAATTTTTTTATTGGTAGATTTTATACATACATAGCGATAACATTCATCATAGGGGAATAGTACCTTGCTTCAAACAATAGTTTCAAGCATTTTTAAAAAAGATTTAAAATTTCTGAATTTAGTTCAACTTATAATACCACATTTCCAAGAAAAATGAACCTTTTGCAAAGA
>NW_004524581.1:829025-829753 GCF_000260255.1 Octodon degus | reverse complement strand
AAAAAAAAACAATTGAACTAAGAAAAAGTTTTCATGATGTCAAAGAAGTACTAAGAGTAAAACATAAGATAAATACTGGAATGGCAAATAAATGACCAGCACTTCTAACAGTTTGAGGATAGGATATTGCACAAAGTTCTAGTGTGTGGTGGACATGCATAATGACTGTGACAGTTACTGGTGGCTATGTGTCACTTGTGGAACTGAGCTACAGCTATTTCTTTGAAATCTACCCTGTACACTCAGGTGGAATCATGACCCATAAGGTGGAAGAGAAGTCCATTTGTAGAGTGTGCTGATGGAAATATTTTGCTGCTGAACACAAAAGAATATCTGAAAGACTACTACTGTATACCTCTTATTCTCCTGTGTTTGTTTGCCATGTTTGGTGGGTTCTTTCTATTCCCATTCATGGGACCATGATCAATTTGCTCCCTCTCTAGAACATCATTCAGTAGTCTGTGTAGGCTTGGCTTTGTCATCATGAAATTCTTTAGTTGTTCTTTGTCCTGGAAGTATTTCACTTCTCCATTATACTTGAAAGAGAATTTTGCAGGATATATCAGCCTAGGTTGGAAGTTGGTTTTTTGCAAGACTTGAAGTACTTTGCTCCATGCTCTTCTTGACTTGATGGTTTGTGAAGAGAAATCTGCTGTTATTCTGATGGGTTTTTTTTTAAATGTGATCTGTTTCTTTTCTTTAGCAGCTTTTAGTATACTATTTCTATG
>NW_004524581.1:816229-828217 GCF_000260255.1 Octodon degus | reverse complement strand
TGTGATTTCCAGTTTCCTCAGTGCTAGTGTCTTCTGCAGTTGTACTGGGTGGACTAGGAGTCTGAGGCTGCATTTTGTTCCTTCTCTTTGTCATTTTGTATACCACTGTCTTCTGACCTTTGGTGTAGAGCTTAGGTAGAGTTATTACCTTAGCACCAGGTCCGGATCTACGAAGTTCAGATTCCTCCAGGTGGGTGTTGTTTGGATCTGGTTGCTGTGCTCCACTTCTTTCTGCTGCAGCCGTTAGAGTTGAACCCTTTGTGTCTCTCTGGCAAGATGCTCTGCTCCTGAATCACCTGGGTGGGTCTTTCCTCTAGCCTCTTTGCAGGGAGTTCTGCAGAAGGGTTCCTCACTTGTCCTGCACTCTGGCTCCAATGAAGATCCACGGATCCTGGGTGGTCTCACTCACATGCCTGGCCTGGGCTCTGGGTCTATTCAGGATTCGGCGAGCCGCTGGTCGTTTCACTCACTTGCTGGGCCTGCGTTCTGGGTCTATTCAGGATCTGCGGGCCCCCGGGTTGTCTCACTCACTCGCCGGGCCTGCGCTCTGGGTCTGTTCAGGATCCGTGGGCCCTTGGTCCTATATGGATTTTTAAATGCCAAATCTCTTCATAGTCAATTTAACATACTTAGTTTTTCTGGTTTTTATTTTAATTTTTTCAATGTATTTAGTAAAGGGTCTACAGGGTCTCACTATACAGATTGGATTTGTAGTGGTCCTCCTGTTTTCAGCCACCATGTCCAGCAACAATCACCATCTCAGTGCCCCCTGGGGGCAGGCCGTCATGGCATGTGGAGCTGGGAGTGGAACCCAGGTCGCTGTGCTTTGGCTAAGCAGGCACATTAGTCCCCTGAGCTATCTGGCTGGGCCTCAACTTAGTATTTTTTTTTAAATAATGGAGTTATTGTACTAGTTAATTGACAGATGTTCTCACCCCTTCGTTTTATATACCATAGTGCTGGTTATAGAGCAGGTCTTCAACTACTCTACTGGAAATTAACTGATTTGCTGAACAGTTAAAAAGTTAGTTGAGGGCCAGCCAAATAGCTCAGTGGATTAAAGTGCCTGAAAGCAGGCTCAGGGGCTGGAGGTTCGATCCCCAGGCCTACCATGCTGGCCCCACCCCCAGGGTGTGCTGAGATGGCAATTGAGACTGGGCATGGTGGTGTGCACCTGTAATCCCAGCTCTTGGGAGGCTGTAAACAGGCAGATCACGATGAGTCCGATCTAGTAGTGAGATCCTGAACACACTGTAGACCCTTCCCTAAAATTAAAAAAAAAATTAGATGAAACAATGAAGAGACAATATGTGCATCCACATGGATTTGAAAGAAAAATCAAGACCCATTCTGGCCCTGGAAGGAAATGGCTTAAAAAAGACTTAATCCAGGCTAGACAGTATAGTAATGTAGTGGAGTGCACAAAGAAATGGAGGATTACAAAATTTCCTACCACACAGCAAAGCTCATACACAAATACAATTGGTTTTTATTTCTAGTATTTCAGTATTTTTGTATTTAGCTCTTTTATTGGAACTCTGCTTATTTTTTCAGCTTTGGCCTTTCACATGAAATAGATTAGCTTAATAGATGTATTTAAACCCTAATGCCTCCAATTATTTGCAAAGTCAGAAATCAGATACTGATTTCATGGGGAAAAGAACCACAGGGACACGTAATATATGTCCATCCCAGAAATCCTCTTTCTAAACCTCTTTCCTAAAGATTCTTAGTATTTCTCCCAATTCAGGCATTTCCCCACAACCAATTAAAGTTATCACTCTATAATTGTGACGATGTTCACATAATAATAGTTTGACTTTACTATTCTCACATAGCTCCTACTACATGCCAAGCATACTGGCAAATGTTTAAATTCTTGTACATAATAGATATTCTTGTTATGTCCTTTTCCAGTAGAAAAATTAAGGCTTAGGAACATGGACAAACTGTCCTAAATTCCCAAGCTACTCAGTAGAGGAAGAAGGAATGAATCACAACACTCTTGCCCACACCACACCCCTGAAAAGAAATAGGATGCCATGCACTGAGGCTTGGAGCTGGAAGGAAATGGTGAGACCCTTTAACAGAGAAAAGCTGAAGGAATTTCCAGAGGATAGAAGACACTTCTGTTAGGCTCAGGATCAGATGGGCCCTTGTTGTTACTTTTCATCACACACAAATCTACCTCTGCCTGATTCTCCAGGAAAATGGTAAGAAAAAGGTTGTATAGGACCTCCATGGTCAGGAATTCTCCCTTTGTTCTACATCCTACACCAAAGCCTCCCAACATAAGGGATTCAGCTAAAGGAGACCCATTCTGTGACTTGGGAGACTGTAAGGCTCTGATCACAAGAGTATGTGTGAGCAAAAGCGTAGGCACCTGTACACTAGGACAGGATGAGTCCCAAAGACATCACTGAGATACAAAGTAACTGTGCTGAAGGACTTGGTTGTCTAACAGCTAAACTCTGCCAGGGATGGAAGAGGACACACCTCCTCCCACCTGGAGGACACACCTTTCTCCCCAGGGCAAGAATAACTGGGCTGCTAGGTCTATGTTTGCTAAGGGATTCCCATATTAGACTGACCTAATTTGCAAGTCTAAATTGAGGCTTGCAAATAGCAGCTCTATCAAGCCAGAACAGAGCAATTCATTTATGATAATAATGAGTTAGTTTCCTTCTGGTAATTGTTAAAACAGTTCCTGTTACAACTCAAATTAACTAGTGTGACAAGAATGAATGATAGGGGCACTTGGCATAGAACCACATAGCAGATTAAAAAGTGTGGCAAAGCTGGGTGTGGTCACAAATGGGCCTGCAATTCCAGCACTCAGGAGGCTGAGGTAGGAGAATTGGCATGGGTTTGAGGCCAGCCTGGGCTATACAGTGAGACTCTGTCTCAAAATAAATAGATAGATAAACAAATAAACAAATAAATAAATAGCCTGGGAAAATATTGTCTGAATGATACTTCAAAGGGCCTTTTACTTGCCCGGCAGGCACTTGTGCCACTGAGCTATCTCCTTGGGCCTTACCTTATAATTCTTTCATGTCAATTTTATTGTACCAAGTACTTAGTATAGGTATATGGCCTTGAGCTGGAATCAGGGAATGCCATAATGTGGTCCCTTAGGATATGCAAAGGAAAAAAGATGGATCTAGAAACTTATTTTTATCTACCTTTACAAAACAAGCCATGAAGTCAAGTATTTCCTGTAATAATAATTCAGTAACATAATTGCAAAGACTTCTCTAATGATGCATGATGCTTAGTGTTATCATTGCCTCCCAAAAGAGACAATGTTAAAGTAGAAGATTCTAGACACAGAATCACTTAGATCTTGACTCCACCTGAAGCTGTCTGCAATTATATGACCTTGTGCTTATACTGAGCTTCTCCATGCCTGTTTCCTCTTCTGCTAAATTTAGAATTGCCTTAAGAATTACATCAGAAATTACATGTGAAGGGCTTAGAACAACATCAAGCAAGTGTGTAGAAACTTTAACTATTGTAGCCATAATTCTAATCACATTTCTGTGTTGACAACAAATTTTTTAATTAAAAAAATGGTTATGAGAAAAAGACCAGGAGGTAAAAGTGTACAGAATGGTGTTTAGATTGGAATGAGGAGGCAGAGAAATTAGCTCAGCATTTACCACTGCTTGGGGGAGCCCTAGTCTCTTGATTCTGTTTCAGTTTGTCCAAGGCAGCAATGCTCTCTGGTTAAGTGTGCATAGAACCATTGGAAGAGATCTAGGTAATTATTGAGCAAAGCAGGAGAGAAAGATAGAACTCCACACCAGAGTGCAAGTCACTCTTTTTTAATTAATTTTATTGAAAAACAAATAGCAATGAGAGTTTCAAAACAGGTTAGTAGGACAGTTACAATAATTGATACATTACATACTATTGTTTCATAGTGGTTATTCAGAGTACAAGATGCAGACATGATATCCTGTCTAAACACTATTAGTACAAATCTTTCTTCTCATTGAATTAAGAGATGGTAGCTGTATATCTATCCTATTTTGTATATACAGATACAAAATGGTCCTTTATTTATATCCCCTTTTTTTGCTTAGTTTTGTCAGAGATGGGTATTCCAATGTCATATAAATATTGTAGGTGTGTGAATTCAGCAAAATAATCCAATATAGTCCAGTAGGCCATAATAGTAGTGGGTTATCTGTAGGACTGGCAATGTCAGAAATTGTTGACTTAAGCCTTTTACAGCTCAGCATATTAACATGGCTTTACTTTTTATACTTTGTTTTTATACTTTTCTGCTGGATGGTTAAGACCAAGATAAAGTAAAACCTATATAACAAGAAATGTAACTTCTGTATGTGACAAAGTCAGTCAAATCCCTTCAGGATTTACCCTAAAACACTGTACAGCAGTTTGTAGATCCTTTGTCAGTATCAGCCATGTGGATGAGTCATGGCCATTGCTTGACCAATTTGCTGTCTGTGAAAGCCTGAGGGAACGTTTTCTCTCCATGTGACTCTTCTTAGGCACACTCTACATTGTCAACCACTTTCTTCTGTGGCTCCATAATCTCCTTCATCAGGAAAATCACTCTTGAATGATTATTTTTATAATTGCAACAACAAAAAGACCAGTACTCAAAGCCACCTATAAAAATTCAGGTAATTGTCAAAGAACAGGATGGTAATTAATACTTAGTGCCTCCAAATGGGAGTGGGGAAATAAATTATCCCTTCCCTCCATCAGTCTCTTAGGCATAGGGACTTCCTGAAGATCCAATCACCAAAGAGAAAATTGGACGTGGTTCTGGGGAGAGGCTCAGTGGGCCATCAGAACTGCTCTGGAAAGTGTTAGAAGCCAGTGTCCATTTTAAGGGAAATGGCTGAGTGCAGGGACAACAAAGAGATGGTTCTTTCTAAGAGAGACAGTGTGTGGTCGTTCTACTATGGGCTTAGTCCTCGAAGACACTGTGAAACGAAGGAATTCTCCCACACATTATTGTGCTCCAAGGCCTCTTTGTGTCAAAGCCACCTGCACTTCATCCCCAGCTCAATATTATTTAGCAATCATTCCTTCTTCTAAGTAAGAGCTCAAGCACAGCCTCCTGCTCCCATTTGATTTGGGTATGGAGTTGAGCCTGGAAGAACTTGGATTATAGTACCTTCTGCATTGAGAATTTACGTAGTCACACCTTCCATCTGGCCCTGAAGCTCAACACTATTCTTGGTACCGCACCAGGGATGGATTATGCTCTCATCCTTAATTTGGGAGAACTTCAGGGGCCTCTCCAGAGCTCCCACTGCGATCCTAGGGTAACTGCTCATGCCCCTCTCCAAAGGCTCTTATTTTGCTGGACAAAGAATATTTATGTGTAGGACTTAATGAGTCCTTTCCTGAAGGCTGGAAAAGTATTCTACTTGCTTTTTAATTTTCAGGTATAGTACAGTTTCAGACACATCATACATGGACAGTATTGCTTGTTGAATTAGTCCACCTGGAAGAAGTGAAGTAAGGAAAAGCAGCGAGTGCTCTGCACCTAGCCCCACGCTCGGCTCTCCTCCCACCCCCCTGAGCCACTGCTGTACATCTAGGGAGCAGGCATCATTATTCCCACATAGGAAATTTAAGACACTCATTGAGCCAGGTCTACCAAGGGTAAAGAGGAAGGCCTCCCGCATTTAAACCTAAATCAGTATGAATCCAAGATCCTGTGTTTTCTTGAATTCAATGTCATCATGCTTATGAATGAACAGTACGGGACAATAATGATAAGTGCAGGACAATATGTGGTGCAATTGGAACACCAAGAAAAAGAAGACCGAAGTCTGTAACGATCGGAGAGGCCACATGAATTCTGGTGGACTTCCCCAAGCATCTATGGATTAGTTACTAAGTGCCCAGTGCTAGGGTCTGAACCTAAAGACATGTGTACAGAACTTGTAGGAATTCATCATCTTCCCCCTCCCTATCCGTTTTGCTTTGGCCACAGACCTGCCCTTTTATGTTTTTTATTTGTGGTATATTTTTTAATCTTTTATTCATTTTAGTGAGAAAAAAAGATAAAATAGCAATGAAACAGTTTCAAAACAAGTTAGTAGGACAGTTACAATAATTAATACATTGCATATTGTTGTCTTCAAAGTACTTATTCAGAGGACAATATATAGACATGATATCTTGTCTAAACAATATTAGTACAAACCTTTCTTCTCATTGAACTAAGAGAAAGTAGCTGTATATCTATCCTAACTATCTTGTATATGTGTGTGTGTGTGTGTGTTTCACTACAAAACAGTCCTTTATTTATATCCCTCTTTTTTGTTTTGTTTTGGCTTCAAGTATGTGAAGGACCTTTAAAGACTTCTCCAAATACAACTTCTCTGAGTGCAGAGGAACACCTATCCCTGACAAAAGTCCTGCCCTTTTACACACCTGCCCCTACTCTGCTCTTTCTGCCTGTTGTCCATTCACAACATAACATAGTCATCACCTTTCTGAAGTATGCAGGGTTCTGGTAGAATTCTCTCAGGAACTTTATTGCAAGATAAAAGCATTCTATAGGGCCAGGGAGATAGCTCAGTGGGCTAAGCACCTACTCAGCAGGTGCAGGAACCTGGGTCTGATCCTCTGCACTGAATGCTGTGCAGCCCCATGCCAGCCACACCCAGCCAGCCACCAAAACTGAGCGTGGTGACACATGCCTGTAATCCCAGTGCTGGGGAAGCTGAAACAGGATGATCACTAGAGTCCAACTAGCATAGTGAGACACTGTACCAAACATATAAAAGAAAATTCTATAATGCTGGTGTTGGGTTCAGTCCTTTCTTACCAGCCTTATTTCTCTTCACACACACTTCCTCATACCACCCTGAACCCCGCCTTCAACATTCCAAACATACTCAACTTCACAACCATCCATACTGCTTTCACTCACTCTTCTGTCCCCTGGAATCCATCCTTCCTCTTCACCTAACTCCGCGCCATCCTTCCACTGATTTCAATGAAAGTCATGTGCTCCAAGTAAAGAAGTTCAAAGTTGGAGAAGTTTGATAAGTGAGGAAAGAAAAGTTGAGATTGATGATTAATAGTGACAACATGTGGGACACTGAAAAAGTTTAATAGGAAAGCAATATATTGGAATGAATATTTAGGAAAATTGCCCTAGAGTGTGGGGGTAATGTTACAGCTAAAAAATACTATGGACTGAATTATAATGAACAGGTATGAAGTGATGATAGGATGGATGGCAATTAATGACAAAAGGGCGACATCAGAACTTCATGGCTGGCTAACAAACAGCCAAGAATTTAGCAATATCAGTTTGTGCCAAGGCATGGAAGTTAGCACAAAATCAAAGCATACATAAGGTGACTTTTTCAAGGGAAACATGCTTTTTTCATTGAAAAATCGCTCACCTAGTGCTATTTTAACATACTTTTAGACAGTTAGAGTCTGTAAACTTTGTTCAAGAATCAAATGTTTCCCATCCACCGAGGATTGAAAGTCTTAGAGAGAACTGAGTTTTCAAAATTGATTTGAGGAAGCCAGAAATAACAACTAAGTTCAAAAAAGCAATGTAGAGACAGAGGGAGAGAGAGAGAGAGAGAGAGAGAGAGAGAGAGAGAGAGAGAGAGAGAGAGAGACCTAGACATACACTACTGACAACTCAACATGTGTCTGTGACATGCCATATGTAATTGGCCCTAGAACTACTAAACATCAGCTTTTAAGCCAAAGAAGATCTCAATATATATTTCATGATTACTGTTTTACTAATTTCTAAATCTGCTTCAAGTAAAACATGTATCCAAAGAAAGTCTACTCTTCTCATTAAGCTATGTCATTCCAGAACTTCTCATCTCTGACTGCTATATCCTGGGGTGTTTGAGGAAGTCCAGAATGGCAAAAGGAGCTGAGGAGCATTACTTGACAAAGATAACACAAAAGTCATCAGTAACTTGATCTTGTAGGTACTAGAGCAGCAACACAGGAACCAGAGAGTTAGCTACGTGCATTAACTAGGGTCCTCCAGAGAAATGCAATGAATAGGGTGTGTGTGTGTGTGTGTGTGTGCGTGTGTAGACAGAGATACAGAAAAAAGACAGAGTGGGTTATAAAGAGATTTATTATTTATACAGAGATGTATTATAAGGAACTTGCTTATGTCATTACAGAAGAGGAAGTCCCAATATTTGTAGTCAGAAAATAGGGGTGAGCCTGTGTGCCCTTGCCATTCGAGTCCAAAGGCCCGAGAGCCAGGCAAGCCAGCGCTGAATGTGCCAGTCCTGAAGCTGGAGATCCCAGAAGAGTAAATATTTCACTTCTAGTCCAAAAGTCAGAAAAGCCCAGTGCTCCAGGTCACCCCAGTTGGGCAAGAGGAGTTTCCTCCAGTGACCCCTTGCCTGTCTGTGGATGTCCTCAATGGATTAAAGGAGACCCAGCTCCATCAGGGATCACAAACTGCTTAGCTTAATCTGCTGCTTCAAATGGTAGTCTCATCCAGAAACATCTTCACAGTGCTGCACTGGCCAAGTGTCTGGGCACCCAACAGCCTGGTGTGTCACATTTAAATAACTTTCACTGCATAAACACAGGGGGAGTAGTCATCTGCTCATGTTATCTGATGTTAAAGCTCTGCACCGCTTACCCCGCATATCCCCCTCCACTCAGTACATACACAGTTTCTATCTGCTGTTAGAATTTTCCAGAACCTGTTTGTGGATTTAAAAAACTCTATCATTCATCGTTTGATCTCAAGCACTGAGAAGAACACACATGAATATCCCTGTTTCATAGTGCCTGATCCTCTGTGGTTCTGCAAGACGCTGTTGGTGAAGGAGCTAGCGATGGCAGGAAAGATGTGCGGAGAGACACACCTTTGGGTGGTGGTGTGCTGCCAACCTCGGCACCCAGGAGATTAATGACTCGCATTGATGCACGTTTATGTGTACATCTGCAAGTGCACTCACACATACACGCACACAACCACACATACACACACACAACCACACATACATGCACACAATCACACATACACACATACAGCCACACATACATGCACACAACCACACACACACACATAACCACACATACACACATACACTGGTGTCTTCTCTTCTAAACGCTGTCCTCTCTCGTATTCATTTTTGCTGCGTAGCCTGACAATCTTTTCTCCACATAGAGCACTCATAAATAATAGTCTTATGCATACAGTGTTAAATATCATTTTAGTAGATCCACGCTGACACTGAGTTAAAAACAAGTCAATTGACCCAGAATCTAAAAAGCGTGACAGTCATCTGAGGTAGTTCCAGGTCATTGTTTTTAAATGTCAAAAATTCAAAAACTATTTACTCTGTGAACAACGATGCACCTGGAACCAGGCATGGTGGCCCACGCCTGTAATCCCAGCACTCGGGAGGTTGAGACAGAAGGGCAGCTATGAGTTCGAGATTAGTCTGGGGGTTACAAAAGTGAGTACAAACACAGCCTGAGCTGCATAGGGAGACCTTGTCTCAAACACAAGAACAAGAACAAAAACAAAATGATGCACCTGCCTGGCAAGCCTGAGGTCCTGAGTTTGATTCCTGGTAAAAAAAAAAAAAAAAAAAAAAAGCCTGAATAATATATTAAAGAAAATGTGGGGTTATTCTTCCTTTTCCACTATTAGTTAACTTTCAACCTTGCTTTTTATTCACCTAAGTGAAAATGCTTATGTATCTGTCCTATTTATTTAGCAGGTGGGATAAATTCATTACCCTTGATTGTTTTATTTTGATATTTAATGTCTAGAGATTCGCAGTGCTAAATTCAGCTGCATGCTATTATCAGCAAGGAAACTTTTCAACGTATCATCACCAGCACCCCGCTCTAGGTCAGCTGGAGCCACATCCTCTACACGGGGGAGGCAAGGCCTGCGGCCGAGCACAGGTGACTCTGAGGCCGAAGACCAGCTGGGGCACGTGTTCTTCCCATCCAGCTCCTGCAGCTCACATCTACTGTCAGCTGCACTCTGGGTCGGTGGCTGTTCCTGTGCTGGGGAGGAGTGTGCTCAGTACAGGTGGAAGACTGGGGCCTTACTGCCAGGCATGCAGGTGCAGTTAAGGAATGCACTCCAACTCGACCCGATTCTCTTTGAGCAGAAAATTACAGTAAAGTTGGTTTTGAGAGCAAAACAAAACAGAGAAGATGAGATTTGATGGAATTTTAGCTACTGTACTTGGTAAAATTTAAGAGCATTAGCACTTTACATCAGAATTCTATCTTGACAAGATGCCCATAAGTCAATGTTTCTTTTTTTTTAAGCAAATAAATGGTGAAATGTCATTTGAAATAGATAAAAATATGCCCTGATAATTCCCCTTTAAGGAATAATAAGCTAAAAAATACAAATGTTTCTAGAGGACCATAAGTGATAGACTATAAGTATATCTTCAAAATAAAAATAAATTGTTCTGCCTCTTTGAAATTACTTTTTCCCCCATACAAAAGAGAAAGATTTCTAGATGTCGAGATCATTTTTCAAGAAGGAGGACCTGTGAGGTAGACAAATATGTTTAACTTTCCAACAGTTCCGGTAGCATTTTATGAAATGGGAGTATGTCTAATTCCTGCAATTAACATAGTTTTATTTAAGATGGGCTATTATTTCTCCTTCCTTTGTATGTATTAAAGCATACGTAATGTGTATGTGTGTATGACATTATGCATCTGCTTGTTCTTTTTTCTAATCAACTCTAAATTAATAGAAACAAAGGCACTTTACGGATATATTTTTCCTATAGATAATTTTCCTATAGTACAATTTTCCTAGTATTTTAAGTTTTACTATTTTTATGTTACCTTAATAACATAAAGACTCAGAATAATTCCAGATAAAGTGGTATACAGATTTTGAACATCAACAAATAGTAATCAAGGCACTACTAGACCTACACATCTCTGCCCAAAAAAGCATCTTTTTTACAAAGTTACATGTTACCACTGTTTCTTTGCAACAATTACTCTTCTCTTAAAAATATACTATTCATTTCAGACAGAATCAGCCATTTCTTAGCCATAAGAATGACAAAAGGAGCAGGAAAAAAGAATAAAGAACTAAAGCATGGCAGAGACCAAGAGGAGGAAAAGGAGTTGGAGATTGTGTGCACACTGAAGGTGGGCTGTGAGAGGACTCTCCTGCCACAGCACATGGGCTTTGGTTACCCAGTGTATCATTACCCATCGCATATTCAGCCCGTAGTTGATTCTTTCTCTCTAGATATCTACAATCTAACAGACTAGTGTAAAGAACATTTAGGTTATATATAGTAAACATGAAGACAAGGTCAGCGCCTGCCAAACGATGATGTGAATGGCAAACCTCAAGCATGCTACACGTGCGGAGAGTAGTGATTCGCTGAGATATGTCTCAGTGCATTGCAGAGAGATGGCAGTGACCATGTATCCCTTTCTGTAGGAGTCAGATTTTGGTCCAGGTAAAATATCGGGCAATCTACCCGCTGCCTACTAGAAAGGTCGACTATACTAGCTCATTTTTGTTCCAATCAAGAGGCTCAAGTATACAGTAATTCAAGTGGCCAAGTAGAACAGGGCACAGACTTTGGTGTCACCCCATCAGCGTCTACGTGGCACCCTGGGACTTTGATAGCCACACTTTAAGGGAAGTGGAGTAAATACTATAATTGCTCCAACCCCTGGCTAGTTTTGTTTAAGGTGAGGAAACTAGGGAGAAATAGGATTTAGTCATTAAGGCTACCTATTCTGTCCTCAAGATAACTAGATGTCAATTAATAATCCACTACTTACTGTCTGTGGGAACCTTGGGCACATTAATTTGCCTTTCTTGGCTTATTGCCTTTACTGCAGGAATGATAATACCTATCCACTGAAGTTTTATGAGGATTAAGTGACATGTTTAAAGATGGCTCAGTGGAATAAGCGATTCCCTGGCAAGTGCAAGGGCCTGAGTTCAATCCCTGGTTCTACCAAAAA
>NW_004524581.1:811030-816129 GCF_000260255.1 Octodon degus | reverse complement strand
TGTTTATTTTATTTTATTTTCTGTATTTTTAAGGAAGGGTCTATAAAGTGTTCAGGGTCTCACTACTAGATCGGACTAGTAGTGATCCACCTGTTTACAGCCTCCCAAGAGCTGGGATTACAGGCGATGCTACAAGCCCAGTCTCAATTGCCATCTCAGCGTGCCCTGGGGGCGGTGCCAGCATGGCAGGCCAGGGATCAAACTCCTGGCCCCTGTGCGTACTTGCAGGTGCTTTAATCTAGTGAGTTATTTGGCTGGCCCTAAATAATATTTATTTATTTGTTTATTAATTTGGTACAGGGCCTCACTATGCAGCTCAAACTGATAGTAACCCTACTGTCTCAGCCTACCCAGCATTGGGATTATAGGTGGGTGCCACTATGCTCGATTTTGGTGGCCGGCATGGCACATGCAGGGTGCCAGGGCAGCGCAACATGCAGGACCGGAGATTGAACTCAGGTTCTTATGCTTGCCAGGCAGGCACTTAGACCATCAAGCTATAGCCCCAGCTCAAAGATTTTAGAACATACCGTAGAACAATGTGTTTAATAATCATTGGCTGTCTCTATTATTCTTTTTTTTTTTTTTTTTTGTCTCTATTATTCTTAATTAATTTTTTTTTAATTTGCCACAGAATAAGCAAAATGTTGTCTTAGTTTTTTATTAAATTTTTACTTAAGTTGCATTTTTCTGATCACTAAAGATGACCATGTTTAAGTTAAAAGTTTATAAGATTGTTCATTTCTTTTTGCTGTGAATTGATACGTGCTCTGATTTGTGAGTCTATCATTGACTACAAATATTATTCCTCTATTACTTAAATGCTAATCATTCTCTTTTAGTTGGCAGCTTCTTTATCTTACCATTGCAAAGGCTTGACATGGGTATGTAGTTAAATCTGTTAGTCTTTTCATTATGACTATTTATAGCTACCTTCTGTAGCACAAGATTATAAAAACATTCTCCAATTTTTCTTCTAGTACTTACACAATGTTTTAAAAATCATATCTTTAATCTGCTTAGAATTACAACATAGATCATTTGGCAACTGGCCAAATTTCTCTTTCTCAAATTGTCTGCTTTGCCCCTGGTTTGCAACAGCATCTACTGGTAAATTCCAACACAAATACAGCTGTGAGTCAGGCTTGTACTCCATGTCATTAATCTATTTGTCTGTTCCTGTGTTTGTTTTATTGCTAACATTATTGGGCTGGTTCCAAATCATACTGTACTATTAATACACGTCGTGGGGCTTATTACACATTTTTCCTGCCAGATGAAATTGTAAAATCAATTCGTCAAATTTCAAAATAATTTTATTGCTATATAAATTGTCATTTAATTCAACTAATAATTTGGATGGAACTGGTATCTTTACAATAAGATTTTGACTTGTCCAGGACTGTAACTCTTTACCATATAAGTTTTAGACATTTCTCATTGTTTATCCTTCTTGTATGTTTTTCTATTCATATTTTCTCATTAAATTTCATTATTTCTGTTAGAGAAAATTTATATATCTTTGTATTTTTTCAATTATTTATTATAAATTCTAATAGTTTATGTACTTTATGTCCTCGTTCTTTTTTAAGTGAATACAAAATACTGAAAAAATAGAAATTATACAGAATTTCACTGAACAAAATAATAGGAATTCAAAAATGGTTGTTACATTGCATAATGTTGCCTGAAAATTAGTTGCTAAGATTAACATATGGAAGTATGCAACAACTGGTTTAAAAAGTTATAAGGGGGGCGCTGCCCATTAGCTCCGTTGTTTAAGTGCCTGCTTAAACAAAGCACTCAAGCTCAAGCTGCTCTGATTTGAACCCAGATACTCAAGGCAAACCAGAAATGTCCTAAAGGCATCTTCTGGCCTACAAAAAAAAAAAAAAAAAAAAAAAAGTTATAAGAGGTCAGCCAGATAGCTCAGTGGATTAAAGCACCTGCTTAGGCAGAGCGCACCAGCTGGGGTTCAATCCCCGGCTTTCTGTGCCGGCCCCACCCCCGAGGCTCGCTGGGATGGCGATTGAGACTGGGCATGGTGGCGCATGCCTGTAATCAGAGCTTGGGAGGCTGAACCAGGCGGATCACTACGAGTCCGATCTGTGTAATGAGACCCTGTAGACCCTGTACTAAATACATTAAATTAGAAAACAACGTTATAAGAAATTAAAGAGAAGAAAACCTTTCTTCAGTATCTTCAATGATCTTACCCTTTTCATTCTTTATTGCATAAATCTGAATTTTTTCTTTCCTTTTCCTGATAAGGTTGGCTAGGGCTTTTCTTGTGTTGTATTTATTTTTTCAACAACCAACTCTTCAATTCATTAATTCTTTGTATTTTTTCTCATCTCCACTGCATTTATTTCTGTTCTGATCTTTATGGTTCCTTGCCTTCTTTGAGCTTTGGGTTTGACTTGCTCATCTTTTTCTAGGAGTTTGAGGTCTAGCATAAGATTGTTTATTTGGGCTCATTCTGTTTTCCTGATGTTAAAATTTAACTGCTAAAATTTTCCTCCTAAGACATCTTTCATTGCATCCCTCAGGTTTCACTAAATTGTATCTACCTTTTCATTGGATTCTAATTATTGTTTAATTTCTTTTGCAACTTTATCTCTGACCTATTGATTGTTCGGGAGGGCATTATTTAATTTTCATTTTTTAGGAAGTTTTTGTGATTTTTTTTTCCGGAACCAGGGATTGAACTCGGGCCCTTGCTCTTGCCAGGCAAGCGCTTATTCTAATAAGCCATCTCCCCAGCCCTTTGTGATTTCTTTTGTCAATAATTTCCAATTTCATTGCACTATGGTCAGATAATATGCATGAGATAATTTTAATTCATTTACATTTTCTTAAGCATGCTCTATGTGCTAGTATATGGTCTATTTTGCAGCTGAAAAGATTGTGTATTTTTATGGTGTTGAATGCAACACTCTGGAAAGGTCTACTATGGGCATTTCTTCTAATTTAGGTTTAGTTCTTTGCTGATTTTTGGCCTGCTTGATCTATTTCTTTGTGACAATGGGGTGTTACAGTCTGTCAATACAATAGTGTTATTGCTCATTTGATTTTTCATGTCTATTATAATTTGTCTTATATAGTTGGGTGCTCCTATATTTAACACATGTACATTTCTGATTGTTATCTCTTTCTCTTGCAGTTTTCCCCTAACAAGTATATAGTGACCTTCTTTGTCTCTTTTAATCATTCTTGGTTTGAAGTAGACCTTGTTAGCACCCAGAAGAGCTACCTGGTTTTTTTTTTTTTTTTTAATTAAGTATTGTCTTTCATTGAAATGCTAACAAACTGTCTAGTTACATTTGTCCCCCAAAGCACAAACTTGATAATTACCAAGTTTCTAGGCAACATATTTAAAGCTGAGAAGATTAAGCATTTAAAAACAAATCCTCAGGTCCAACCAAGAGAGTCCTATTATATACGGGCTGATCTACACCTGTGATGCTGCTTGACTCTGGGAGGCTGGAAGGCCTTCTAAACAGCCCCACTTGGAACAGTAACTTCAACTAGCCTTTTTCCAATTTCCAACTTCTGAATGAAGATAATATTTTATTAATTCTACTACAGAAAACTTCTTGAAAGTTGTTTTATTTACAATGCCAACTTTTAAAAGTTCACCACAGTTAATTGGACAACGAACTATGCAGATACCACTTTACAAAGAGGGAAAGCTCAAAATGTCAACTTTCTACAGAGGACCCACAGTTGAGTTTAATTCAGAGTAGAGAAAAACAACAACTTTTGTTTGGATTAGAAGAAATTCAGCCATTGGTTTGGAATCTTGAACTCAAACTACACATGTAATGAAGACCATATTATGCTAATGCACTTATTTTGCTGCTGCATTTGCCTGTTGTTTGTCTAATATTAGCAATTATAAACAGAGCAGTGCAGTTAGTATGTGGAACACCCCTTACAATGTCACAGTGTCAGGCACAACATTTCACTTCTTGTCACACCACGGGTTCTCCTTGTGTACCTGGGCTTCCTCCTCTTCAGTAAAATCATTTTTGATATTAAAGGTCTTGCAAATCTCCTCAGGAGTTTTCTCCTTGATCATATCAGCAACAGCCTTGCATGAAACACCAAGGAAACCTTTGATATCTAGGTAGTTTGCTGTCAGCATAAGTTCAAAAAGGGTTCCTTGGTCAACTTTCAGGAATTCTTGGTCCAAAACAGGGGTGCCATCTGTTCACTTTTCTTTGTTCTCATTCTCCTTAGGAGTTGGAGGGTCATCTCTGTGGTGGAGGCATCACTGAATGACTTTTTAAAAATATTGCTACATTAACATTTGGTAGAGGAACTGGGTCGTCATCTCCTTCATCATCCATTCACAGATCTTCCCATGTAGTCTTGTTCATCACAGAGTGTTTGGCAATTTTAATATCAACTTCAAATATCTGTCCATCAGAACTCTGCAACTTAATTGAAGACATGGTGTTTGGTCTGCAATTACGTTAAAAAAAAAAAAAAAAAGACTGCTGCCAGAGGCAGATGAGAAGGAAGATGTTATCACATGTTGGACAAAGGTAGCGGCAGATGAAGCCACTCAGTTAGCCCCACTTTTTTCTGGATTCCTATTACATGGAGTAGTTTTCATCTTTTGACTTTCAATCTATGAATTTCCTTTTGCGTTAAATGTGTTTCTTATATACAGTGTGTGGTTGGATTTTTTATCTTGATCCACTCTGCCAGTCTGCTTCTTTTGTTTTTTTTTTCTTTTTTTCCCATAATTTTATTGATAAACAAATAGCAATGAGAGTTTAAAATCAAATTGGTAGGGCAGTTTCAATAATTCACACATTGCATACATTCTTCCTAGTGGTTAATTGCTGTACAAGATGTGGACATGATATCCTATTTACAAACATCATTAGAACAAATCGCTCTATTGATTAAAAGAATGTAACTATATATCTATCCTAACCACTTTGAATACACAGATACAAAATGGACATTCATCTGTATCCCTTTTTTTTTGTTAAGTTCCGTTATTTGAAAATTATAGGTGTGTAAACTCAGTAAAATATTCTAAAAGAGTCCAATAGCCCATAATAGTATTGGGTCTTCTGCTTCAC
>NW_004524581.1:805256-809855 GCF_000260255.1 Octodon degus | reverse complement strand
TATACAAGGTAGACTATACGATATTTACACATGTGTGTCTGGTTTATTTCACTTATGAGTATATGTTCAAGTGGCATCCACTTCAATATAAAGTCTTCGAGTTTATCATTCTTAATAGCTGAATAATACTCCATTGTGTAACAGTCTGATTCTTTTGATTGGTTAATAAGGCCATTAACATTGATGATTATAACTGATATGCATTGGATCATCCTTAACATGTTATTTTCCTGCTGTAGGATCCTTACTTTTCCCCTTCTGTTTAATTGCTTGTTCTGCTTGGTGATTCTTTTCTGTTGTTGTTCTTGAAGTTTTGGTCATTTTTGTTTCTTTCTAGAATATCTGTCAGTATTCTTTGTAAGATTGGTTTGGGGGTCATGAATATTATCAGTTGTTCTTTGCCATGGAAATATCTTATCTCTGCATTAAATTTGATAGTGCTAGGGCCAGTGAAATAGCTAGGTAGGGGCTGGCCAAATAGCTCAGCAGATTAAAGAGCTTGCTTAGGCAGACACAGGGGCTAGGAATTCGATCCCCAGGCCTGCCATGATGACCCTAACCCCGGGGAGCACTGAGACAGTGATTGAGACTGGGTGTGGTAGCACACACCTATAATCCCTGCACTCGGGAGACTGTAAGCAGGAGGATCACTAGGAGTCCGATTTACACAGTGAGACCCTGTGCACCCTGTACAACCTGTCAAAAAAAAAAGATAGGTTTTTCAGGATACATCAATCTGGGTTGGACATCATTTTCTTTCAGGACCTGAACTATTTCACTCCAAGTTCTTTTTAATTTTTTTTAAAGAGATTACAAAATAGTAATAAAACTGAATAACTTATGAATGACACAGTTTCACTAAACAAAATAATATGAACCTGACAGTATTTGTTGTATTGTATAGGGTCTTTTTTTAAAAAATTTGTGTATTGGATACAGGGCCTCACTACCCAGCTCAGCCTTGTAGTGATCCTCCTGATTCAGCCTCCCCAGCTCTGGGATTACAGACATGCCCTTGGCAGGCCCAGGGCAAGCTTGGCACTGCATGTGGTACTAGGGATCGAGCCCAGGTCCTTGCACTTGCCCACACAGCTGCTTAAACTGATGAGGTGTTTCTGCAGCTCCTGTATGGTGTTTCTGATCTGATGGATTGTGTTGAGAAATCTGCTGTGATTCTGATGGGCTTTCCTTTATTGGTGATCTGGTTATTTTCTCAAACAGTTTTTAATATTCTGTTCTTTTGCTGAATTACTGAGATCTTGATTATTGTATCCAGGTGTAAATTTATTTTGATTATGGCTTATTGGAGTTCTATACGTCTCCCTTAACTGTATGTCAGATTATTTTCTGCTACTACTTTTATAAGTAGTTTTTATGTTCTTGTTCTCAATGAGAACAATGCTTTTTTCTTTTCCAATGGTCAGCATGATGTGTGTTGCATTTTACTAACAGATACTATTTATCAGTACAAGGACATTCGGATTCTATTGCTAACTTATGAAGAATTTTGATAAATTTAATTTTAAAAACTAATATGAATATAAAAAATTTTATTAAGTGCCACTTTCACATTTACTGTGGTAATCATTCCTTATCCTTTATTAATGAAGAGACTTAAACTAATGGAATCTCTCATGTGAAATAATCTTTCATTCTTAAAATGATCTCATTTTATGAGATACTATTTTTTTTCTCTGCTGTATACAAGTCCTGCCTGTTCTCATATGTGGTATTTGTCTAGGTTGCCTTTTGTGCTAGCCTTGCCTGGTTTCATAGTAGAGATGTGATAGGTCTACAGGCTATTTCACACATTTTCATTATTTTCTACTCTTCATATGTAATCAAAGAAATGTTTCTTAAATGATTTACAAAACTAACCTACTGAAATCATCTAGAAGTTGCGTTATTTGGAAGAAAACTATTGACTATTTTTCAGTGGCATTAATGCTTATTAGTTTGTCCAAACTGTTAACCTAACCTTCAGAAACTTTCAAAATTCATGCACTTTAACTTAGTTTCCCACTGCATTTTTCAAATTATTGATAGAAAAACTCCTCTCATCTGTGAGAAGTCTCTGATATGTGTTTATGTCAATTTTTAATCTTATTTTTACAATATTTTCCCTTTACCTTGTCAGTATTGCCAGCTGTATACTAATTTATTCATCTTTTCAATCAGTTTTTACATTCATTTATTAAATATGCAGATTTTGTTTAATTATTTCTACTTTTGTGTGGGATTTCTTTTCCTTAATTTTGTTCTTTTCCTTGCTTCACTGAATGAATGCTAAATTGTTCCCAGTATTATTTTCTAGTAAATGGTAAAGGTGCTTTAGAATAGAATCCTGACCACCTATTGTAATAAAAAAGTGGCCTTTTCTGAACATTCATTTTTAACATAAATTTTTATATATTAAAATCATATGACTTATATACCATAAAAAAAGCAGTCATATAAATAAGAATGGAGAAATTTAAAATAGATAGCACACGAACCTACCACCCAGAGTACAGTTAGCCCCTTGTCATCCAAGTTGCTGTGAATATAAAAAGTAGCACCCGTGGAATCAGGCCACACATTTTGTTCTGTGTATTCAAAAACATGTATCTGAGATATTGCATATTCTTCTGGAATATCAATGTGATCAACTACACTGTACACCATACATGTTTTTCCTTATCAGTGGGTATTAGGGTTGTCCCTTACCTTCACTGCAACACTATATGCTCTATGAGACATGAAAACACAGTCATAGGATTTTAAGGACTTTTCTCAGTAAGAAGTGAAAACAAATATTGATGAAATAACTATATCATTAAAGTAATAGTGGGCCAGCCAAATAGCTCAGCAGATTAAAGCGCCTACAAGCAGGCACAGGGGCTGAGGGTTCAATCCTCAGGCCTGCCATGCAGGCCCCACCCCAGGGGCACGCTGAGATGGTGATTGAGACTAGGTGTGGTGGTGCGAACCTGTAATCCCAGCTCTTGGGAGGCTGTAAATAGGCAAATCACTGAGTCTGATCTAGTAGTGAGACCTTGAACACCCTGTAGACCCTTCCCTAAAATACAAAATAAATAGATAGATAGATAGATAGATAGATAGATAGATAGATAGATGTTGCATCCAAAATTGCATTTCTTCTAGCACAGACAATTACTAGAAGGGAAAAACATGACTGTGAGAGAAACAGCTGATGGCAAAGACAAGCCAACAAAAGCAGGACATAAAGAACAAGAAAGGGATATGTGCGGAGCGCTTTCTGGCTCTAATGTCCATCAGTGCATTCGGTCATCTCATAGCCAGTATCATATTCATCTTCCTATTTTTTTTAAAAAAGAGGAAACTATGTTTTTTAAACTATAAAATCATTCTCGTACAACTTAAACTGAAATGGAAGTTTATCCTTCTCTAAAAATGTAGAATCTATTACAGAGGAGGATTTTGTCAACAATTACAAGTTAAAAGTAATACATTCACCATGAAAACTTGGGTTTTCTTTCTTTATTTTCAAGGTTAATCTCTGCCCAAGTTGATATGAGTCAAATTAATGCACACTTTGCTACTAAGAATGTAGAGGAGATTCTATTTTCTGTCTTTTTTTAAAATAAAATTCTGTGTACTGAGACTTTGTCATTTTAGCTACATTTTAGAATTTTGTGTGTGCATATTCTATGTTATTTTTGTTATGCTTCATGATATGTATGCAAATGAAGATTTCTTGCATTAACTCACTTCCAAAATAAAGCTAAGACCAAATGTAAACATTTTCCAAGTGAAATATTAGAGGTAGTTTATATTTCTTGTATCAAGCAATGCAAAGTAATACTTATTTAGCATCATCAGGCAAATGCAGGAACTTTGGTCCCAAACCCTTCACAACCCATTTCAGTATAATCTGGAAATCCATATAAAACGGCCAAGCAGACAAGTTGAAATACATTCCAAAACCACTGTGCAACTTGCTGATCACATAAAGGTTATGTCTCTCCCACATCATGCAACGTCAAGGCACAAGAAAACATAAAGGGACTTGGGGGCTAGCTTAGCGGTCTAACTGCCTGCCTGGCAAGCTTAAGGACCCAGGTTCAATCCCCGGTGCCTCATGCTGTGCTGGCCCCAGAATCCAGGGCACACAGTGACTGCGAGAAGCCAGGTGTGTTGTCACACACCTGTAATCCCAGCTCTGGGGAAGCTGAGACAGGAGAATCACTCCAAATCTGAGCTGCATAGTGAGATCTTGTACCAAACCAATCCATCAATGATTTTTTAAAGAAGCAAATGTTAGGAAAGGGTTAACTTGGGTTTACAGAGGTCCTGAGAGCAAGTGAGGTCATTAAAAACTTTGAACAAAGGGCCAGGCAGATAGCTCAGAGGACTAAAGTGCCTGCTAAGGCAGAGGGCAGAGACCAGAGTTCAATCCCTGGTGTGCTGTGCCGTCCACACCACTGGAGCGAGCAGAGATGGTGATTGAGACTGGGCATGGAGGTGCGCACCTGCAGTCTCAGGGCTTGGGAGGCTGAAAACAGGAGACTTGCTATGAGTCCGATCTACATAGTGAGACCCTGTAGACCCTGTAGACCTTGTCCTAAAATACAAAAA
>NW_004524581.1:790750-805156 GCF_000260255.1 Octodon degus | reverse complement strand
AACAGGCCGCCTTAAACACTTGGGCACCTTGCTCCTGCCCTATCAAGAGGTTTTCACTCTGTTACAAAGAATATCACACCGCTGTTTGCCAAGTCAGAAAAATATCTTTCTCCCCATTCAGTTATCTCGTTCACCCTCTTCCAAAAAAAATAAAATCACACAAATAATATAGTTAATGCAATAATAACAGGACTACTCCAACATCTACTAAAGGTAGACAGCAGATATTCAATTAATATTTATTGACCTTTTTGCTACATTTGAAGATAATTACATTAATTATTTTTAACCAAGAAATTCAATTTAATTCTCCTTAGCTCTTTTTTGTTCTCTGCCTATCAATCACAACTGTAACTTTTGCTTTTACCTGCCTAACCTAGTCTTTCTTGACTCTGTAACCACTCTTTATTGTATGTGCTTTTCTTAATGTTGCCGCATGTCTTGCCCAATTTACTATTTTGAGACTTTAAAAAAATAAAACAAAATCTGTTCCCTTCCTTTTATTGTTTCCCTAGTTCACAATGTGTGTTCTGCCGTGACAATAAACTTTTCCTCCTTTCTAGCAACTTCAGATAACAAATCTTACTTAAAATCCTCACTTGGTTGTCTTTCCCAGATTGGTTTTGCATTTGGAATCAATTTTTATGTACAAAATAAAGACATGGTTTCCATCTGTTTTTCTGCCACTTTCTTTGACACATGTTCCCCTGGTACAGAATACAGAATTGAGCTCCAACATTGCCTGGCAGTGAACTCTGGGAACTCTTTGGGCAGGTCAGCTAAGTGTCAAGGTGGACTGTTCCCTCCTCTCTTCCCCTAACATTCAAGAAAACAGAAATTTTGAAGGCCAATTCTAGGTTCTTTTCTTGAGCTAATGGACACTAACGTGCAAATGTAAAACCAAAAATGTACAAAGAAAGGGAAAAGTGTGTCTAAATTCCAACTCTATTTTCAATCACTTTGTGCTTGAAAATTTTTACTTTGTCTCTCATAAACATAATGGCACATGCATAAATGCAAAAGAACTGTGAAAGTCAATTTATCATGTAGTTCAATTGTACTCCAAGATGTAACTTTCAGAAATAGATTTGAAAAAAAAAGAGAAATAACATGTACTAAGTATTGGAACATTAGGTTCAGGTTAAACTTACTTTTGATTAGTTGCGTGCCATTGTAATTCACAAAATTGCTATTTCAAAGCTTTTCATTTATTCCACAAGTATTTATTGAGTGTTTAGCATAACATCTTGTTACTACCTTTTTGGCAAACATCAGTGAATGCAAGATAGTCCCAACACTTAGTAAGCTCACAATTCAGTCAGAAAAACAGACATGGAAGTGACTCATAGCACTGGTGCAACAGGACAGAACTGTAACAGTCTTTCTTGGGAGGATGGAGGAGGTAGAATTAATGTTATCCTTTGATCAAGAAAAGAAACTACAATTAGGACTCAAAATTTCTGTTTTCTTGAATGTTATGGAAACATTGAAGTGAACAGTCTGTCTTGTCAAATCGGAAGGACTAGTACAGCTAACACAGTAAAGTTAAGAGACATGGGAAGGAAAACTAGTCCAAGAAGAAAGGCTGTAGGTATGAGGAAGCACAATAATGCTAGGAGACTGAAGGAAAATCTACAATCCAGTCGAGGACAGTGTGTCATGCTAAGGACTTGAAAGTTCTTATACTTACCTGGCAGGGGAAGTAACATGATTTCACAAAGGAGATGTTCACAGGGCAAAGCTCATCCATTGCCCTCCAGGGGTGCTGACCCTGCAATTGTCCCAAACGTGGAAAACTTGCCTGCAGGATTTGTGATAATAGGGGACTGCATTTGTGCTTTCCCCTGAAAAAAAGGAAAATTTGTGAAAGACAGATAAATAGTTTTAAATTAATAAGTGATAAACACACATGCTTTCATTTAATTCTAAGGGTCTCAAAGCTGGCTACGTATGGCTTTGAACTCTTTGCCTCAATAAATGACACTGGTGACTATTCTTTCAATGTGCTATTGTCTCATGTGTGAAGAACTTACAACTTGCTAAATTAGAAAATGTACTATGAAAACATCATTTCAAATTGACCAAGCTTTTTAGCCAAAGTTTAACTTGCTTAAAAATATTTATCTGGGATTCAAGATAAACCACTGCTAGCAAGTTCTCTACACTCAACTCCTAAGTCTCTGTTGCAATGACTTCTGAATTTCCTGTCTTGATATCCAGTGAGTTGAGATTACATTCAGAAGCTATAGAAATCTTTTCCATGACTTTAGAGCAAATTCCTGTGGGGTCAAAAGACCTTCCTAATACCAAAAATGCCTTTAATCAACTTCACTAATTATTAAACAAAACTAAAGATAGGTTTGCAAGTGCAAAGTCATCAGGTCACTGTGAACTGTTATCTTTTGGATAGAAAGGATGAAGTTCAGCAAGTCTATCACTTGGCCAAAGACCATAGACTTTGCCTTCAAATAGCAACCCCATTAGACCTTGCCCAGCTGCTTGCTCTTCTAAGTTAACACTAGCTCAGTGGGAGAAGTTTGAGTACACCCTGAGAAGAAACCAATTTTAGTAATTTGGGGAATGTGCAAGAGATTGTCTGAAAACTAGTTTGTTTGCTTGCTTGCTTTTTGTAAATCCTTACGAATGACTTCTATAGTTTTATATTTCTGCCATAAGAGGACTTACGTTGTCTCATTGATATTTCTTTAACTACATTTGCCATAAGCTTGGGATCAGAGACAGAGTGTGGGTCTTACAGGATTTGCTGTGTAGCATCGTAGAAACTCTAACTGCATCAGTAAAGCTACTTGTTCCAGCCTAAATTGCTATTTATATATCAAATCACCTCTGTCAGAAAGAAATTCTCATTTTTTCCTAACAAGATACAAAATCAAGATTTTTTTTTAAGAAAACACTTTTGCAAAGTGTAGGCATTAAAACTAATACATGAATTTACGGAGTTAACAGAGTTCCCATAAAACATAAGCTCCAAAGCTGGAGGCACAAAGGGCTGACGTACAGAGAGGACTGAGTAAATACTTCTTAAGAGAATGAATAAAGCTGGTCCTGTGGTGCAAGCCTATAATCCCAGCACTTGAGAGGCTGAAGTCGGAGGATTCTCATACGTTCAAGGCCACCCTGGGCTACATAGTGAGCTCAAGGCCAGCCCGAAATACAGAGCAAGACCTTGTCTCAGTAATAGTAATAATAATAGTGATAATAATAATAATAACTATGACGATGATGATGATGATGCAAACTGAATTTGTCTGGGTCCAGATTAACCAAATTATTGGAAAAGTTGTAGACGAAAGTGGTCATGGTTATATGTACTGGATGACACCATTATATCCTTCTAAATCTAATGAATATTCTCCTTCTAAAATCTATCTTTTTCCTTTGATTTTCTAAATTACATTGAAGTATTACATTCTAAATTATATTTTGGAGGCCTTTCTTCCTATCCCTTTGTAGTAGAACATTTATTGCTATTGCTATTAATAATGCTATGATTTCTACTACTAAGGCTATTAATAATGATATGGCTAGATGTAACATTTTATTACTATATTACTTAAGTAGTAGTAATTTTAGTAATGCGGTACCTTGGAGGCACATTTTCCTGAAATGATCACTGCAACTTCCCTTTTGTATCTTTCACTAATATTCAAACCCAATTCCAATATTGTTAATGCTTTATTCATTGTTTCTTTAGATAATAGCAGAAATCAGTATAGAAAAATCTAATGTATTCAATAGAAAGTTTTCAAGACAACATATGCTCAAATATGCTGGAATTGTACTTGGCTTGAGTCATTGTAAATCACATTTTCTCTTCCTTGGGCACATTCGGCAGAGTAAAAATCTGGCTAAAAGCTCCCCAAGTCATGCACATCTAAACCCGCAGTACCACATCCACTTGGCCCTAGGGACACAGGTGCCTGAGGGCCACCCAGGCCTGGAGCCTTCAGAACAGCTCTTGTCCTTGAGCTAGGAACTCATGGTTCTGAGCACCATCACTTGTGCAAAGGCAAATCATGTTGCCAAAACAAAAAGTGTAGACAACAAAATGCTGAGCTTATAATATTCGTAACTACACACACAACATGTACCTATGCACCACTTTTCCTAGATTTTACGAAGGGTTTCAAGGACTCAAGTGGGTGAGGTATGTGGTACAAGATCAGAAGGATCAGTTTTCTTTAAAATCCACTTCATATTACTTCATCATGTTTGCGTGATGACTTCTTTGTCGCTGTCATCAGCACAATCTGTTGTAGAAATTTGTGTTTGGAGAGTAACTCTCTTGGGTAACACACAGATAAATGAAGCCCAGTCTCAAAACTTTTATTCCTTCTCTTAGGTTCTTTCGCTTAATGACAATACCTTTCCCCTTCATTTATAAGATCTAATGTGACTTCATTGGTGTTTGAGTTCTTAGTAACATTCTGGAGTAACTGGATTGAGAATTACTGATCGGCATTTTAATTAGAGAATGAGCATTACTGAGTTTCGATTTTCCAATTTCATCTAAATTCAATATTTAAGTAAACAACATCTTTATGGAGTACAATTAGCCAATCTTGTTTGTGTGTTGCTATTACTTGCTCTAAATTTCATGACTCATGTATAGGGAATATTTCCTACAGATGTCTTTCATGAAAAGGACCGATTTGGACTAGGCAACAATAATTTTCTTAATTTATCTTAAACTTGGTTTCAGTGAGCAACCCTAATTACCCTGATTTTTTGCTGATAATCACTCTCAATGGAATCAAATCACAAATCCAGGGATGGATTGAGCGGCATCCAGAAGGAAGCAGCCCTCCGCGCACTGACCCAGCGCACAGGATATAGCTTGATCCAGGTAGGAACGTCTTGGGATAGCTGGTGAGACTCCACCAAGTTCATGGTGGCGGGGACTGAGTGGCCCGCAGATGGAAAACTTGGCTGATGCGGCTCTCCTCTTCCAAAACAGAAGAAAAGTATAGCATTTCATTTCCATTTCGCTGGTGACCCTGCAGGTCACACTCACTCTACTCAAGAATCACCCTTGACTTCATTCACAAGCACAAATCTCTACATAAAGACTGTATCAGTTTTGAAAGTACATTTTAGAATACAAAAAGCAGATAAAATTTCCAGGCCTTAGTGAAGTGCACCTAAGCTTTTACTTAAGGAATCAGCAAGAGTAAACTACTCAGAAACTAGCATTGATTTCCCAAGAAAGTACTGAGATTTAGGAAGACTTCTACATGCAAGTACCCAAAACTGAACGTTTTGTCATTCTAGTATTTTCTGGTTTGTTTGTTTGTTTGTTTAGAACACTTCCCCATTTAGTCTAGGAACATTAGACACCAGACACTACTCTAGGTGACACTAATCTCTGTCCTTGTGTATCACTTTTGAAAAGTAATAAAGAAAAGGTAGTAATAGTAAAGCTACTTATAGATCTCATGTTAAAAATTACTTGTGTATTATAATTACCATTATGATCACTTTCTTTAGAAAACATAGACTGCATTAAAAAGCAGACTAGCATTTGGATTAAAATTGCTGTAGCTACAGTAAGATAAAATATTGTAATTCTTCAGCTATTTTCTTTTGCTCACATACTTTTCCAGCTTAATCATATCCAGGGACTATCATGAATACAAACAGCACCTGTGATTAACAATAAACTATACAATCATATCTGTTCATTAGATGTCCCTTTTCTCAGATTGTTGCAAAAGGTACTAAACTCTCATGCTGTAAATCATGACATGTGTTGCTATACCTAATATGATGCTTCAAGTTAGTTATAGTTTTAATCCTTATAAAGAGCATTATTTAGGCTAATTTAAGATTTCAAAGTTTCATTTTCATGATTAACTTCATTTAAATCAAGGATGAAACTGATGTATTTATGTCAGTACTTAATAAAAGTCAAATGACTTTAGGATCATTAATAAGCTTTAAATGTGTTAAACTATAAAGTTAATCTTCCTTAAAATAAATTATTAGGGGCCAGGGAGATAGCTCAGTGGAAAAAGTGCTTCCCTGGCAAGTGAAAGTGCCTGAGTTCAATCCCTGGATCCGCCAAAAAGTAAATAAAAATAAATTATTAAAATATTTATGCACCTTTCCACTATACTAAAGGAGTATGTATTTATATATGCAAAAATTCTATAGAGTTTAGAGTTTATATATATATATCAGGTATCAAATTTAGGACCTTGCACTTGCTTGCCAGGCCAGTACTTACGCCACTGAGCTATATCCAAAACTCCACCTTCACATAATTTTTATCATTTCTTCATGTATAGTTAGTTGAAAAAAGAGTTTGCATCCCTTTTGTAATCAATAGTTTCATAAATGTTATAAAAATCAAGTTGCTTTCCAATGTCTTGAAGTTTGTTTTATTTTTAGTTCTTTGGTATGTAAAATATTTATGGAAAGGCAATGGTAGTATAAAACATTACAATTTCTTTAAAATCCAGCGGTCTGTCTTTATATATAAAGATGCTTCCCCTTCTCTGATGATACAAAATCTGACAGAAATATGTGTAAACCTGCCTGTACCTAAGCAGTATTTATATTATTTTACTATCACAAACTAAGTATATAAAAGTGAGAAAATTATTAACTAAAATACAATAATTATATTCAATACACATAACATGTGAAATAATCCTAAAACAATATGAATTGTCCCCTTAATTTGACACAGGGAACTTATTATTTATCTCTCAGATGAGATTCAAATCAAAGTTCATGACTTTTTGGTAATTTTGAGGTAAAACTGAAAAAAAAATTCAGTTAAAACTTAATATGTCAGGTCTATTTTAATCATAAAGACTTAGTGTTATTTCCCTTTCTCATTATGTCAGGGTGGCAGGTGATTCTGTTCTCCTGACTTATGGTTTACACATCCTGTACCAGTTTCCTAACTGTAACATCTGGCTCAGTGTTGTCGCAGGAGGAAGAATATGAGCACAGGAGAGGGAGAAATGACTCCTTCTGGCACTGGGGTCCCTGGGTCCGACAGATGAGAGCTTTGGAAGTCTCTGTAGGACTATCAGAGATATCCTAACTCCACTACAGTGTCTCAACTGGCTGTGCTCTTTTTGGCCTCGGCCTCTTCTGTCAAGCTCTTATTTGACACTAGACAGCCCTCTTGGAAAGGACAGGATGTAACAAATGATTCCTACATGTAGCCGAACTCTGGCTCACTATACACACTTTTTTTTTTTTTTTGATCCAATACAAATCTGGTAGTACAAGCTCTAAAGAAACCAGCTCCATTCGCCAACATCAGAGCAGCATGCTAGTACATCACTCGCCTGTAGTGGCTTCAAAAAAAAGAGGAGACCAACCAGCCTATCATTTGCCAACCAAAAGGCACAGAGAAGTATGTACCCATCTCCCTAGGTGCTATACTCACCACTCTGTTCCCCTGCTTTAGGCAAAAAGTGAAAGAAAGCAAGCATCTTTCTTCACGTAGGGCCAACCAGCACTCAGTGAAAGGGCAGCTGTGCTCAAATGTTTTTGTGTGGGGCCCCAAATCTTCCAGCATACTCTCCAGTCTTAGCTTTCCTAAACTGGGGTGGTGTGAGGGAAGAAAGAAAATGAAAGCTACCTGCTTTGTGCTACTTTCTTGTCCTCCTAAGTTCTTTAGAATCTAAACCAGAAAACTAAGGAGTCAAATTTTGTGTCAGAATCATGTTACAAATAAAGTTATATTCAGTTACTAAAAGTGATCATTTAAAAATTTGTCAGGACAGGGGCCAGGGAGATGGCTCAGTGGAATAAGCGCTTCCCTGGCAAGCAAAACGGCCTGAGTTCAATCCTCAGTTCCAACAAAAAAATTTTAAAAAAATTTTCAGGACAGAAAATTGTGACATATTTTTACAGCAGTATAAAGCATATGTGAATAAAGTTTTTGAAAAAAAGAGACTCAACTAACAATGGAGATAGTTCATTCCATTTTAACGTCTTACTCCCTTATCCTTGTGCTATGCTTCAAAAACATTTCATAACAGAAGAAAAGCAATGTTATTATTTAAATGTTTTATATGAAATATATATAGCTGATCTGAATCCTATTTTGATCTTACATAGTCAATAATATTTAACAAACAGTTAACAATGAGACTTTGGATCAAAACAAAATAATACAGACAATTTATTCAGTACTACTATTATAATAACTATGCATATATTAATCCATTTAATCCTTACTGAAACATTATCAGTAGCTTCTAAGATCATCCTCAATTTTCTGATGAGGAAAACAGGCCTAAAGATGTTAAGTAACTTCCAGACTTTATAAGCTAGAATCTCTTTGCTATTGGCCAAATTTTCTGGTTAGATCTAGAGAACTAATAGTAGTTATAATTTATTCCTTAGGATAGTCATATTAAAGATTAGCATACTGAGAGATAAAGAAAAGTACTAAACTTGGTAAGATGACACACTTTGAACAACATTTATTAGAATTATTGTTGGTTCAAAATGCTCCAGTAATATAGAATCCTAAAAATTTTAGAAAGCAGATATTTCAACCTAAACTCTCCAATCTAAATGTACATGCATAGGTGCTTAAATAATTGTGAATAAGCTGGCCTATCCAGGCTGATTTGGGCAGCAAAATGTAGAAAATCACTCAAGACTTCAAAGCACAAGATCGACAACCTAACCTGCTCCCTACCGCAGATAAGTTCTGTGTTCTCAAACAAACATCCTCACTTTTACACGTCTTCACTTGTCAAACTTTCGGATAGGTTTTACCCTCTCTATTAGGGATAATTTTATGATTCTAGTATCTTTTGAATCTACTCATTTTTCACCAAACTGAACTTTCTGGTTGAAAGAATAGTCCAAGTTTACCTCAAGATATAGCTTCAAACCTTGCACCTTACAGAAAATCCTTTATGCTTCTTGTCCTACTCTGGACTATAGAAAAGATTAATATAATTATCAAAAAGAGCAACATGTTATCTTTTTTAAAATCTAAAAAAAAAAATATCTTAATACAGTACAAAGACCATATCCATAACATAGTTTGGGATTTTGCAGTATTTGCTAAGATACAGATTGTAGGATTTAATTTTGCTGTACCTTGTAGTCTCAGATATTAAATGCAGATTCTTACAAAATGAGAATTCAAAAGCAGGGGACTATTTTTTTTTTTTTTTTTTTTGTGGTCTCTTATCACTAGTGGGACAAATGCAGCTAGAAGAATAGAATTTTGAAGCAGGAGCAGGGGCCGGGCGTTCCATCTCCGGGCCTACCATGCCGGCCCCACCACAGGGGCGCACTGAGACAGCAATTGAGACTGGGTGTGGTGGCGCGGGCCTGTAATCCCAGCTCTTGGGAGGCTGTAAGCAGGTTGATCACTACGAGTCTGATCTAGTAGTGAGGCTGATTTAGTAGTGAGACCCTGAACACCCTGTAGAGGCTTCCCTAAAATACTTCCCCCCCCCAAAAAAAAAAATTGCAACATGTTGTTGCAATTGATGTAACAACATGTGCTTGAAAGGGTTTAAAAGCATGCTATCCTGTACCATTTTACAATTAGATATCTTCAGGTACTAATGGCCGAAAATGTCATCAAAGCACTTTGGAGAATAAAAGGGATCGATGCAGTAGTCTGAATACAGCAGGCATTGAATTAAACATTATTGATAAAAAATTTTATAAAGTTGACAAGTTAAATTTTAAGCTTCATAGTTACAGTAAGCCCTGAAGAAATATTTTGGAATTATGCTACAATAGTAACTCATTAACATTTATTAGGTAATACTATCTGTGTGAGTCTTTTTTTCTCTGCTTTTTCACTCTTAATTATGCTTTCCAGACTTTTTAAAGCTAACAAATATTTCTTTGTGAGTTAAGAAAAAATTATATTATGATGCTGCTGTGCTCAAGAATCTGTTAATTATGTGCATCATAAGGTCTGTAACGTCGGGGTGCTTGCTCCACCTGGAGTTTTCCTTAGAAAATTCCTTAGAAATAGGACAATATATTCTCACAGGCAAGCATATCAGTACAGCTTTCTAGCCAATGTGGGGGTCAGTTGACATAAATTTTAAGTCAGCTATAACTAAAACTATATGCATGCATATATATATATATATATACAAATTAGAATTAAAACATAAAAAGTTAAAAGTGATACCGAATTTCACTTACCAAATATGAACTTCACAGTATTTGTTATAATACATAGTGTTGTCTTCCAACCAGTTATTCATATTACCAGAATATGCATACAAAACTGAAGGAGACACACAAAAAAAGAAAAAAATGTATAAGAAATTAAAAAGATAAAAAGTACAAACAGTTGAAAAAAAGGAGACAGAACAAATTAAAGCATTAACAGCATCTTTCCACAGGCCAGCAAAAATGCACAGTACAGTTGTCCAAGGCACCCTGCTTGCATACATAGATAAACCTCTTCCCCCACTCTCTCTCCTGTCCCTCTCCTCAACTCTGTAACTCCTTCCTTTTGAATAAGTTCATTCTCTTTTCCCAGTATCTGTTGTAGCCTTCAGATTCCATTTCTCTCTTCCTTAAAAATCTAAGATTGGAGGTCCCATCCAAGCCAGCTATTCCCCTCCTAGATATTTTTCCAGAAGAACTGAAAACTTCATACCACAGTGATATATGTGCACCCATGTCTATAGCAGGGCAATTTGTCACAGCTAAATCCTGGAAACAAGCCAGATGCCCATCAACTGAAGAATGGATAAAGAAGATGGGGTATTTTTATTTTTACACAATGGAGTATTACTCAGCTATAAAGTTGGATAATTTGAGCCTTTAATCAGTAAATGGGTGCAACTAGAGAACATACTCTTAAGTGAAATAAATCACACCTGCATGTGTAAATATATATTTAATAAAGCCAACCCTCAAGTAGAATGAATATAGGCACAGAATAACTGCCACGTATTATTTTTAAATTATTGAAAATATAGCCCATACCAGCATTATTTATCTAGGGTTCCCATTGATTATCTAGTTTCCAGAAATCATGACATCTCAATCGCGGTTTGCAGGATATCATGGTTCTATTGCATTTATAAATCAGTAATTGTTCTGGATAAATATCAAAGGTTTTTATTTTTATGCTGTGATTTCTTAGTCCCTGTTATGGAAAACAATATGCTAGCACCAGGCTTTGGGATTATAAAGAATAAAATGTATCACCTGAGCTAAAGGTCATATAAAGTAGATGAAGTTAAAGTAATTTATTAGTAATAAAAAATGACAACTTCAAGTCACCTCAGATGAATAGCACAGTAAAAATATCATAGAATGTGAAGGTACTCTTCTGTAGAAAATTTTAAAATGAATACAAAAATTTACTCATAAGACTTTCATCATAGTGTAATTTATAGTTCTTTGAAATTAAACACATTTTAGGGCCGGGAAGATGGCTCAGTGGAATAAGTGTTTGCCTGGCAAGCTCAGGGCCCTGAGTTCAATCCCCAGTTCTGCCATAAAGAAAACAAACACACACACACACACACACACACACACACACACACACACACACCTTAAATGTCTAAGAAAATATTAATAGCCAAATAAAATGTGATCATTTTTATAGTTCCATATTAGTCACAAAAGGAAGATGTTAAAAAATTTTCAAACACGTAAGGTGTTTACACTTCAATATTTAATTAAAAGTCTTAAAGCCACACATAAATTTACAAATAATGTTTTAAAAATTATTCACTTATGATTTTGAAAATAGAAAAGGCAACCTTAGATTAAGTATATTGTTTCTTTTTTAATACCATCCTTTGTTTTCTAAACTTTCTTTAATGAATTTGAAATGTTTTTGTTACAGAGAAAAAAATTTTCATAACGTGGGGAAATTTTCCAAGAATCATTGAGCTAGGAGTTTTAAAAAACTGAGAAAATTTCATTATTCTATCTGAATTACGGTGGCCTATCTTCAGTAGGCTGTTCTCCCTAGGTCTTTCTATCTTTGAAATTCGTTTGATATGATATAGTCCAATTTTTCTGCTTTGCAGTTGAGCAACTAGCCCCAGAATTGCTTAAGTGCAAGCTAGGGACCAGCAAGCTATGACCCAAATGCAGCAACAGCTGGTTTCCCTAGTCATTGCAGGATGTGAACATTTTTTACATTTTTAAAGGATTATGTTTTTAATGAACATAATCCTAAAATGTCAACTGGCACATTACAAAAATTTTGCTGATCCAAACTCTAATGCTTAATGTAGTAAGTACCCTATGTTCAAAACTAATGCACATTAGGTTGGCCAAATAGCTCAGTGGATTAAAGCACCTGCAAGCAGGCACAAGGACCCCGGGTTCCATTCCTGGGCCTGCTATGCAGGACACACCCCCAGGACACTCTGAGACAGCAATTGAGCCTGGGCGTGGTGGTGCATGCCTATAATCCCAGCTCTTGGGAGGCTGTAAACAGGTGGATCACTAGAAGTCCAATCTAGTAGTGAGACCCTGAACACCCTGTAGGCCCTTCCCTAAAAATTAATTAATTAATTAATTAATTAATTAAATTTTAAAAAGCTAATGCACAGCTTTTAAGGGAAATCCCCTATGCTTTTAGAAGTTTCTGTACCACTCCTGGTCCTCCTCACTCCACTCAAGCTCTTAGACCTCATTTGTGCATTTGTTCACCTATTTATTTGTTACAAAAAGGGAAACATAATTTCATTTTTCATGAAGATTAATCTCCAAGAAGAAAAAAATATAAACAAGGAAAAAAATGAAACATTTACAAATCTGAGCCTTAAATATCATAAACCAAGTGGTGTGACAGAGAGTGGAAGGTGGCCTTCTTCAGACAAGATGACATGAAAGCTGACATGGTGCAGAAGCAAACAAACCTGGCAGGGAGTCAAGGAGATGCCAGCATCCTTGGCAAAAAGGCCACTCCTTAATCTAAATATTTGTAAAACGCAGAAGACCTTTGAGAAATCAAGACATTCATGTGCTTCATTCCAAAGAGCTAGAAGTATTAGAGCAGATGAATAAGAGCACTAAGTGGGCTGAGTTTTCCTCTTTCTGTATTTATTAGTCACCCATGAGCCTGGTTTCCTGAGAACAGTCCCTTCCAACTAGCAACAAATTATAATCTGGAATTCCATGTATTCTTTCTTATATGGATTTTCAGTGTAACCACACATTTGTTTCTAACTTGGTAAATTGTTCAAGGATATAAATCCAGCCATTAACTGCAGAGGATTGCGTTAGATAAATATTAGTCTGATTAGGGTATCAATGTCTTTCTAAAGACAATCCAAACTATCCTGTAAGTTACTTTAGTAATGTTTAGTGAGCCTATCAAATTGTCATAGGTCAAAGACAAAGGCATTGTGAAATTAGCAACGTAAAGAAGAAAATAAAAGACAGGACAGGGTCTGTGTGCCCGAGGAGGCCACGGGGCCATCCGCAGAGGCCAAGGGGAGAAAGATGACACATCCAAGGTCCTGTAGGAAAAGAGGACGGCTGCCAACCAAGAGCGCTGCGCCCTCAAGGCGATCCTGTGGAAACAAGCGCTATAAAGATGTCTTCATACGAACAAAAGTGGAGGGAGTCCATCACCGCCAGACATACAAGAAATGCTAGGGGAGCTCTCCAAGACTAAAGAAAAGAATACTAGTGAGTAACTTGGGAACATGGGAAAGTATGGGACTCACTAGTAAAAGTAAGAATCCAGTCAAATTTAGAATTCCCGGATACCATAATCATGAGTAAAATACAATACATCATTAATGCTAAGGAATATGTAATTCATGACATTAAAAATTCAAAACAAAAGAGCTAAGCAATACCCAGGTTTTTTTTATATAATCCAAGTTAAGTCTCCACTTCAAAATATAACCATTATACTATAAGATTTTTTCTGTAAGCCTCCTTATGATAGCCAAAATGCAAAAGCCTCTTAATAGATACAATTAAAAAATCTAAGGAATCAAACCATACTACTAAAGAAAATTTCTTAACTAAAAAAAGGACAGTCAGAGAGGTCATAAGGAATAAGAGATGTGTAAAATAACAAGGAAACAACAAAAAGGCAGTAGTAGGTCTTCATTCATAAATATTACCTTGAGAATAAATGAATTAAATTCTCCAGTTAATAGACATAGAATACAGGACTGGATAAAAAATACTCATGACCCAACTACGTTCTGTTTACAAGGGACTCACATCACCAGCAAGATGACACAGAGAAGGATTTTTTTTCCTGGCTCAGGCTACTTTAAGGGCGAGTCTGCTAAGACAAGTGGAGGTGGGGATTGAACTGCGGTATCTTGCACCTGACTGCAAAGGGTACACAGAAACTGTAAGTGAAAAGATAGAACAATATATTTCCTGCAAATAGAAAGCAAAAAGAATGGAACTAGATGACTAGATATATAT
>NW_004524581.1:784682-790586 GCF_000260255.1 Octodon degus | reverse complement strand
AACAATAATGTGGTCAATTCACTAAGATACTACAAATAATATATTTAAAAATATTAAGCAACTTTAGGACACCATAGTTCCTGACTGGCTTCATCTAGACTGGCTTAGAGAAAAGAAAACACTGTGACATTGACATTCTTTTCCAACTACTGCATAAAAACCCTAGGGACTTAAATAGAAATATGACTTCATGGGAAAATATAGCTTCTGGGTCCTTTTCTTGTGTTGCCTGTTCCCACCACCTGCTCATATCCCTGCTACCCAAGGACTTAGGTTATTCATCAAGTTTGTGGATGTGGACTCTCTTACTAGGTAGCAATAAGCATGAGAATAAGATAAAGCCTTGGGTCATCACAGGTACATGATGAGCTGGTCACTCCCTTCCACCTACAAGCCAATTTTATTTTACAAATAAGAGGCCTTGTTTCTACTCACCAGAGATGCTATAGTGTGCTGTGGAAGACTCCAAATGAAGAACAGTTCTGTGAATCCTTTTATGGAGAGTACTTGCATTCAACCTATGTGGGAACTTTAGTCCAAGGAGTGAAGATGTGCTTCAGAAGCTATTTTCAAATAACAGTGAATTTCTCCTAAGCTAGTTACGTCAAGTTAGCATACAAGATCTACAATAAGAGATTCAAAATCTTTGCAAAGGATACATGATGCTTCATCTCTTTAACCTAGCAACACTTTGTATTTTATCAGCTTAAAAATTACTGTAACTTTTACAACACAAGTGGGTAGAAGCATGAACTATATTTGTGGACTTTGGACTCTTTACATAGGCAACTTTAGGATTTTTTAACAATGCTATTTGTTAACATTCATCAACAACCAAAATAAGTGACTCCACTTTTAGAACTTAATATTTATGAGATGGACAAAAAGGTGTTAAACACAGCTAGATAAAGACAAAATTGGTGCAGTCATTGGCCATAACCATCGATTTGTCTAGGACCTTAGCAGCTGTGAGCCTTTATAAGAGAAGGCTTTCTAACAGTAGTGCTGTCTGTGCAGGGAGCTGACATGGTGTTTAATAGTTCACTGCAGCAGCATTAAGTAACAGTGAATCCCATACCGAGAGAATTGTTCCATTTTCAACTTTCAAGCTTTCTGATGAGAAAAGCTAGCTATTGGAGGTATGTCTAAACCACAGTGCAACTCCTGCTAATCTTTTTAAAGAGTGAGACAAGAGATCAGAGCTTGTAATTGACAATGTCTAGCTAAAAATTGACCACAATTTTCCCTTTTCACATGTCTTTATAAATACCTTCCACTTGAGAGAAATGAAACTGATAGCCTGCTCATATATAGAGATGTATTCTTACATCTAAAAATTCCCATTCTAAAAATATGTTGTGCCAACGTGAAGTCCCTGATGCAAAAATGTATAGATTTATATATTAAAATCTTGAAGCCAATGAATGAATTAATTAATAGAATAAGTCTCAAGTAGATATGGATATGCAACTGGATATACACTAATTTTTAAAATTTTGGCATTGCCTGAAAGGCTTCTTTTCACTAGCCCAAAAATTCCCTGTGACATTTTTCCACATTTAAATACAATGTCTAAGTCAGTCCTCCTTTCATGAGTGTCTTAATACCACCCCTACCACCACCCTAGAGTTATTACAGTCACCTAATAAACCTCACCTTTTAATAGATGAAACAAAGTCAGGAAATACTGAATGCCTTGCCACATCTCTCAGCTTGTGAAAAAAAAATTAAACTCTAAAGGTGTGATAAAGAAAATAATGAAATTCCTTACATACTTGCCTACAAATACATCAGATGAGATAAGCATGTGTAGGAACTATGAAAAGATACAAAACCAAGTATCCAAACCAAATATTTCTTATTACATCTTTATGACATACGTACATTTTTGCAAAACTTAAAAGAATCTTTTTTCCTGGTTATAAATCCTGAAATATATTACATTTTTAAAAAATCCTAGTACAACAAAACAAGTTTTATTTATTTATTTATTTATTTATTGGCGGAACCAAGGACTAAACTCAGGCCCTTGCACTTGCCAGGGAAGCACTTGTTCCACTGAGCCATCTCCCTGGCCCAACAAAACAAATTTTTAAAAAATTAAATGAACAAACAATAAAAACAGTAGCAGCAGAGGTTAACTGTCAGAGCACCTACATTTTCTTAGGAAGGGATCGTGTCTCACCAGCCAAATAGCCCATAAACCGTCTCAAAAAAAAGCGAGCCAGGAGAAAAATGTAACAGAAGATTTGATTTCACAGTGTCTCTATGCCCCCAAGCCCCAAGTTGGAGGTTCACTGAGTGAAGATAATTTATTTTTCCATTGATTTCTTCTTGAGAAAAAGAAGAGATGACTTGAAAGTCATGACTTTTTTTCTCAATGCCTTCGGTACTTTTGCTCAAAGTCTGGTAAAGTGCTTGACGAAAGTCAGCCTCTTGTGGGATTTTTCTAATGTTCCAGGATGTTTTTCTTAATGAAAGCACATACAGAAAGACTTCAGAGTTCATTGGAGAAAAGCCAGCAGAAATGACATGCTGTTATAATATTAGTTAATTTTTTGAAAAAGCAAGCTAAATATAAGTAAAAGGTGAAATGGACTTATTGAATAAATGACATATTATGAAAGCCCAAAATGGGTGAGCACGTCACAAAAGCTTTCATCAAGGGGTTTCTTAAACGTACTGCAGGGGCTCTGTAGCTTGCAGCAGCGAATCCTGTGCACAGCACCACCCAGCCCTGGAAACGCACACTTGGTAACCATCATTGTGCCAACTTTGCTTAAAAATATAAACAGAGGGCCTTAGAAAGAGCTGGCATTTTGCTTATTCTCTTGTGTTGAAACAAATATACATATTCAGAAACATTTTCTGATTTCAAATTTTGTCTACTCTTAAATGTAATATTTCATTGAATGGCCAAAGATTTGCATGATTCAGAAAGCTTTATAAAACATAGCCCTCTTGAGAAGGTTCTGTAAGTTGACATATGTATAGCACTCATCACTGTGGGGAACTTGAGTAGAGTTGGTTATTATCTTTACTTCTCTGTGCAAATAATAGAAGATAATTCTGAATGAAAGGTAGAAAAAGGATTCAAGTAAAGGTACCCGGTAGCTTGAAGTATGGATTTAGGGGAGACTGAAGGACAAGATTTTAGGGATGAAACACAAAACCACCTCTCACATTCCTAATGAAAGAAGATTCTACACTAAAACTTGAAATGTTGCAATTCTCCACCAGAACTCAGCTTTAGTTTCCTGTAAGGCCATCACCATTCTGTTGGCAAGGGAAGCTGAAAAGACAAATATCTGGGAGGAAGAGGTGGTTTTCCCCAGATTTTCCCAAAATGTATACTAAGTTTAGATGTCTGGTGACCAAAATGCATTCAGTCCTTTTAACTTTCATGCTAAGGTTTATTGGCCAGAATGATCTACTGAGAAAGGTCATCTAATTATTTTCCAGAGTCCAAAAGATGGTAGCTATAATGTTTTAAAAACTATGTTTCCATTGTGAAGGACTTTGAATATAGGAGACAGAAGAAATTTCCAAATACTTTTGACATATAAACTGAGTGACTGTAAATATTGACTACTGGGCAGGCTCAGTATTCAATATTTAAAGCCACTGCATTTAGAGTTAGAGTGTTGGACCCTCAATTTAAAAAAAAAATTATGTATTTTAGTACAGGGTCTACAGGGTCTCACTGCACAGATCAGACTCATTGTGATCCTCCTGATTTCAGCCTCCCAAGCTCTGGGATTATAGGTGTGTGCCGCCATATCCAGTTTCAGTCTCTGTCTCTGTCTCAGCATGCCCTGGGGGTGGGGCCAGCACTGCACACCAGAGATCGAACCCATATCGCTGAGTCTGCCTAAGCAGGCTCTTAGTCCACTGAGCTATCTGGCCAACCTGGATCCTCAGTTTTTAATTGGTAGAGTTTGTATCTGACCAGGAAGGGACAACTTTCTAAGTCTTTGATTGGAAAAGTAAAAGTTCCCAGTATTTAGTAAACATCTTTTTATTGAAAAAAAAAGCTATATTATTTTCCTCTAAACTATTAATACATTTGAGTTGCTAGAGAAAAATGCATCCCAAAAAGACATCAACAAAAAGGGAAAAGAGGAGTTACAATTCGGCAGTTATAATTTATCTATTTTAAACTACTCAACTACAAAAATAGTGCCTAAAATACCAAATCCCAGAGTCCAACTGTCCTTTCTGAGGAAAGGATAGCTATTCCAACTCCATGACTAATGTCCCATGCCTGCCTTAAATTGGTTTAGACTTCAACTCCTAGTATATTCCAAGCTCAGTGGGTGGTTCAGAGAACAACTCTGCCCCACTACAGGAAAGTCAGGGCATCTCTGAACTGGTCAGTCCTTGTGACCACCTAATTCTTAGAGCACTTTTTCCAAATATTAATGCAAGCCACAGAAAATACAGTAAGTTTGCCTAATCAATCATTTTGACTCAGAAGCAAATGAATCCTCTATCTACTCGTGTTACATACAAAATAGTTTGGTACAATTTATAGCAGTTATAGCAATCAAGAAAGTTAAAGGAAAAAAGAAAAAGTTCAATTTGTCAATTGAATATTTATTTTACAACTCTCAGACAAAGCTTGGAAAATTGGAAATTCTGTAATAGCCACTTTGCTATTATGGAGTGGAGGCTTGATTTCCTCAACTAAATTAATGCCAAAAGATACACAGACAAAAGGATGAAAGAAGGACCATGATGACACCAGGGGAGAGTTGTCCAGACAGGAGTTTAATGGTGAACAGTTATAACCTGCATCTATCTCTCCAAGCAACAAGTACATGATATGTTCTCTTTAAAATTTAGTGTAATAATTAAAACAGAAACATTAAACTTGCTGGAACACAGCACAGGTAAAATTCTTGAAGACATTGATGTAGGCAATGACTATGATTAAAACCTTAATCTCACAGAAACTATCATAAAAACCAACAACTAGGATCTCATCTTATTAAAAAGCTTTTACACAGCAAAAGAAATCACCAACAGAGTGAAAAGACAACCCACAATGTGAGAAAAAAATGTTTCTCAGACAAAGGATTACTATAGAACATAAAAAGAACTCAAAAACAAAACAAAACAAAACAAAACAAAGCAAAACAAAACAAAAAAAACCTCAGACCTCCCAAATTGAAAGACCCAATGAAAAAAATGGGCATCTGAGGTCAATACACACTTCCTGGGTGAAGAAATGCAAACAGCAAATAAATATATGAAGAAACGTGCAACATTACTGATTATCCAAGAGATGCAAATTAAAATTATGCTGACATTCCATCTCACCCCAGAAAGAATGGCTATCACAAGAAATTAGCCAATAACAAATTGCAGGAAGGGTATGGGGAAAAAGGAATCCTCCACTGTTGGTGGTAATATAACCTGGTGAAACCACTGTGGAAATTAGTGTGGAGATTCCTCCAAAAACTAAGATGAAGTGTCCCCTTTGGCCCAACTATTCCCTGTGGCTATCTGTTCCCGAGAATTAAAAACATCACACCACAGCAATATATGTACCTCCATATTTATAGCAGCACAATTTGTAGTAGCTAGACTTTGGAAACAAACCAAATGCCCATCAACCAAGGAATAGATAAAAAAAGACATGGTCTTTTATACATTAGAGTGCTACTTAGCCACTAAAAGTGATTAACTGGAGATCTTTATAAGCAAACAGATGCAACTCAAGATCATATTCATAAGTGAAATAAACCAGACACATACGCAAACATTGTATTGTCTCCCTAGTGTAAGACACTGAAAGAGTAAATCAGATCTAAAATATGCAATAGACATTATAAAATGGGAAGAAACTTCAAAAGGAAAGAGAAACTGGGGTGAGGAATGGGAAAAAAGAAGGAAAGGAAA
>NW_004524581.1:784070-784582 GCF_000260255.1 Octodon degus | reverse complement strand
ACCTATCTTTTGGAGATAAGGGGGTGTTAAGTTCTCCTGTTAAAATTGTGGTATTAGATATTAGATTTTTCATGTCCATTAAGATTTGCTTTATATAGTTCGGTGCTCCCGTGTTTGGTACATATATATTTATGAGTGTTACCTCCTCTTGAATTTCTCCCCTAACCAGTATATAGTGGCCTTCTTTATGTTACTTGATCATTGTTGGTTTGAAGTTGAGACTGTCTGAGAATAGGATTGCTACCCCTGCTTTTTTCTGAGTTGTTGGGGCATGTAGTATTGTGTTCCATCATTTGACTTTCATCCTGTGAATTTCTTTTTGAGTTAAGTGTGTTTCTCGTATACAGCATATTGTTGGATTTTGTTTCCTAATGTATTATGCCGGTCTATTTCTCCTAATTGGTGAATTGAGTCCATTTACATTGATGATTAGAATTGAGATGTATTGACTTACGGTTGCCATGTTATTTACCTGTTGTCATTTACTCCTTTTTCTCCTATGTTTAACTGCT
>NW_004524581.1:777053-783970 GCF_000260255.1 Octodon degus | reverse complement strand
TATGCAGTTCATATACATATATATGAATGATAATTGTCTTAGTTCATTAGTTCGGCTAATTTATCTTAGTTTATTGAAAAAAAGATTTGTATGAATATTCTTTGGACAATTAAGTGCTGAAATCTTGTACTCAGCAACTAATTTAAAGGTAACAATACCCAGTGTATTAATCATTGCTGCCCTCCTATTATCCTTTTCTAAAATTTTATTTTTCTCTTTAAAATTAAATACTGTTGGGGGCCTGTCCCTTAGCTCAGCTCTTTAAGTGCCTGCTTCAACAAAGCAGTCCACCTCAAGTTGCTGTGGTTCGATTCCCAGAACTAAAGCCAGCCAAACATGCCCTGAAGGAATACGGAACAAAAAAAAAAAAAAATCAAATTAAATATTGAGTTCAATAAAATGAGTGCAAATTGAAGAGGATATTATATGTAGCAAGGATGTTGTCAACTTTTTCATAAAAAAAAGCATTTTAATGTAATCTGTTATAAATTCTCAGGCTTCTGTTGGTCAAGGCAGTAAGATTAAGGGATTAAGCTAAAGTGGAATTCCTGGGTTCAGATCCTCCTTCCTTCCCCTACAACCACTGGCCTCAGCAAGTTACTCTCTGGACCTCAGGGTCCTCTGTCAATTGGATAGCAATAGTTTCTAACTCATGGTACTGTCATGAGGATTAGACCACCACCCACCATGTAGTAAGAGCTATACAGCCATTTGTTAGAATATGTGTCAGATTTATAGTTTTAGGAAATTTTTGATGAGCTAAAGACCACTGAATCCTAAACATTTTGCTTTGTCTTATTTTCTAACACAAACGCTTCCATTCATCAGTGAGACCAAAGTTTCACTACTGAATAAGGATGCAGGCCAAGAAAAAAAATCACAAGTCTATAGGCAAAATCTGAAATATTCAATAATATGAAAAACTCAGTTGCCACAAGTAAGTAGTCAAGAAAATATAGACTATTTATCACATTATTTAACCCAATATGACATAAATTATTGAGAATTAAAAAGTGATCCTGAGCACAGGCATAGTTTAAATATAGTGATCCAAAGAGCCTTTGAGGAAACTCTTATTTAAAAATTGTAATACTCAAGGTGGTCTAGAGATTTCACAGTGATACTAAAAGCTGCTTTACTTTAATTTTAAACAACAAACATTTAATTGCAAAATGTCCTTAAACAACTAATACCAACCTTTTAAGATTGTACAGAGAAAATATTTGAAACTCAGACTGAAGCTTTGACCAGTAACTACTTCTCGGGATGAGTAATGACACATTGGGGCATTTCTCTTTTGAATGCCTATGTTACTGTTTGTTTCACAACATGTATTCTAGAATAAAACTTCTTAAAATATTAATTGTAAAGTTAATAATTAAAGGTGATGGTTTGTCCCTTACATGTTCCTTTCTCTAAATATCACAATAAAACGTAATGACTGAGCTCTTGAACTGTGTCAAAGTGCAAAGTAGTTTACCTTTGTCCAAAAATTGAACAAGTATAAATCAATTCAGCTCATTCTTCACTTTGGTCTTTATCTTCTACAAAGCAAAGATAACTGTGTGGAAAACACTGTTGTTAGTCCTTCTCAAAGGAGAAAAAAGGACATTTTTTAGGTCATAGGGGAAAAGTACATTCATTAGGTTAAAGGGGAAAAGGACATTTGTTAGAACAAAGGAGGAAAAAAAGAAGCTAACTCTACTTGGACTGTGAATGTCATTGTTCCCTATATAAAAATCTACCATGCATAGACACCTCTTACCATTACATCAGTTTTGGAAACAGATTTAAAAGCCTCACCACATTTCCCCAGATTAGCTGGTTCACTTCTCCATGTGTTAACTTTTCTATAGTTCTTTTTTGGTGCTGAGAGTGTCTGATCTGGTTGAAGAAACAACATAAACCCAGGGAGGCAAGGAAGGAATTAATAACTGTTGAATGTTTATCATAGGCCAAGAGCCAAGCTCATGGGATGCGCTGCCCCTCTAATGAAAACCTTAGAGACGCTAAGTCCCTGGGCTGTGTCCACAGCTAGCAAGTAACAAAGCTGCATCACCCAGCTCCAGTGTCACTGCCCCCACACACCCAGCCTGCAACATGAAATCAGACTCCAGATTAAAATCACTAGGCTTTGCAGAATCTATATGAGAGTGGATGCAATAACTCTTTTAATTTGTTAAAATGGTAGATCTATGTTAGACACTCCAGTGCAACAAAATAACATTTGAAGTAATCACCTCTTGCATTTGTACTTTCAAATTTTATCTGTGCTTGTCTCGAGCAAGTCTCTGAAGCATAGAGTGCAATATTAGGATACACACGAAAGCCTTCACTTCCATCCAACTGGTTGACTATTAGGACTTGTCAATGAAAAATGAATCTGAAAAATAATCAAGGAAATCAAGTTAAAGATTTTGTCATTTGCTTCTCTCCCTCACCCCACCCTGGCATTGCAGGAAAATGGTCAGAGAAAGTACGGGGGCCCTCCACCGGGCTGGGATGCTCCGCCCCCAGAAAGAGGCTGTGAGATTTTTATTGGAAAACTTCCCCGGGACCTTTTTGAAGATGAACTTATACCATTATGTGAAAAAGTGAGTCTGATTTTTTTTGAGTCTGAATTTAATATTTAGTTTTTCTTACCTTTCAAGGGAAAATTATTGCTCTGTTCACTTTGCTTTCTCTCTTGTTCATCTTGGTCAGTGATGGTTTCTCTTCCAATTGCCAAAGTGAAAATGTTTCCAGCCATGAGCGTGCCTTTTTTAGTGTCTTGGCTTGGTTTTTTCTTTTCCTTTCCTTTCTTTTCTTTTTTTCCCTTTCCTTTCTTTTCCTTTTCTTTTCTTCGCTTTTCTCTTTCTTCCTTCCTTCCTTCTTTCTTCCTTTCTTCCTTTCTTCCTTTCTTCCTTTCTTTGTACCAGGAATGGAACTCAGGACCTTGCACTTGCGAGGTAGCCACTCTACCCTGAGCTATCTCCCCACACTTGGCTCAGCTCTGTCCTTTTCACAATGAATTAACATTGCTAATGATGCTCAGATTTATGTCTTGTTTTCCAGTCATTTTCCTCCAAGGCCATCTCATTATAAATTCATTGTGTCTTTCAATCTAGAATCACACTACAGCAGTCTGTCTAGGTAAGATACTGCCTCAAGTTGACATTTTAATATGATTTTTTAAAACATCATTGCTAGGTAAAAGCAACAGGTGTGCTCGTCATGGCTGAAGTATGTTCCTCTGCACATTGACTCAGAAGAAAAGTGATTAGTGACTTTCTTTCATTAATAGGCATTTCTTGCCTACCCTAATGTAACAATAAGATTAAAAACATGGCTTCTCAATATCATATATAGTTATAAAAAATACATGTCTTCAGTTTTAATTCCAAAGAATATTTTGTCACAAAGCTCAAAAATATTTAATGTTTTTACGACTACTGAATTGTCATTAGCAGGATGTATGTTCCAGAAAAATGTAGTAAACGTGAGAGTTTAGCTCTTCTCCTAAATTCCCAAATCAGTTTTCACTGTGCATGGAGATATGTGTGTAACTCAGCCCCAGAGTCCGAACTGGACTTAATTTTACATCTGTAATTCCCTTTGGCATATACACAAGCTATAATCCTTTCAGAATTTTATATTCTTAGCCTCACCAAATAAGTACCAAGAGACCCCTGAAGCACAGATGAAGCAGACTCTTCAAAGACTGTGAAGAGCTCAAACTCTTTCCCAAGAGTTTGGAAGAAATAAGCACCCGTCATTACAACCTCTCAGCAGGGAGCTGAGAGACAGTGCAGTCCTCAGGGATGGCCGGTGCTCAGTGACACTCTGCACACCTGCCTACTGTGTCTGTTTAGGCCATCCCTTTCTAGCAGCCCAAGATAACGAATTGCTTTCCTGGGTTGCTAGAGGATAGCTGGGTATAAGAGGGAATATGACATGAGCAAGCGGAGGAGCTGTAGCAAGGGATAAGGTGAGGCTCTTCTGCTATGGATGTCTGGCTGTGCACCCGGGGGACTGAGATGTGCGGGCATTTACCTTCATCATACAACCTGAGAAAGTAACAGCATCCCCTGGACCATCCTCTGAGATGCTTGTTCAATCTGACAAGAAGTTAGCTTAGCAACCTTCCAAATGAGTCTTCGTAGCTTTTGTTTTAAACATCAGTGCTAGAGTGTGACCAAGCACAGGTCAAATTGTGGAGACCTCAAGAGCCCATTTGGAAGGCAGGGATGACAATTCTATCAAGAAATCATGCTTCTGATGACAAATGCGTTTTCAGGCCCTGAAGAAACTGTGTAAATCTTCAGATAATGGTGTGATGAAAGGGCATTTGCTCTGTCAAAAACATCCCATTAATTCAAGCTGAAACGCCACTTGTATATTTTTTCTTTATTTAACTTGACTTTTCTATCAGCCAGATAGTTGATCTGCGCCCAGTATAAAGAAATACACAGGCCATTCCACACGGGATGCAAATGTCAAACACTGGCAGGAGGCACAGTACAGAAAACATTGTGCATGCGTGTGTGTGTGTGTGTGTACGTGTTTTTCATGCGTGTGCGCATGCACGCGCACATGTGCATGTGTGCATTCATTTGGAAGGACAAACATATAACTGAATTTTCTGTTGGTATTTCTTACAGATTGGTAAAATTTATGAAATGAGAATGATGATGGATTTTAATGGCAACAATAGAGGATATGCATTTGTAACTTTCTCAAATAAACTGGAAGCCAAGAATGCAATCAAGCAACTTAATAATTATGAAATCAGGTAAAAGCTCCATCTTCTGCATCAGAATTGAATCCAAAAATGTGCCGGTTATCTTTTTGTCAAGCTTATCTAATATAATATATATTCAAGACAGCCAAACAAAAATATTAGATATTTTCCTTGGTAGAAGTAAGTCTAATTCAATGCTTGTCTAATACCAGTTCTATGTGAGGTGCCAGATTAATTTTCATGAAGCGTGCAATGAAACAAAATTCATTAATTTCTCCATTTCACAAATACATGCTAGATATATTAAAATGCTAAAATGCATCAAGGTATATATCATCACAGTAAATAAGCAAATACATAAAATAATTTAAAACAGTATGGAAAAAATCAAATCAGAAATGGTGTAAATTTGTGTGAGGTGGCTTTAACTTGGTGTATTTAAGAAAATTCGGTCTTGCAAAATGAAATTTGATCTGAGACATGAATGACGAGATGATAAGAATGATGACAGGAACTTCAGGGCCGGCCAGATAGCACAGCGGACTAAAGCGCCTGCTTAGACAAAGCACAGAGACTGGGGTTAGGTCCCCGGCGTGCCATGCAGGCCCCACCCCCAAGGCACACTGAGATGGTGACTGAGACTGGGCATGGTGGCACAAGCCTGTAATCCCAGCACTTGGGAGGGTGCAAACAGGAGGATCACTATGAGCCCAATCTATACAGAGACCCTGTAGACACTGTACTGAGTACGTTTGTTTGTTTTTTTAAAAAAAGGGAAAAAGGGACTTAGAGCTTTGTAAATGGGAAGAGGTCTGTGAGCTGGAAGGAGGGCAGAGAGAAGGGAAGCAGAAGCAAAATGCTTAAAGAGGCACTCTGTGCATGCACCTGCTCCTCATGAAGGGTGTAATCATTATGCACAACAAACATAAAAAGTTCTTTTCTTAAGAAGAGTCACTGTGACAGACTTAAGAGTAAGCTTATTCCCCAAGAGGAAGAACAACATATACAAAGTTCCTGAAATGACAGCAAGCTTGACATGCTGCAAGGGCAGAAAGAAAGTCCAAGTGGGAAGAAGAATAGAATGAGGAAGGCTGAAGGTAAAGAGTTCAGTGGTCTTGGACTCTTGGATGGAGAACTTGAGATTTCTTCTAATGCAAGGAGAAATTATAACAGGGTTCTCACTAGGGTTAGGGTTTTTAAAATGTTGCCTTGGCTGTTGGGTGGAGGACAGGGTACAGCTGGGCAAGGTAGGGCCTCCAAGAGGGACACCATCTTGAAAGTTGCTGCATAGTCTAGATAGAGATCAGTGGACGGAAGGAGACAAGGGTTCATTGGTGGAGGAGACAGAAGAGTCTGACCTGTGGTATACTGTGCAGACTAGGGACACAGACTGCTAAATGATGAATTTAAAGGGTAAAAGAGAATGGAGCATGGTGGCCCATGTCTATAATCCCAGTACTCAGGAGGTCGAGGCAGAAGGACCACTAGGAATTTGAGGCCAGACTGGGCTACCTAGTGAGTTCAAGCCAGCCCAAACTACATAGCGTGACCCTGTCTGGATAAATAAATAAATAATGAAGTGTGGGAGAATTCAGAATTTAAGAAGGAAACTTAAGGTTTCGGTTCAAGTAACTATGTGGTTGTCCCATTAGATGGAATAGGCTGCACAATAGTAAGAAACACAGGAAGGACTCTGCTTCAAGCACTTAACACAACAGACATCCAAGGAGAGATGTGAGTAGCAGGAACAACCCCATGACAGTGGAGGCAGGAGGGAGCAGTGGTTGGAGTAGAAATTAGAGGGCATGTGCAGTACCTGCCAAATGCAGACAGCAGTGCAAGGGATGGGCCTGCAAAGCTTTCCTAGCCATAACCAACTCTATCCAACCCATTACTTGTTTCCATAAATTGAAAACAAAAAAAAAAAGGCTGAGTTCATAAAACTGAGTTCTAGAAAATTTGCTTAGACAGGAAAATGGCTATAAATCTTTTCTTAAAGGAAGCCCCAGAGCATGTGGGCAGAAGATTAGCGAAGCAGTTAAAAAAAAGAATAAAACAACAGGTAATAGAGGGCTGGAGAGATGGCTCAGTGGTCTAAAGCAACTACTTAGAACAAGCTTAGCAAAGCACAGGGACCGCGGTTCAATCCCCCAGCACCACATGCCAGCCAGCCCCGCCCCCTGGTGGGCTGAGCTGG
>NW_004524581.1:737872-771186 GCF_000260255.1 Octodon degus | reverse complement strand
GCTACACCAGCATCTTCAAGATCTGAAACTCTGTCTTCACTTTCACTTAAACGGTTTTGCAAGCTTGTGATTGAGATTTTAATTTCCTCTATATCTCTTTGACTCTGCTTCATGCAATCTATTTCTTTCCTGTATTGCTCATTCAAGGAATCCGTCCTTTTTCTAAACTCCTCTATTTTTTTATCAATATTTTCTTTAGAAGCAGTTATAAATTCTTTTACTGCTGTGTTTTTTTCAGATTGGGTTTCCTCCCTGTGTTTCTGTAGTTGCTTCTTTACTTCAGATGCTATGAGTTCTGACAATTTTTTTATTTCAGAATAGAATTGCACTCTGAGTTCCTCTATAACTTTCTGCTGTTGCTTATTTACTATTGACCCTATTAATTCATGCATTTGAGCCGAGCTAGTGTCCTCTGCACTTGTTCTGGGTGGGCATTGGGTTTTTTCCATATGTTTCTGCATTTGATTCTTTAGTGCAGATGTTATTAATTCAGGGATTTCTTTTTTTATTTCCAGTCTGAGTTCCTCTATACCTTTCTGCAGCTCTTTCTTTATTTCAGAAGCCATTGATTCATTGCTTTCAGCTGTGTCATTCCCAATTTGTTCTGTGTAGTGTCCTCTGCACTTGTTATGGGTGGGCTTGTGTTCTGAGGTTGCATTTTGTTCCTTCTCATCATTTTGTGTAGCACTGTCTTCTGACCTTTGTTGTAGATCTTCATTGTAGTTATAATCTTTGCACATACTGAAGTTCAGGTGAAGATCTACAAAGTTTGGATTTATCCAGCTGTGCCTGGCTTGGGTCTGTTTGCTGTGCTCAGCTCCTTCCTGCTACTGCCCTTGAGGGTGAACCTGTTGTGCCCCTCTGGCAAGATTTTTCTGCTCCTGCACTAGCTGGTTGGTTCTATCCTCTACATTCTCTGCGGGGATTTCAGCTGCAGGATTTCATTCCAGGCCTGTATGCGAGGCCTGAGCTGAGCCTGGAGGGGACAAGGTGGAGTAGGGGGGAGAGGTAGCTCTCCCACACACTCACCAGACCTGGGCTAGGACTGGGTCTGGTGATACCAGTAACGGGGCAGCAATTCCTACTTGGCGGGCAGGGTGGGGGTGGTGCTGCGAAGTAGTGGGGGGTGTTCCAAGGGGGTGGAAGAGGGTCTCACCTATGCTGCATCTGGGCTGGGCCCAGTAATAGGTCCCACAGGCACAGGGTAGCTGGAAGCGCTCCCACACACTCACTGACCTGGGCTAGGATTGAGTCTGGGGGTTCCCGGAACGCAGCAGAAACTCCTACTCCAATGGTACAATGTTTTAAATGCTTAATCCAGTTTTTAGGATGCTGAAAGAAATCAATAAAAAGATTTTAAAAGCATAATTCAAGTCTAAGATTAAGATTTTCTCATCTATTCCTTTCTCAAAGACAAACCTTAAAATCCATGGAATCTTAAGCTTGATGCATACAAGAGCAGTTTTCTCCCACAACTATGGGCCCCAAATCAATCATATGTGGTCTTTTAGATCTGTAAATTAATCAAATACTGTGTCAGTTTTCTTAAACTCTACAGCCACAGGCAAATAAATCAGATTTGGCAACTGGCCTAGCTTCTACAGTAGTGAGCTAGCTAGGCAGCCCCAAAGCTGAACTCTGAACAGAATCTTGGAATAAACCAAGGATCCACTCCTACATGTGCCTTCAGGACCCTCAAAGAACTTCATGTCATGTGTGGAACGAAAGAACCAAGAGACCAAGGGTCTACCCCAGATGCCCCTGGACAAACCCTTTGCCTTTTTGAATAATACTGTTTAACATCAGCACCTGATCACACAGAGATGTTTTAATGTACACTAAAATGCTTTAGAAAAGGCTGTAGACGGCAATATTTTAGTATAGTTTTTAAAATATTGTAGATCACTGCTTTCCAAATTGGAAAATCCCCGTTCCCTTGTCTTTCGTAGAACCCAGACATTCTAACAGGAAGAATTATTCCCAAAGCCACTTTTTGAGTTGAGATTAACATAGAATTCACTACAGGCATCCAACAGAGTCTGTTCTGTTGGCTTAACATGTTATCATCACGGAGGCTTGTCAACACTTTTGAAAAATGACTATGACCAATCTGCCACAGCCACTAATAATTGACAGTACTCTCTGTAACATTCACTGTCTTTCCTGTAAAACAGAAAAAAATATATGTACCCAGCTCACAGAATGTGCCAAAAATAAATGAGAAAATGCACATAAATCCCAGCACCTCACATGCATCACGCTGAGACACCTGAGGCAACACTGCTGAGAAGTGTGATGCTGACCATATGGCTGAGAGAGAAGAGAAAGAGAGGGAATGTGACAACTTGGAAAAAGAAAATCAGTGACCAGGACCATAGTCAAGGGCCCCATTGAATGACAGAAGCAAGGTAAAGTCACAGAGACACTTTACAAGTTAGTGAGGGGGATAAGTGGAATAGGAAGTAGCACAAGCCAGTCACCAGAGAAAACTTCAAAGCTTTCGTTCTGCCTCATGTCATCCTGCCAGAGGGGAAAACTCTCTCACTGAGATGACAATAACCTTCAATTTGCTTTCAGTTACCATTTCTCAGGGGATAGATGTAGTTCTTATCCGGAAAAGACCCACACTGTCATATCATCCTCCTCATCAAATATTCACCGAACAACATTTAAATGCCTGGCTTCTAGAGACATTAAAGTCAAACCCTCAGCGTTAGAGAGATGACTTTTTGTCTCTGAGTAATTCTGGGAAAGCATTCTGGCAAACCACATAAATTTAAAAATAGGAAACAGGAATTCTGGGCTCTTCCTGGTAGCTAATACTAGATCAGTCCCTCAAATATAAAAACAATGATGATAGTTATAATAATTTCTAAATAAATATCTTACAGGATGAGGGTTTCTGTTGTTGTTCTTTTAAGGTTTTTTAAAAATGTATTTAGTGCAAGGTCTACAGGATTTCACAACACAGATCGTACTCATAATGATCTTCCTGTTTTCAGCCTCCCAAGTACTAGGATTACAGGTGTGCACCACCACGCTCAGTCATAGTCACCGTCTCAGGGTGCCCCAGGGTCAGCACAATGGAGATCGAACCCCAATCTCTGCATCTGCCTAAGCAGGTGCTTTAATTCTCTGAGCTACCTGGCCGGCCCTCTTTCAAGGTTTAAGTCTTTGGAAGCTCACTTTACTAAATTTCCCTTCCCCAAGAAACTGCCTTCCTTAGGCAATGCCAGCCAGTCTGAGGTAGATTTGTCCCAGTTCTGACACATGGTCCTGGTTGTTCAGCAAAGCATAGAAGATGACCCAACAGCGGCCCAACCCAGGCCAATACTTGTCACACAGTCTAGAGCCACTGGCTCCTAACTTGAAACAAATCTCCCTCTTGCCTGGCTGAGAGATTTTATTCAAGACAAACCAGCAGTTTCTATTAAGAATCCTTGTCCTACTTTTTAATAACTTTGTGTTATTACAAAACTCAAATGGCCTCATATGCAGCACGTGGAAACATCAAAAAGCACAAAGCAATAAAACTGAAAACCATTTTCTCACAACCCTAGTGCCCAAATCACTATGCTGACATTTCATTTCCTTTCCATGTATTCTATAAATTTTTAAATCAAAATGACCTCACATCTTTATAAACTTTTTAAAAAAAAGAGTCTGCTTAGTATTAACAGCATTTTTAAAACCATTAAATATCTTTCTACATTATTTTTAATGACTTCTGAGCACTCTGATATAAATACCCATTTTTGTTGCTCATGATTGCCATAAAGGAATAGTACTTTTAGTAGTACTTTTAGATGACCTGAGAGATAGTTGTTAGTATGTAGTGGGTAAGAAGCAGAAATGATAAACACTCTGTGGAACACACAGTAAGGAAACAGTCCAAGCACAAAGCTAGTAATAGCTCAGTGGCAATACCCTAACCCCAGCTCCTTATTATAAAACACTGCTGTTTTCAATTTACTGGATATTTTAATAGCAATGAATATGTGCATCCATAAAACTTCTTGCTCCTATCTATTCACTAATGAGCTTTTTCCAGAAGGGGCACTATTTGGTCAAAAGTTATGAACACTTAAGACTTTTAAGACACTTTGGCAAATGTAATCTCTAGTTTAGGGCACCTGTCCTCTGCCAAAGAAACAGGAACTGCAGTCCCAGAGGTCAATTTCACCCTTTAGAATCTATAAAACCAAGTTCTACATGTGTAAAATTAAAATAACACCAACTCTGCCCACCAACAGGCTGCTGGTAAAGGCCAAATAACACGTGAACATCTGTGACAGTGGGGGGGGGGCGTTTCTAACAGCCACTGTGTCACAACAGCTTCTTTCCTTGGCTGCAAAAGAAATGAAGCAAGGCAGGCTGCAGACCTGAACACCCCCAGGACTTGATAGACACCAAGCGGAGGGTGAGCCCACCATGGTGCCCTTCATGTTGGACTGTGTCACCGAGCCTACCAAGGGTGAACTGACACCCAGTGTAATGAGAGGGATTCTACCCAGCTCCACTGTTTTTTGTTTTTTTTTTTTCTTTTTCCTTTAAAAATATAGAGTCCACTTTGACAAATCTTATGACCTCTCCACAAATGATGCAAATAATATGATGATCAAACACCCCGAATCTGCAGTCCATCCCTGACCCAATACCATGCACGTTCTCAATCTGTCTTAAACTTTAACCACACAGGGCGGTCACTAATCAAAATACTTGTTCTTTTTGAAGAAACGGGCGTCTCTTAGGGGTCTGCGCCAGCGTGGACAACTGCCGGTTGTTTGTTGGGGGTATCCCAAAAACTAAGAAGAGGGAAGAAATCTTATCAGAGATGAAAAAGGTCACCGAAGGAGTCGTGGATGTCATCGTCTACCCAAGCGCTGCAGATAAAACGAAAAACCGGGGCTTTGCCTTCGTGGAGTACGAGAGTCACCGCGCGGCTGCCATGGCCAGGAGGAAGCTACTGCCAGGTGAGTGGCCGAGAGCCCAGGTCACCCCTGCTGCGGCACTCTCAGCACAGAAGGCGAGGGCAGGCCGTGGCTGATTTGTGGACTTGCTTTGTATGTGTGTGTGTATATATATATATATATATAATATACAGTATTATATTTGTATATGTAATAGTATTTTAAACTCTCCATTTTTCTTATTTATCTCACAGTTGATTCAGTTCCCTGAATTTTTCAGAGTTTAGAGATGTATTCGTGCCGTGAATGGGGTCTAATGTACATGCACTGGAGGAATCCAGAGTGTTAGGCTACAATAATCCTGTAATGAATCCTTATGATTGACATGTTATTTACCTGTTGTCGTTTACTCCTTTTTCTCCTGTGTTTAATTGCTTGCCCTATTTAGTTGGTTGCTTCCTATCTCATTCGTGGAGCTCTGATCATTTTGGTCCCTCTCTAGCACATCTTTCAGGAGCCTGTGTAGGGTTGGCTTTGTCATCACGAGATTTTTTAGTTGTTCTTTGTCATGGAAGTATTTCACTTCTCCATCCACCATGAAAGAGAGTTTTGCAGGGCATAATCAATCCTTATAGGGGAAGGATCTTCTGAAGTTAAGCTTATCAGTTATTTTTGCTTGTAAGTTACATTAACAGGCTTATTAGGTATAGGGTTCATCATCCATTATAGTGGAGATGTAATAAAATGCCAAGTGATACATTATCCCAATGACAATGAAGTGCTGCACGTTCATTATGACTCCCTATTGTCCAATGAATTCTGTCTAATAATGAGGAAGAGAGATAAAAGCTCTTCCAGGAAAGGCATCTTTGCCAGGTGCTGCAGCCACAGGGGCAGTGCCACTTAGGCAGTAGCCACCAAAACCTGGGTTTATTTTTTTTCAAAGTTTTATTGATAAACAGATAGCAATGAGACAGTTTCAAATCAAATCGGAAGTACAGTTTCAACAAATAATACACTGCATATATTCTTCTTAGTGGTTAATTGCTGTACAAGAAGTGGACTTGTGATCCTATTTACAAACACCATTAGAACAAATCATTCTATTCATTAAGAGAATGCAACTATATATCTATCCTAACCACTTGGAATACACAAATACAAAATGGACATTCATCGGTATACCCCATTTTTTCTAAGTTCCGTTATTGAATATTATAGGTGTGTAAACTCAGCAAAATATTCTAAAAGAGTCCAGTAGCCCATAATAGCATTGGGTCTTCTGTTTAACTGGCAATGTCAGAAATTATTGACCTGAGTCCCCCACAGCTCAACTTAACAGCATGGCTTTATTTCTTATATTTCGTCTTCATACTTTTCTACTGGATGGTTAAGACCAAGATAAAGCAGGACCTATGCAACAAGAGTTGTAGCTTTTTGGTCTGAGAAGGTCAGTGAAATGCCCTCAGGATTTGTCCTGAGATCCTGTACCTCAGATTGTAGAATGGGTTTATTTTTATTTATTATTTTTTAATGTATCTCATTATGTAGGTCAGACTCATAGTGATCCTCTTGTTTTTCAGCCTCCCAAGCGCTGGGATTACAGTTGCGCACCCCAGGGACGGGGCCAGCACGGCACACCGGGGATCGAACCCCAGTCCCTGTGTCTGCCTAAGCAGGCACGTTAATCCCCTGAGCTATCTCACCAGCCCTAAAGCCTGGATTTAAAGTGTCCACCAAGACACTGTCTCAGTCAGGTCAACTTCAGAAAAGCTATTTTAAAGCCTTAAACTCATACAAACATATTCACTAAACTTCGCACAAAATCAAATATTAAAGTGAACTAATAAGTAAGATAATTTCAAGAAGGACAGACAAGAGAAGACACACCATATTAGAATCAACCTTTCCCATGAAAATGACAGGAGAGCCACCATATGTAAAAATAAAACACAAACATCTAGATGTATATGGCCCCTATACACTCTCTTAAGGACATAACAAAGAGCAGGATGAACCCTCTGGAAATTTTCAAAGTTGGAAGATAATTTGAGCTTAAATGGGATATCTAACAATATTATTAAGAAGGTAATTTAAAGTAAAAATTAGGGACATATGTATAAACTAACTCGAAGAACTGCCACACCTACTGGGAAGATGGCTATTTTCAATGCTGAAGATTTTCTTTGCACTTCTTCACTAACCAGTGGTCAAAAAAATGTCCACAGGGGTGGGACGTCCCTATGCTTTGGTGACCTGGACTTCATATTTTGTTCTCATCTTTAAGTTTTCTCTTTTTAAAAATTAATTAATTAATTAATTAATTAATTAAACAGGCTCTCCCTGCACAGGTCCAACTCATAGTGATCCTCTTGTCTCAGTCTCCCCAGCACTGGGATTGCAAGTGTGTGCCGCCACATTGGGTTTCGGTGGCCAGCACGGCATGTGGTACTAGTAATAGAACCCAATCCTCTCACTTGCCAGGCAGACACTTGGACCTCCAAGCTATCTCCCCAGCACCAAGTTTCCTGTTTTTAACAGCAGCCTGTCTGCATTGGAAAATCTCACCTGTCTGTCCCATTCTCTGGCCACATTTGTGGCCAGAACACGTATGCTCTTTGCGTCACATTGTTTTTGTCAAAGCTTCCCATTATCTTCCCAGCGCTCTCCCTTTGATGCAGCCTGTCCTCTGCCTACTCCATCATGAATATTACCACCAAATAGACATTTCCAAAATATTCCATCATCCTTTCAACAAGTTCTTGCAAAAATAGAAATTCAGTATTTATTAATAGGTTAAATGGTGTCACTAACCTGCCTCTTCAAAGAATATTCACCAGCTACTTGTTGTGTATGAGATACAGATTCAGTCTCCAAACCCATTATTCAAGTTCCCTCATTTATGTTCCCTAAGTTTTTTGCTACCACATGTTTTTTTCATTTCCCAACGAAAACTCCTTTTTCAAAGCAAAATTCTGCAATGCCCCAGATTACCCTCATTTGTGTCTCCTTTACTAGTAATGCTCTCTCCAATACTAGCTCAGCCAATATCTTGAGCAGCCAGTGGTTCTCTAGGCCACATCAGTCACTTTCTTCCCCCAATTCAGGTATGCAGGGAGTCTTTATGTATAAAAGATATATGCAGCCGGGCATGTGGGCACATATGTCTAATTCCAGTAATGGGAGGCTGAGGCAGGAGAATAGCAAGTTGAGGTCCTTCTTCGACCACATAGTGAGCTTCTGTCTCAAAACAACAACAAAAAGAAATAAGAGGAGGATCACGAAAAAGGTGCTGGGTCAGTGAATAACAGCTTTTCGGGACCAGGCAATCAATACTGTCAAAGTATGGACCTTATGAAAATGTCCCCATCTTTTCAGAGAAAGTAGCGAAGGGACCCACTCCAAGAGCACTTGAATGTGTGTGTCCAGCCTCCAAAGCCTGGGCAGCTGGGCTTCAGAAATTCTCAACCACTTCATTATGCTCCTACCGAAACTCCTGATCTTTCTTTATGAATTCCTTGTGCGAGACCCAGGAAGGGGTGAGAGGCCACCGCACCCTGTCTATACTCATCACAAAGCCCCTTGCCCTACCCATAGGGCTGTGGGCATCCTCAGTTGGGCTCCACTCTTCCAAGTTGCCATCAGTCTGTCTTATCAGCAAACTCACAAGCTGAGGCAGGATGGGAATGAGTCACCGAGAGCAAAATGTTTTGCTCCTAATAAAACTTCAGAACAAAATGTTATCATTTGGGCCATTCTACCTATTGTGCCAATGTGAAGGATTCCAGGGATTGGCAGCTTTCCAAAAAGCCTAGTTCTAAAGAATAAGGAGATACTTAACAAGCAACGCTAAGTAATGACCATAAGTTTTTCCTTCTTAAGTTAATCCAGACTTGGAGATCAAGAAAATTGTTATGTGAGGTGGTGGAATTCTCGCAACCATCTCTCTTAACAGTAGCAGTCCCCTCTTCCCAGCCCTTGCCTTCATTAAGCTGAATATGAGCAGCTGTATCTAGCTCAAACCTGTTAAAGCCTGCTGAGGGCAGTAACGCTCAGCTTCTGGATGCATCCGATGCACTTGGAGGGCTTGTTCAACCCAGAGTGCTGAGCCCTCCCAGCAGGGATTCTGCCTCAGTATGTTTGGAGTAGCTTTGGATAATTTGCATTTATAAGCTCTCAGAATGCTGCTGTTCCTAAGGCCATACATTGGTGACAATCTAAATCAACAAATTGTTCTTCAAATGCTGTAATTACAGTTATTTCAGGACTCTTCAAGCTGTAATCCGTATCAACCTCTGATTAACCTCCTTCTCTGCAGTGTCAACTTGGAGCGCACATGTTTTAAATCTTCCAGATGATACTACTGTGCACCCAAATTGTATTCGCCACTGCTAGGTGTATCAGCTAACAATGCTGGATATCACCTACAGGGCAGAAATTGGAGTGCCGGAGGAACTGTTAGGCTCACAAACACTTATTAAGCACCCACAACACGACATGGCAGATTCTAAGCATAATTACCTAACTGTTGTGCTCAGAATGCATATTCCAACTGAGGAAAATAAATAAATAAGAACATAGAAGTATTAAAAGAAGTACATGATGTTAAATCTTCATTCAAAAGTGATCAACTGAGTCCTTCACTGGCATCTTTTATTTTCACCACAATGTTAGGTATTTTTATTTTCGAATTTTATAGACAAGACAACTAATGCTTAGAAAGGATGTGTTTTCCAGCTGAGATCCCTGAAGTTACCTGACTTCAACACACATGTTCTTTGCTTCTGTTTTTTGTTTTGTTTTCATTTTGCGGTACCAGGGACTGAACTCAGGGCCTCGTGCATGCTAGGCAAACACCCCGCCACTGAGCCCCAGCCCCAGCCCAAAGCGGGTGTTCTTAAATCACCCTTCCACACTGATTTCCACCACAGCGTTCCACAGGCATACTTGCAGAAATCAAGTGCTCCTGTGCCTTCTTTCATTTTCATTCCCTCCAGATATATGCAGTTCTTTGGGTTTAGTAAGCGGGGAAGGCAAAAGCAAAAATGGTGGTGTTCATCCTTGGCTACATGGTAGAATTACAAACCTGTGGCCTAGACCATTTGAAGAGACCCTGGAAAGGAGAGTCCAAGAGTCAGGAATGAACTGGTAAATCCTTAATAAATGGCTCCCAGGGGCAAAGCAAAAGCCTCAATTTATAGCTTTTGCCTATTTCCATGCTATTCACTCTCCCACTGTGGCTTGCTTCAGTGTACCAATGTGATGCCAACTGGTTTAAAGGACTCTAAAATTTTCTTTATCCATTTATCTGTCAATTAACACTTTGGCTGAGTCTATGTCTTGGCTGCTATGAGTAATGCTACAATAAACAAGAGAGTAGAGACATCTCTTTGACATACTGATTTCATTTCCTTTGGCTATACACCCGGTAGCGAGATTGCTGACTCATCTAATAGCTTTATTTTCTACATCCCAATCTACATTCCCAACACTGCATAAAGCTTCTCTTTTCTCACCAGCACCTACCTTCTGCCTTTCTGAGGATAGACATTCTACCCAATGTGGAGAAACAGCTCATTATAGTTTTAATTTACATTTCCATGATGAGTGCTGACTTTTTTCATTCTGACTTTGGTGCACCTTTTGAAAATGGCTCTTTAAGTCTTTTGACCATTTTTTATTTGGTTATTTATTGTCTTACTACTGAGCTGAGTTCTTGGAGCATTCTGGATATTAGTCCATTGTCAGATATAAGCTTTGCAATGATTTACCCCTTCCTCAAGTTGTCACTTCACTCCATCAATTGCTTCCTTTGCTGTAAAGATTTAACTTCATTTGCCTCTTTGTGATTTTTTGCCTGTGCCTTTAGGATTACAACCACCTAGTTATTGTCCAAGAGAACATCATGAAACTCTCTCCCATGTTTTCTTCTCGCTGCTTTACAGTTATGAGTCCTGACATTTAAGTTTTTAATTCATTTGAGTAGTTTTAAAATGCTACGAGGAAAGGGTCCAGTTTCACCTATAGGGGGATCTCCAGTTCACTCTGTGTGTCTGTTAAAGACACTACCTTTCTGAATTGTGTGTTCTTCACATCTTTGTCACAGATCATGACTGTTTTCTAAAGAATAAATATGTATATATTTTGGTTGAAAATACTTGACTCCCACATGTAGTAATTAAACAAACAAATGCTTTCCCACACTGAAAAATTCCTTGTTTTGTTCTCTCAAGCTTTGTGTTGTTTATAGGATCTAGCTTGTTCCCAAACAATAAATAAAAATAAACTAGGCTTCCCATCACATTTAGAACCTACCAGGTAGAGTAGGGAGGGAACCAGGAAGGCAGAGAGAAATGGATTATAATGTTGAGCCCAGGTTGGGCAATTTAACAAATTAGTGAAACTCCACCTCCGAACAAAAAAATTAGAGGGCCAGGGAAAAAGCTCGGCAGTCTAAGCACCTGCCTGGCAAGCACAAGGTCCTGAGTTTGATCCCTGGTACTGCATGCTGTGCCAGCCCCATGCTGAGCCAGCCACTGAAACCCAGAGTGCTGACACAGTGGCACACCCATGTAATCCCAGTGCTGGAGAGGTTGAGACAAGAAGTTCACTATGAGTCCAAGCTGCACAGCAAGACCCTGTGCTAAACAAATAAATAAATAAAAGATGAAATAAATACATAAATATTTAAAAATTAAAAAATTGAAAGGACAGGATATGAAGGCCCAGTTTCAATTCTCAGTACCTCCCACTAGAACTCAAGTTGACTCTTGCCATTTTTTCATCAGTTGAATTCCAGCCTGAACCTCACAGAATTACAGGAGCTGAGTTGGAAACAACAAAGAGAGGAGGTGAAGGGAAACTGGTCTAGACAGTTATCCTCTCTAAAACTCATTTTCTCCTCTATAAAATTGGAGCCATCAGCCTCCCACAGTGTTATGAGGATAAACAGCTGAAAAAGACACAGAAAATATGATGCAAAACACTTGCATTATTATTATAAGAATGTAAAAACGTAGAGTACTAGATGGAAACTACCCTTTAAAGAAGAGTTAAATTTCTCATCATAGACTTTTCTACTGCTCTTCAATTACCTTCTTTTACCTTATTTTTTTTTTAAATTTCCAACTTACCCATGTCCAGGCAGAGATCTAGGAAAGACACATTTGGCCTGAGCCTTGAACAAGAGTAAGAAATAGAGAACAAGTGAGGTGCCTGAACCACCCTCGTGCACCTAGGACCTTACATACACTTGTGCCTGAGCCAGGTGATGATTACTCCCAGGAAGCTCATTTGGCTGAAGAAGCTGAGGAAGGAATAGAAAGGAAAGGTGGGAGGTAAGAGACTCTTGTGTGGACATTTCAGTGGCAATGCCAGCAAAAGAGCAGATTCCAAAAGCAGCAGACATGTGACCTCATGCTTTTGAATATTTTATGAAGTCAGACTCTTTGTCTCAGCCCAAATGCACTCTTCTTTCTGCCCTTAAACAACTACCTTCTCCAGTAGAAGCTCTGTCAAGAGCCAAACTTGCCCACTACCCTTCCATTTCTGTTCCATTTTAAACCACATACTCTTTTCTTCTATACTCAATCATTATAATGAGCTGTAGTCACCTCCTAGCCAACCATGACGTGTACTTGGACGTCTTCAGATCAATAGCAACCTCTTTTAATGGCCTTGCTCATGCAAGACCTCGAGGGTCAATGCAATTTAAAAGGCCATCAGTCTGGACTGAGATGCTGCTGCCCCAATTTCTAAATAATTAATCATACTCATGATCATTTTCAACAGGAAGAATTCAGTTATGGGGACATCCGATTGCAGTAGACTGGGCAGAACCAGAAGTAGAAGTTGACGAAGACACAATGTCTTCGGTGAAAATCTTATATGTAAGAAACCTCATGCTGTCTACCTCGGAAGAGATCATTGAAAAGGAATTCAACAATATTAAACCAGGTAAAACGTACATTGTAACATTACTTCTTCAAGATGTACTTTACAAACACTAATACTTGAGATGCCTTTCTATAAGTTTAAAGAGGAAACTATTTTATTTTGCTCATTCCTATAATTGAATGTAGTCTACTCTCATTATATTCCATCTTTCAATTAGAAAATAGGGATATATGTTTTCTCACCACTTCACAATGTTATCTTATATTTTATCTCTGTGATTATTTAATAAGCATATATTTCCTTAACTAAGATAAAAATGCCATGAGTTCTTTTTGTCATCTCCTCAGTCTTGAGTCAGTTTGGAGGCTTGGTATATAAAAATGCTCAATAAGTATTTATTGGTTCAATGACTATATGGACATAACTGCAGGCCCGAGGCAGAGTTGCTCAGACTCAACACTAATGACATCTTGGAACATATGATTCTTGGTAGTGGGGATCTCCCCAGTAGATTGTAGGATATCCAGCAGCACTTGGGACCCCTTCACGGTAGACACTAGTAGGAATCTCCAACCAGTAGTGACCTACAAATGTAGCAACCAAAGTATCTACAGACATTGCCAAATGTAACATAAAAATAGGCAGAGTTGGTCCATGGGATATATTTGTCCCTTCAAGTACATAAGTGAGAAGATATCTGTTCATTTGGATCATGAGAAAGGGAAAGGAACAGTGTTCCTAGTCATCTCATCAATACCTTTCAGCATCAATTCTAAGCCCTAAGATTGGTTCCTTTTCTTTCTTCTCAATATAGGAGCTACAAACTTAGGTAAGTAAAGCATTTTATGAAACAATGTCCAAATGAGCATTTCCCAGAACCACTTCTGAACATCAGTGTTACAGACTGTTAGTTGATATTACTGATAAAAGAGCTATGGGATCAAGCAAGTTTAACCACCCAAATCTGCAAAAGTGAGCTGGAGAGTGACACTGAAACAGCAAAGACTGGAAAGGCAGAAGTCAACCTGGCTGACTCCTTCTCACTGTGCCGTGGAGCTGAGCCACAATAATCACCCCATCTTACACTGAAAGGAACAAGGAAACCATGTCAGAATTTCATAGACTTAAATGTTGCATGCTTCATGGACTCAGACATGTTTAAACAATCTTGTTCTGTATAACTATTGTCCTAGGAAGTCAACAGTTGAATGTTAAGAAGAAAGAAAGGCATCACAATATTTTAAAAATGGCCTCAGATTATAGGTCTGTTGGTATTCCAGAATAAAATGATAATTCATTCTCTGAACCATATGGTAAAGTAGAAACTATAACTGCCCTTGTGATCTTGAATCTGAAAGGATAATTGAACATTGATGGGAAAAGGTAGAAAGAAGGCTTCCTCTTCTTCTCATGTTTAGACATCATGTTTCATCCCACATTGTGTCTGCAGACCAAGGGTAAAAGAAGAAAACTTAACTTCACAAACACATGCAAACCAGTGTAAACTAAAGAGGATAATTGGCATGCTGGTGATGAAACAAGTTTCCATCTTGCCTTCACCCTAAACAAAAGATCTGCCTTTAAAAATGAATAAGAAATAATACTTTTAAAATATAACATCACAGCATGTTGGTACAATTATTTTTTTGCATGTTACCATCAATATGTACGAAATTCCTCTACCTAAAACTAAGATTGGTTTGTGTTTTTTTCTCATATGATATTTTTATTTTTTCTTTGATTTTGGTTTGTGTTTTATTTTTACACAACAATCTAGATAAACTTGGCAAATATTTGTAAAATATCAAAGTATATCAATTAAAATATTAAATTCTCCTCTATTCTTCCCAAATTTTCATATCATTCCTGAAAGCAACCCCTATTACTAATGGTTTGGACTCTATCTCTCCATCTCGCTCTCTTCCTCTCTCTCTCTCTGTCTCTCTCTTCATAAGTATATTTCTATATGTGTATAGATACACATTTTGGTTGGTATTTTTAAAACATAATTGTACAATCTCATTTTCTACCTTTCAAAGATAAACATAGGTCTTGAATCCTTTTATCTAAGTAGACAGAGGTCTATTCTGTTCTCTTTAAAGATTCCTTTGTATTAACATAAATATACCAGACTTACTTGCTCCCATGAAAATTGGCATTAGATTGCTTTATTTTTGCTGTTTGAATAGTGGGTACAATTTATATCCCAATGTACAATCCTTGTGCGTATGTGCATATTTACAATCCTGAATGTGTTGTGCATATGTAAGCACTTTTGTATAAAATGTTCCTTTGAGTAAAATTGGTAGGTATCTACAACATTCCAAGTCTTTAGATACCATGATAACATGGGAGAAAATCTCAGCTCGGCAGTATTCTTCAAAAAAACTTTATATTTTACTCACATTTTAATTTAAAGTGTAGTGGATAAGATAAACGACATCTGGTTTTGGATCCTACCTAAGTGAACTATAATTCTCACATACTTTTTCAGAATTATAGCTTCTTAATATTTAAGTAAAAATAAGAAAAATTAAGCAAATCATTGCTAAAATATCTTCTTACTCTAAAATTATGAGATAAAAAGGTAATAAGCTAAATATAGGCTTATCATATGGCCAACTTATTTTTTATTACTTTTATTGGTGCATTTTAGATATTTGCAATGATTACTTTCACCAGAGAGAGTCTATACCTGTACATGGTATATCTCAATTCTTCGAATCCCCTCTCCTACCTTCAACCCCTCTTCCCCTCCTTTGCAAAATATTTGTTTCCGTTTTCTTCCTTCTATTCTCTTCTTGCTCCTCCCTTTCTCTATCCCTTGTTTCTCTTTCCACGTGAATATCTTCCCTAATACTGCATTCAGCTGAGTTCAACAAAATTTACCAGGCATCGTCTATTATCTTTCACTTAAGATGCAAAAACAGGTGCTATTTTTATACTAAAGGTTACGTACATGTACCAGCTATATTGTTTATTTTTCATGTTCCACAAACATGTACTCATAAATAAATGAATAAAAAGTGTTCAAAACTGTATAATCTATAAAATAGAACGCGGTAGTTGATAACTAATTATAACTGTTATTTTAAAATGATAAGCAAAAAATTTTGTGCTATTGCACAAAATTGTAGAATTTTAAACATACACACATGAAAATCTTCACCGGATCCTGACTCACATTCATGGAAACTAGCTGCATCTTTTCCAGGGCTGTCTCAAATTTGCTAACAGCACTATGTTTACTGGTTACAGGTGCTGTGGAAAGAGTGAAGAAAATCCGGGACTACGCTTTCGTGCACTTCAGCAACCGAGAAGATGCAGTTGAGGCTATGAAAGCTTTGAATGGGAAGGTAATGCAGGAAAAAGAGACAATGTGCAGGCTCTGGCCCAGCTTGCTGTGGACATTCAGTTCCCAGGAGGGCTGCTGGGAGGCTGTCACACGCTAGCCTTCCCTTCTCCTAACATAGCTGCTGCAGTCACTTCCAAAGATGGAAAACACAATGGAGAATGGAGATGTGGCTGCTACATCCAAGTCTACCTCTAGCATTTTTCTGATTTTTTTGTTTTGTTTTGTTTTGTTTTGTTTTGTATTTTAGATTAGGGTTTACAGGGTGTTCAGGGTCTCACCACTGGATTGGACTCACAGTGATCCACCTCTTTACAGCTTCCCAAGAGCTGGGATTACAGGCGTGTATCACCACACCCAGTCTCAATTGTCCTCTCAGCATGCCCCGGAGCAGGGCTGGCACAGCAGTCCTGGCCATCGAACCCTTAATCCACTGAGCTATTTGGCTGGCCCATTTTTCTGATTTGGACAAATCACTTGTCCTCAGTTTTCCTAGGAAGATTGTTTAAAATAGAATATTGCAAGGAGACCATCTTCAACCCCCATTTTCTATCATTTCTGTACTGTATAGTGCAGTGCTTTAAGGTCTACAGTCAGAAAAAAATGACAATGTAACTGTCATTATACCCTCAGAATTTGACCTACCTCCTGTAAGGATGTTTACCATCACTCAACTTAGAGGAAGTATGTCTGGAGTGTTGGAAAGACACTGATATAATGTACACATCAATATAGTAAACACTGTAAACCTAACATAAACCACTTATCTTCTAATAATACACAGGATTTATTTAAAAAAATCAAAGAGCTAAAAGTCTCCTGAACAAATGAGTACACAAACAACTATGCAAAGTTAAGTCAGGGGATATCATTAAAAAAGAAATTTAAAAACAGTAAGAAAGTTCACAGGAAGAAGTAGGTTACCAAAAACCAGAAACTCTTCATGAATATGAGAAGATAATACAGAAGAGAAAAACATGTGGTTTGGACATGATTTCAAGAGTATAATTTCAAAAAGATGCAAACCAGAATCAGTCTTAAGGGACAGAATTTGAGAACAACACAAAATTACAGAATAATAACTTATAGAGCCATGTACGGAAAACACAGTTCACGCCTGCTGTACCACCCATTGAACATTGTCGTACCAATCTTCATCCCAACAAAGCCCAGATAACAGAAGAGTTCATTATAGATGTGGGTGTGAGGGGTAGGGGAATCCAAAAGCTGTCATAGAAACCTAGGACTTGTCGCACCTGGCGTCAAAGCCACAGAGGCTGGAAAATTAGTAGAAATATTGTAAGGAGAGAATTGTGGGAGGCTGACATTCCAAAAGGAATGGTTATTTTTTGATCAAGGGACAGGGCTAGCCCAAGGTGACTCTTTAGAGGGAGCCAGGAGAATAAATGCTCCAGGTTCACAGCTGTCTCCCTCTCATACCCCCATCAAGGTCGTTCACTGGCCAAATCCAATCATAATGCAGAAGGCTGGCAGCCATAGATGACCCAGGCATAGTAGTGTCACAGAGCCGCAGGCACCCTGGAGACTGTTGGGGAGCAGGTCTGAAGGGTAAAGGGAAGCCCTCCCAGCAGGTCTCTCAGACACACTGGTTCCTGGGATGTGTGCATTCTTCAGAGGCCTTAAAAATGGACTCTTGGCATGTGTGAGGGAGTCAACACCAATTCTGAAATACAAAAGAAACCCACGAAGCAAAAATTAATGCCTATTTGCATGCATGGCTATAAAACAAAACATCATTCTTCACTGATTATTACACTTAATAAAGCGCTGCATTTAGCAAAAATGTTATTATTTTGAAAACAATTTGTAAGTTAGTTTTCTCAATTTGGAAACATTTCTGAGTGTACATTACTGCTGAGAAGACACCAATTATAAAGATTAAATGGGCAGACCAAAATAATTATAATAGAAAGGTATGCAAATTATTCCCAATGTTTACAGCTAAATCTTTTGTAACAATGTTTACACACATCATGGATTCAACATATATTTAATATTACTAGTATATGCATATTGGATATTATCTTTAAGTATAATGTGATATGTAAAAATAGGTTTTGCAGGACCTGTAAGGGCTTATTAGGATGCTTATGATATTTATATTGAATTTGTTAGACAAGGTGAGACATTTTTGGGGACATGATCACACTTGCAATTTAGAAAAATGAACCTAATAAGAGGTGACTTTTTATTGAGTGGCAAGAGATGTAATAAAACAGGCTTTGAAGCTATTATAGTCACTAAGATGGAGCAAAATAAGGACTTGAAATAATGAGGGAGTAGAATATAGGAGAGAGGTCTACCCTGAACTATGGAAGAATGAGTTCAGAGTCCGGGGAAAAATCAGCCTAAGTTTTCCAAATGGAAGAAATGGAAGACAGCAGACTCAGAAAAGAAAGCCTATTGGGAGAGAAGCGTGGAAAACTGAAGTTTGGACATGAAAATTCATTTGGTTTAGAAATCTGTGTGGATGTCTATGATGTGGAAGAGATTTTGCTTTTCTGTACATCACATTGATTTTAAAGATTAATATGATATTGTCCTATCTCTTGAAATGTTTAAAAAACTGAAACATATATATTGTGTTTAAAATTCAGTATTGATGTGTTTGAAATTCAGCTGAAGTGTTTGAAATTCTGGGGGAAGCGGGGGAGAAATTCAGAACAACATTTATTATGATAGGAAATCTGACTTGGCAATAATCATTCCATTCAAAACATGTCCTTCTTTCCAAAACTGTATTTAGAGTATAAATTTATACCCAGGGTATCAATGGGCAACATGTTACTGTCAAGCCTGTTGTCACCTTGTGCAATGTGCTAACCAAAATCACTCAAAGAAAGCCCTTCTGGCAGACAAACATAAACCTATAAAAAGATGAGACATTTTCCTAAAAGATACAAAGACTTATATTTAAGGTCACAGGCCACTTCTTTCTCTCAGTAGTCCAAGCTACTTTCTTCTAATTATGTCAATATCACCATTAGGTTGTTGAATATAGACTAGATTGTGTCCACCTCTCAGTGTGTTCCATCTACTCTATTTGATACTAGCTATTCTTACTGAAAAATAAGATGTCCACATGAAACTAGGGACAGATTACTCCGCAGACTGCCCAGAATGGCCAAGATGGCTCTGAGACACAAGCTTTGTCCAGAGAACTTTGACAACTACAGAGTCACTCATGAAATTGAGGGATGAGGGGGCATATTGAGCTGCTGTGAAAGGGAATTTTTTTAAATATATTTGGTACAGGGTCTCACTTCGCAGCTCAGACCCATGGTGATCCCCCTGTTTTCAGCCTCCCCAGCTCTGGATTACAGGCATGTGCCACCTCGCCTGGACTCTGTCATGGATTCAATGCCCCTGAGGGCAGGGCCCAGAATGGCACACAGTACCAGGGATTGAATCCTGGTCCCTGTGCTTGCCTAAGTAGGCACTTAGTCCACTGAGCTATCTTGCCAGACCTTGAAAGGGAAGTTTTTGCTAAAACACTGTTCTATTTACTTTGTTTACATAAAATAGACATCCACTTACTTTTATTCAAAGAAAACCACAAGTAGTTTCTGGGACCTTTTCTCCTTTTAGTAACAAAATGCATAAATCTCTCAAGTATTTGTTGAAAGCCATCTTTGTTTCTTGAGCCCACAAAAATAGAGGAGTCAGTTATGCATATAAATGGACACATCCATGATCTTCATTATCTGAAGGAGTTTGTAATTTTAGGAACTTTCCCCTGAGAGCTACTCCAGTAACTCTTGAGAAGGTGTTTGCAGCAGTACATGACGGGAGAATTCTCAGTGTCACTTCCACCCCTCTACCCCAATCCTTTGCCACCTCTGTTTGTTAGTTCCTAACAACTCATCAGATCAAATGATCTCTTCATTAATTTCCTCCATGTTTTTATGCTATGTAGTGAAAATTGTCTTCTCCCTATAACAATTTTAAGATTTCTGGTCATTATATAATTGTATAAATTTGTACCTTAAAACATTCATCACATAATAGAGAATATTGGATAATCTTTTGCTTCGGGGTATCTAGATTATAAATTCACACTCACTATATCAGTGACAATTGGTCACTGTCAAATGTGTTGACATCTTATGCAAATTGCCAACCAAATTCACTCAAAGAAAACCTATCTCATACACAAGCATGAAAAGGAACAAGATAGGAGTAACTGACATATTAACTAACCACAGCAACTAGTCCAACACTAGGAAGGGGTCGTGTTGCCAGGGCTCAGCCACATTTACCTGTCCTAATATCTTTATCTTCTTTTCTCCACAACAGGTATTGGATGGTTCTCCCATTGAAGTGACCCTGGCTAAACCAGTGGACAAGGACAGTTACGTTAGGTATACCCGAGGCACAGGTGGAAGAGGAACGATGCTGCAAGGGGAATATGCCTACCCTTTGGGCCATATTTATGATCCCACTACCACCTACCTTGGAGCTCCTGTCTTCTATGCCCCCCAAGCCTATGCAGCAATTCCTAGTCTCCATTTCCCGGCCACCAAAGGACATCTGAGTAACAGGGCCATTCTCAGAGCCCCTTCTGTGAGAGGTAACAGCAGTCAGCTCCTGCCTTAGCACAACTCGCAGGGCACTAGCCGTAGACAAATTGAATGCACCTAAAGATCTGGAAGAAAGGGAGTAGAAAAGTGTTTATTAAAAATCAAATACAATGTCAATATAGAAATCTTTTTTCACATCACAACTGGTTATATAAAAAGTTGGTCAGAACTGAAGCGTAGTTATGGAACTCACTGCACAAGTCTGATGTTTGCAGAGAAATATAAAATTTCCCAAACTAAAATTGAGTTCCATACTTGTTAATGACTTCTTTATCTTTGCACCATCATCTTGCAGTCACTTGTGGCTTGTTACAAAATTTCCAAAATGGAAAGTAGTGTGATCCAGTGGAAACAAGTTATACCAAATAACCAAAACACCTTTACCCACATATGTACTTGATGGTGGCTCAGTGACATTTTTGTACATAGACCACAGAACACTCATAGAAATATGAGTTGATATAATCTCTCTGCACTAAGAAATACATTATATCCTCTAAAAAGTCAAGCTATTCAGAAAATCTATTTATTTCTTTAGTAGACCGGAAACCAAAACAAAGTCTGTAAGACCATAAGTGCTTCATGTTTGAATCCTATAAAAATTCCAAATGTTCAAACAGATTTCAGAGCTCATTTAGTTCAAGCAATAGGGAAGATAACGAAAATGTTTTTGTTTCATTTTGTTTTGTGTTTATTTTCAAGAAATTAGTGTATGTCTGTTTAGGGAATGCTTCAGTATGATTGTTCTAGTACGTGGCTAATCTCACCAGAATCCCAGTCCTATTGCCTAAACATGACACCAATATGGGCAATATCAACAAACAAATGATGTATGAAAACCTGTTCTGGGTTTGACTTAGAAAGAAAGGGGCACATCCAGATTACGGTGAAAACAATCATCTTACTATGTTTTTCTATTTTGTTGTTAACCTGAATTGACCATTTTACTACCTCTATTCTTCAACAGCTGTCAAAGTTTCAGCTGTCAAAGTTCCAATATAATCAGGCCTGAAAAAAATCTGTAACACAAAAGAAATCATCAGGATTTCCTTCCAAATAACTTTTAATATAATATTAAATTATTATTGAAACTTTATGCATAAATAATCTAAAATATAACTGAAACCAGTACATAGCTGAAGTGATCAACCAGTTGTGATGTAGAAAAAAAAGAAAGAAAAACTTCTACTCTAAGGAAAAAATATGTAACTTATAAAAGAAAAGAATCAATGCATAATATTCATGGATGAAGTGCAATCAATTCACTTTTTATCACTATATGACACTGATAGGAAATTAAAGGAGCAACATGACAAACAAAAATCAAAAGGACTCTAAACATGAAACTCAATGGAAATTTAAGCCTCAGTTTGACAAATCATAAGAACAAGTATAGCAAATTTAAAATTGTGTTTTGTAAGTATTGGCTTTCCAAGAGGCCATTGGGGGTGGGATAATTGGATGAGCTAGATTCAACTTCTAATTTGCTTGTCACTGACAGTCTCTGTAAAGACTGATTTCAATACAAATGGTCATCTTATATAAGTATATTTTAATAAGTATATTCCCAATCTTGTTTTCAGTAAAACTTTAACAAAAGTTTACCTGTAAACAGAAATTGTAAAATTTCTTCCTGTACCAGGATTGTTAAATTGCTTACATAGTTAAGAGCTTGGATGGTATTGCTTTCAGGTGATTTATGAACAAGAGACATGTACTGAGCCTTACTTTCTATTGAGTTTCATCACATTAGAATCCTAGAGTTTTCTATCCCTCTTTGGGGTATTAATCAATGTGACTTGGGCTAACTTTTTCATTACAGTAAGATTCAGGGTGATTTTCTGGTGGTTTGATTCAGTTTAATGCCTTCTTACATTCCTAGAAATTTACATGAATGTACCTGTAGGGGCTGCGGGAGTGAGAGGACTGGGCGGCCGTGGCTATTTGGCATATGCAGGCCTGGGTCGTGGCTACCAGCTCAAAGGAGACAAGAGGGAGGATAAACTCTATGACCTCCTGCCTGGGATGGAGCTCACGCCAATGAATCCTGTCACTTTAAAACCCCAAGGAATTAAACTTGCTCCACAGGTAGGTACTGTCTTCCCAGAGACAGGTTCTGTGAGCTGGGTCAATAGCCATGGGTCACCTATCATTAATTGATTTGCTTGATCCTAACTTGGGCTATTCTTTTCTTTTCTTTTAATAGAATTAAGTGACCAAGCAACATAATATCCTTTAGGGGAATGATGGATATTAAGAGCTATTTATCCAATGCAGGTCCCTTGTTTTTTGTTTTTTAATCATAATGTTTAAAACTTTAATCTTCCATTAAATGTTTCCCTGAAATGTAAAGAATCTAAGAGTTATTGTAAATCATTAACCAATACTTCAACAAATATGAGACAAAGATCTCAGCCTAAGGTTCCAAACGCTACCATAATACATGCTGCATGTTGAGAATGAGCTCAGAATAAGACAAGCTGATTGGCTAATGAAGGGTATTTATGACGTGGAACCCTGAATAGACCATTTAGGACACCTTTTCTTGGGAAAATATGCTTAACAGAAAGCTCTACCGTGCCATCTGGGTGAATCATTAACCATAAGGTGCCATCAGTCATATCAAATTAAGTCTTTTACCATGGTCATATTTGAGCAGTGGCATTATGGTGAATTTTTATTGCTTTTACTTAACAGTTCAACATTTCTGTATCTCTGCCTGAGGCTATGTCTTTTATTACAGGAAAATTAAAAGTTATAAAGGTTGTCCTACTATGGAAACTGAATACCAGGGTTAACAATAAAACAAAATGTGATTCATGCTAATCCTTAGTATATGATAAGCGCTCTGAGATACATTTTGGCTAAATAACCAGAGTTAGAGTTTGTGTGCTCTGAAAGAAACTTACTTACTCCCAGACCAAAGGTATAGGCAGGCCAAATTTATGAGAGTAGACCTTGAAGTGCAACCAAGAAGAAAACTTGGTTTTCTAAGAGCTCATCTTGGCTGATGATATGTGTCGGGATTGGGAAAAATTAATGTCCTTCTTTTATGCACAAATTAATTAATCTAAAGTTTCTTCTAAATCTATCTATAATTAAAAATAGAGTGCCTCATAGAGCAGTAAACAGCACTCTTCATTTAAAATACGCTTATTGAGGTGCCAGGGAGATAGCTCTGTGGAATAAGTGCTTGCCTGGCAAGTACATGGTCCTGAGTTCAATCCCTGGTACCACAAAAAATAAATAAATAAAATACTCTTATTGGGTTTTGCTTATGCAGCACATATTGTGCTAGGTTCTAGAATTTTAAAGATGAATATGACAAAGTATTTTCTATCCAAAGCAATGCATGGGATAACACATATTAATAGATAATATTAATGAAATCAGGTAAGTGACATGATGGAACTTGCTGAGAATGTGCAAAACTTATTCCTCTACTTCTCTTGAGTTAAGACCTAAAATAAAGAATTTAGTGATCATAGTACCTTTACTGTGTTAGCTAAAATTCTTTTAAGAAAAAAATCTTTAAAACAGTAACTACTAATCTTGTATATATCTGAGAATTACTGTAGCTTGAGCAAAGATCTCTGCTTTTTACATTAAACTCATGTTAGAAATTGATCATTTTTTCTATTAATCCGCAAGTAACCATCTGTGTTACCCAGTGAAAGCTCTTTAATTGGTTTGTCTCTGAATTCCTACAACTATGGCTAACAAATTGAAGACAATGTTACCCCAATCAACATAGATGGGGAAACAGCCCTCTGGCCGCACTGCAAACCTCCAACCAGGAGAGCAGTTACAAACCTCCATGTCATCAACTAGAGTTGGCTCCTTGCACAGATTTGCTCACCTGGAATGATCAGGCAGGCAGACTATTCACAAGCAAAAGCTACTTATTCTTACTCAGAAACCTTGGCTTTGTAGATGCAAGAAATGCTACAAGAGTGTTAAGAAAAGAGGCAAAGAAAGTAAGAACAATCTACAAATGAATAAAATGGAAGGTGTCCTGTCACATAGATGGGTTAGTGTTAGAACAAATGAGGTGGGTACCCCAGAGACCCATCCTGGGGCATTGTTCTCTCTTCCGCTCATTTTCTCAGACTTAGCCCTGTCTTGTGCACTATGCTAAATCTCCTGAGTGAAAAGAATAACAAGATGTTTGGACCAGCAACATCGGCTTCCCAATGAAGAAAACATAAGCCTTAGAAAAGATTCAATTTAGAGTAGTTATCCAAAAAGTATAAAAAAGATACTTAAAAAACAGAGCATCATAAAAACAGACAGAAGAAGTATGCGGCCAGACAAAAATATTATAGCAATCAACATTCGTCTATTCATGTCCATCTACAGATACTGAACCACCAAGTATTTTAATGTTTTGGAAAACATAAAGTTTAATCTGACAAAACTAAACCAAAAAAAGGGGGATACAAATGAAGGACCATTTTGTATCTGCATATACAAAATAGTTATGATAGATATACAGCTACTTCCTCTTAATTCAATGAGAAGAAAGATTTGTACTAATAGTGTTTGGACAGAATATCATGTCTGCATCTTGTACTATGAATAACCACTATGAAGACAACAATATGCAATATATTAATTATTGAAACTGTCCTATTAATAGATTTTGAAACTGTCTCATTGCTGTTTCTCAATAAAATTAATAAAAAAAGAAAACATAAGGCTTAAACCCTATGACAACTGAGATGAAATAAAAATACCTCCTTATCATCTCCTCTAAACCATTATGAACAGAGGCCTATGATAATAAATAAATCTATCCAAATATTCTAGAGAATCAGTTTTTAGTGAAATACAATTATCAAACAAATCATGAATCTCTTAGTAAAAAGTTACAGCTAATGGACTAGCCTAAAAAACATTAGAATAAATGGTGTGAAAATGATTTTATGAACTAATAGATAGAACATTTTAAATGGAGTTCAAATTCAGTTCAACTTAAATTTTATAAGTCATTAAACCATGTGGCATTTTATATCATTTGAGATTAGTTTAAACTCTAAAGATCAGAGTTTAAAACCTGAAAACTAGAGAAATAATAGAATGTGGCATTTGAGGAAGATGTAATTTGTTTTTGCTCTTGTAGATATTAGAAGAAGTCTGTCAGAAAAATAACTGGGGACAGCCAGTGTACCAGCTGCATTCTGCCGTTGGACAAGACCAAAGACAATTATTCTTATATAAAATAACTATCCCTGCTTTGGCCAGCCAGAATCCTGCAATGTGAGTAACTTCTCCGAATTCCTAGACATTTAAATTTTAGAACAATACTCATTTGACAAGTAAATGTATTTTATCACTATCTAAACAACAAAAATATTCAGGTTTCTTAGCTACTCATTTGTGACTAAAGAAAGCATTGCAATGTGTTGTGAGATGTCATGTGACAAATTTGGGACAAGCCTGAGGCCCCCACATTTCAGATAGGCAGTGAAGACTGCAGTATAGTCATCCAAGAACAAACAGTAGGTTATAGAAAATGTAATACCTGTGAGAAACTACAGCCACTTCTTTATCTGCAAAATATTTACGCTGAGCTATGTGAAATTGCCATTTTTGTACATGAAGTTCTGCTCCTCATTTAAAATTTGGAATCAAAGAAACAACCTCTGTGTTAGTGGATATGATTTTTCGACTTTCGAGCCAAGTCCAGACATGCAGATGTCTTGGCAAGCACTGTACTTCACGTGGACCTTAGGAAAGCCGCATGGTGGGCTACAAACAGGGCTCAGGAATACAATCAGCTACATACGTTCTAGGCTGGTGAGGACAAAATGTTCAAAGTCCAAGGGCCCAAACTATAACCCAAAACTCACTTATTTGTTGCAGTGCCAACACTGCAATTAAACCTTAGTACTAAGGGTCTAGCTTAGAAAAAACAACTGTCATCTGGCGCTTGGCTACTGGGCACCTTGGCTCCTGCGCCAACTGAGACACCTCAGAGTGCCCACCATGGCATGCATGTCATGTGTTCACCACCACTTTTGTAGGTCAGTTGATAGGCATCTTTTTGTGCACATAATTTTGCTTAGAAGCCCTTCACAACATAAAGGAAAATACCATACAAAATCCCATCATGTAGTCATCTCGGCTGTGTCTTAGGTTTTCATTTCAATACACAAGTTTTAAAATGCCTAACCTGGCTGAACATGCTTTCTAGCCATCCTTTTACACCTCCAAAGCTGAGTGCCTATGTGGACGAGGCAAAGACCTATGCAGCTGAGTACACCCTGCAGACTCTGGGTGTTCCCACTGATGGAGGGGACGCCGGGACTGCGGCCACTGCTGTCACTTCTGCACCTATCTTCCCAGGTATGGAAAACTTATGCTAGATGTTTGGGAAAATTTCCTTAATCCCAAGTACTCATAGAGTGGCTTGTGAACTACACCTGCTTAAATCCACTCACACCATCTGGGGGCCAAAACCAATTTTCCAGTTGAGTGATCCGTTCCAGTATGTGGCAGGAAATTGATTGCTGGGCCACCTCACCTATAAGCAGCTGTGGGATCTTGAATGAGTCAATCCCTCTGATTCCTGGTGGTTTGGTTTTTACTATGAGTAAGAGACTTTGGTGGTCTCAATTAATAGGTGGTATTTATAATGAGCAAGGCACTCACCCAAATGTTCCGCAAGATTTATCTTTACTCAGAAACGCTCACGACACCACTAAGAAAGAGATTGGAACATAATACCCACTTTATAGAGAAAGCTTTCATGTAGCACTTGAGCTCCCCCTATTTCTAATCTTCATTATACTTTTATTAGTTTGCTTTCTGATACAGATGTGATGAACTTTCAAAAATTATTTTAAGTGAAAATTTGCATTGTGCAAGTGACCGATAGATTTTTTTTCATTGTGTGAATAGCTAGGCTTCAATGCATTTGTTCTCTCATTTTGGCTTGGGGCATATGATGATTGATTAATGTAAAGTCTATTTAAAATATTTCATTATGTGCTCACCACAAATGCTAATCATTGGAAAGATCTTCTAGAGCTTAAAGAAATTAGAGCAGTTCTATTCTTTTATGTCCTAAAATTTTATTTCTTTTAAAGAAATCTGTCATTCTGCCTTGTTACTGTGTCAGCATTCCCACCATATACTCAAATTAGAGAGGTTTTTCTAGCCCTAAAATTACAGAATTTCCATTAACTTATGCACCATGCCACATGTCAGTGTGAGAATTCAGTATCCCTTACATATACTCCTCACATTCAAAATGCTTGGTGCTTATTTTTTTTTTCTTTCCTCTCCAAAATTGTGAATATGCCTTCCCTTCTGGAAAATGAGGCTAAAACTGATCATGCTCCACACACAAATATAACCTCAATTCTGGTTTTGTTTCTCTGTAAGAACATGGAGATGCTCTGTGGTGAGTACTTCAGTGGTTACCAAGGAAACTCTGAACCATACAGAGAGCGAGGGCCTTGCTGGGCGCTGTGACCATCAGCCTCCATGCATACAAGGTGTTGCTGTGTCCCTCTATGGCAGACTTACGCCAGAGCTCCACATCCCTGGATAGAGTTGAGCCCTAGCCTTGTGGAAAGCTTTATCCCAATCACATTTAACTAATGTACCATACAAATAAATGAGCTTCTGCCAAGAGAATTTTAAACTTTATTGTAATATTCGAAAGGATATGCTTTTACTCAATATGTTTTAAACTTTATCTTCCTTTCTCTTTGTTCCTATAAGAAATTAAAAATAGTTGGGGCATAAGAGTTGTCTTGAGAATGAATGGCTAAGAATGTGAAAGCCTCTTGGAACTTTCTGTAGACTCAAGTAAAGAATAGTATCTACCAGCAGGCATGATAGCACATGTCTGTCATCCCAGCACTCAGGAAGCTGAGGCAGCAGGATCAATATGAGTTCAAGGCCAGCCCGGGACACAAAGTGAATTCAAGGCCTGCCTAGCAAAACCCTGTCTCAAAAAGCCAAAAAACAAAAAAAATAATACAAACCAAAGGAAGGCTCTGAAACACAAATACCCTCGCACTTAAGAAATTAGCAAAACTGAAAAAGAAAACCCCAAAATGCTACAGGTAAAGTCTGTGCTATGAAACACACAGGCACATGGTTATATTACTTACATTAGAAACACCACTTCCAAAATTATGAAAGTAACTGATAGGAGGCCGGCGAGACAGCTCAGCAGACTAAGCACCTGCATTGGCAAGGGCAGGGACCAGGGTTCAATCCCCAGTCCTGCATGCTGCGCAGCTCTGCCCCTGCCCCCAGGGTGCACTGAGCCAGTGAGCGAGTCCAGGCATGGTGGCACACTGGGGAGGCTGAAAACAAGAGGCTCACTATGAGTCTGATCTGTGTAGTGAAACCCTGTATGAAATACATAAAGTGGAAAAAAAAAGTTTTTGAAAGTAATTGTTAACCCATCTTTTATATCCTTAGGAAATATACCAAACTTCACTTGTGTGTTAGTCAGCACTATTAGCCAAAGTAAAAAACTAAGGTGCAGATTCAATTTTTAAAAACATAGTCCCGCTAGATTCCTCCTGTTACTTCCTCAGAAGCCACCAGAAAATAAATCAATGTTCTTGGGGTGGGCAGACTTCCACCATAAATGGACCATGGGATTTTTTTTTTTTAAGAAATTACATCCTCACTTGTTCCTTAAGAATGCCCCTCTCTTTCATATATTATCCTTCACAGTTTTTTTATCATCTCAGAAATAGCCAAGTTTTGGTCTAAAACATTAGCAAGGATGTATCACTCTTGCTAGTGACAATTACGATTTCTTCTTCACAAGTGAATGACAAGCAACTAGACATTCTAAGATGAGGGGATTTCATTACTGTTAAAACACTGACTGTGAGGACCAGCAGCAAAGCTTCTAAATATTCACGGGTAAACTTGACAGCTGAGAAAAGCAACCTTTGCCATTGATGGTTAATCTAAACCTGAACAGGGAAGATATTTGATTTCATGGTGTCATGTAAAAACACTCTAAAACTTTACAGTGTTTTCCCTACTGTTCTATCCAGTCTCCATGCATCCTTCTTGGGTGAAGGTAATGTTTCATTTAGGCCAAGGAGGGATTCTAAGGAGGTGTAGGTTTGTAGTAGAACCAGGCCCACAGCTCATCCATCACCATGCCCTGCTATCCCCTGAATGGCCTCCCCTCCTTTATAAATTTTGAGATTCTCTGGAAATGTTATAAATTGCAAATGTTTTTCAGCCAGGCATCCAGTGACATTTCTGTTTCCTGGACCTTGTCCACAGTGTCTTTAATCTTCTAAGTGTGACATGAATCTGCCATGGTCTTTCACCTTTGGGCTCACTGTCCCAAGACTTTTCAGGTGCAATTTAAAAACCACTGAGTCTACTTCTTGTGTCCCCTGAGACAATACATATTAATTAATATTTATTTTGCACATTAATATTATCCCTTAGCTATTGCAGACTGATCAGGTCCTCAATCTCCCAAAGGAGTAGATGACAAAGGCTTAAATAAAGGATTTAAAGTGGTACAATTGTAGGGCTCTAGGAGGATCAAAACCCTCTAACAATTTGAGATTCCCTGAGGGGTAAGACAAAGATCTTCCCTGGGCAGCCCATATTTATTTAGTTATCGGAATAAGGGAGGAGAGTACTGAGGAAAGTGCCTGGAACCACTCAAGGACTTCTCCAAATAAGACATGGTTAATTTAAGAGAACTCTACTATCCTCAGGAAGGTCTCCATCCAAGAGGGACATGCCTGAAGCTACAATCTTTATTTAGGTTGAAGCCAGGTGTCCTTAGCTGTGGCCCTGTCTCATCCTTTGAGACATCCTGACTTTGCCCACTGTTATAGGCCTCAGCTGGGACCAGCAACTCAGAGGTTCACTTACTGTATGAGTCTGCCGCCCATTTCCAGACAAGGGGCCTAGGACAGACACAAGTAAACACACTTCATATTAAATCCTGCTCAGAACCACTTCACAGTAGTCTCCATCATTTATTAATTAATCTTAATAATTAATAGATTAGCTTAGAGTAATACATTAAATTTCCATATCCTAAACGAAGCCAATGTGCCCAAAGGAAGCAAATGTGAGTTCCTTTCCTGAAGTTTTCTCTGCCTCCTCCTGCAGGATATGCTGTTCCCAGTGCAACCACACCTGTCTCTGCAGCCCAGCTCAAGCAAGCGGTCACCCTTGGCCAAGACTTGGCAGCGTATGCAGCCTATGAGGTCTACCCCACTTTTGCAGTGACTGCCCGAGGGGATGGATACGGACCCTTCTGAAGATGTCTCTCTTTTAACTTAGGGATAAGATACACAAAACTGTATTATAGAAGAAATAAACCTCTCAGTCCCCTGATGACAAAAACCGTGCCTTCCCTAAAGCAGTGCCTTTCCTGAGACTGTATGACTTATATCATACAGAGTCATCAAATGTGAATATTTTTTCTCATTGAAATCAAATGCTAAAGAGTCTTGTTTAACAGAAAGCTGGAGTCACTAACCCCAAAAGTCATTCTTCCAAGGTTCCCAAACGTCCTGGGGCTATGTTTACAGTCTCTGACAAAGCAGGGAGAGATCTCTCAGCAGGCAGGAGCCAGAGCTCAGCAAACATGCACCAGCAGTTACAAGTGAGGCGGTTCATCTCCAGAGGCTCAACCCTGGCTCATGGCTGCTGTGTGGGACACGAAGTCAAGAAGAGGCAAAAGCAATTGGGAAGACTTGGCAGGATCCCTTGACTTTGAGGCTTTGTCTCATGCCTGAACTCGTGAAAACAATCCAAGATCATGTGGACTCAGCATCACTTTGGTCTGAAAATTCCACCCCACTTGCCATAGGTCAGGATCTTCCTAGCGCATGCACTCCCTGACATTTCCAAAAAACTGATAGAAGTTGCATGTGTGGCCAAAGCAATTCTTGACTGCTTGTTTATCCAATTCATTAACCCATGTCTATTTTTCCCTAGAACTCCTCTCCCTCCCCAGGATACCCACAGCACAAAAACCATGCCAACATGAAATGACTTTTCACCATTTTAAAGACTTTTAGTTGTCCATACTGATTTATTTTCCTCTCCAATTCATTTTGCTTTTCTCTAATATTATAAGAAAGTAAACCAGCCCTACATGATAACACATACAATACTTTTTTCCTATTCAGCAAATTGCCTGAAAATTCATTTCAAAGAGCAAAGTGGAGTTTCCATTTCTTATTTTGCTTTGTTATTTTTTTTCTTATGTGCTATGGATCAACCCAGGGTCTTACACATACAATGTAGACACTCTACCACTGAATTACACCCGCAGGCCTGAATTCATTACTGCAATCTTTTTTCAGTACCCAGACTACCATCAAGCATTCAGGAAAGTTATATTAACTTGAGGTTAGTCTTAAATTATCTCATCCACTTATATCAAATCTGCCAAGAACTCCTTTACCTTCTCTTTCTTTGATTTTTAATAAGTAGAGATAGCTTTATGTTACCCAACCCATTTCTCTGATAAGCATCACAGGAAAATCTTACTCTTCCCTGGGAACATCTGATAGTGGTAAGACAGAAAAGGATGCCACAATTTAAGAATGCAATTACAGAGGAGGCATTACTTGCCTGCCATACTTGTACATGATTGCTTCATTCAAAACAAAAAGAATCCAGTGCTGAACAAGTCCAACACCAAACTCTATTGCTATCATTTCAGACTCAGTGGCTTAAGACATATAGCATCAGAATGTCTGTTTCAGGGAGTGCATGCACTAGGAAGATCCTGACCTATGGCAATATCCATTAGCCCCTATAAAATTCTACAGAATTCAAGAGAAAATACACACATATAAAGAGTAAAAAGTTTTGTCAACTCCGTAATAGAACTCTATGATCCAAAATCAAGCCAGATTCTGGTCAGTGAGGCAAACTTCAATCATGACCTTTCAGTTCCACTAAATGCAATCAGACCTACTGCCTTCAAAACTGGAATTCTAGAAGGCTCTGTGCTCTCTGGCTCAGAATGAGCTCCTCCTAAGGACCATAGGTCCCAAATTTGGCTACACATTTGAAACACCTAGAGAGCTTATAAACACACTGATGCCAAGGTTTTCACCTTGTGTCAGTCACATCAGGTCTTGGAGCAGGAGCCTGTCCTCAGCATTTTTAAAAAATTCTTCAGTGATTTCAGGGTCCATCTATGTTTGGAAGCTGCTATATTCTTTAAATTTTTCTCTCTATCTCTTCATATTTTCTTTTAATTTTACTTTCATTAAATAGAAAAATGCAAGGAAAAAAAATCTAAGTTAAAACCAACTGTTGCTACCGAGATCATTCATTTGTGTATATATACATCACAAGTATCATGAATGTGAATATAATTCATTTTGGTTTCAAACTCTTAGGCCAAACCCTAAAAGTGAGGAAATAAAAAATTCCTCCTCAATTAATTCATATATCCAAATCTATACTCCCCACATACCTAGATTTAGTCTCAATGAGAATAATTACATTGATATTGAAAGTGTTCTTTGGGGAAGGCAAAGTTCTACTTAGTCTAAAGAGTATTCAAAACTCCAA
>NW_004524581.1:719140-737772 GCF_000260255.1 Octodon degus | reverse complement strand
TCTTAGAGTTCGTCTCATTATGCAGCCCAGGAAGAGCTCACAGTTATTATGTACCTGAGGCTGGTCTTGAACTGGAGCTTTTCCTGCCTCAGCCTCCTGAGTGTTGGGATTAAAGGCGTGCAGCAGGACACCCAGCAGAAACAAAGGTTTTGATTTCCCTTAGATCCTTTGAATACAAATAGCAAAGGGAAGTATTTACATTCAGTCAGTATCAAACAGAGGGACTAATCCAGAGAAGTTTATATTATTTAAAATGAAAATGTATTAGTCAATCCAGAAATGTCATGAGTAAAAGTATTGTTCTGGATAAGATCTATATGTTTTTTAAAAAAATTAAGAGTTGAGATCTGAACATTAAAAGAAAAATACTAAGTGTCAAGAAAATTACCCCTAGAACCTCTTATCATTACTTTAGGGAAAATATAATTTATGACATTTACCTCGTTAGGATTGATTTCTATTACAAGTGCCTAGATATGGTTTTGGTTTTCACTGACATTTTGCTTATTTTGGTGATATCCAGAGAAGACTTAGTTTCTATTAGAACAGATGCATGAACGTGCCAGTGTGTCTACTATGCCAAGGTGTTTGTTTACTGTCCTTAAGTAAAGAAATAGAGAGCAAGTCTTCCTATGATGCATTTGAAATTTTGAAGTTCCATTAAATTAGTACCTGTTCAACATTTTCCTAATTTCTTCTCTTTTCTTACTTGACTACTTCCTACTTCTTCATTTTAAAAATTAGTCAGGCAACCAAGTGAAAATAACAAAACTTCCAAATCAATAATTTAGAAGCACCTATTAAAGCAGAATTGGGTTACTAAATTTTGGCCCTTAACAGTTTATTGATGATTAAAAATAGCCTAACACTACTTAAATAGGGGGAACTAGAGCAGCAGAGATATCCTATCTCTTTCTCGCCTGTACAAGTTGTTGCTTCTTTTCAAATCATTGTACTTTTCTCCCTCCTCCTTAACATATCAAGAAGACCAATAAAAATAAAACTCCATGATAACAAAACGAAATTCTCCTAGAAGCCAAACCACGCTGTGTTTGGGTAACAGTACCCAAAACGTTACTAGAAAACCACCTCATATTTAGAAAATATTGATTTTAAAAAATCTAGCAGAAGGTATTTCCAAATCACAGTCATTAAATTTTTAAAGGTGGGCTAAAAATCGAACTATAGCTATGTATTGATGATAGCTATGTAGAAAATTAGGTTTCATATCACTCAAAAAACTTTTTTAAAAAATTATTCCAATGATAAAGATTCACAAAATACTATGTAAATATAATTTTGAATTTATATTAATCTTCAGTATATTTTATATGACTCTATTATTATGCCTTGCACAACTGGATCATGACTATAATCGATATAGTCAAGAAGATTCTCCAGGGTACCATTTGTAGAATAAAAGCCAAGATAGGAATTTAATAATTAGGGTACATTTTCTTTGTATTTAAAGCTACAAAGTTTGATAGACTTTATTGTGATTGATCAGCTACAGCCCTACTGAAGATTTCTTAAAGGTAATTTATTCACAAGAAGTGAATAATGTATCAGTATTCACATAAGGTCAGATCATTTATCTTCTCCTAGAATTCATAAAAATACTCATAAAAATACTTGGGGTAGGTGAAAACGTATCTAAAAATTATCATAGAGACCTGATACTTTTTATATTTTATAAATACATACTATTACTTATTGTAGGTAGAAGTCATAAAGATGAATTGAAGTTTCAATTATAATAGTATATAAAAATCTTGTCATAAATGCTTTAAAATATTAATATTACATCATAAATTTTAAACATTTGTTGGATGACAGAAACTAGGCAACAAATATTCCTACCTGACATGCATCCTTTATCAGCTGGGTTATGTTAAGCTAATTCTCGAGTCTGCTCCTAAAATTTCACTTCATTGTACTAAACTTGAGTTTTCATTTGCCAATCTGAGAACAGCATGAAAACAAAGCAAATCAAACCATACTTATGGTTTAGGAAAACAAAAATCTTGTCTCAATCCCAGGCCCTACATCTTTACTTATGGAGTAAATCCTTAAATTTTATTATGTAAAAAACTAAATACAGAACATTGTATTGCCCCTAAATGGCCAGTGTGTTAAAAGCTAGTTTTTTTCTTTACAGTGTTATACCAAAAGTAGAACGCACACCGTTAGAATACAGAACAATGTATACTCTGAACACTGACTCAGTTGGAGGAGATCACAAACAGTTCTCAGTTTTGTAGAAAAGAATTTTTTAAACCTTATACTCAAAAATGAACAGAAATTAATAACCAGTCTAGATTGAAAAACAAAATTGGAAACTAAAAGTCTTCATTTATTTAAGTATTCCTAGAGGAAAATGTGGAACATTTCTGTACTGTTTCCTGAAGACTTTCCTCCTATTCTAAAAGAAAAATGAAAAAGAATACGCCCTGGCCTCTCCACACATATGCTACTGGGCCAAGTGGAAGAGAAGAGACCAAGAAATAGCACCTGAAAAAAAAGGCGCTGTCCACAAGAACTTTTGGGTTCTTGACCAGAAACTCTCAACCCCATTCAGGTTGAGCAACATCTTTCTGAGTCGATGCCACATTCTGCTTTCCCAACGCAGTCCTGGATTATGGCTGTTCTACTAGAATTTGAAGCAATGCCCCTTTCACTCCCAAATGCCTCATAAATTAGACAACATATTATCCAATGACCTCTCATTTTCATTTGTTGTTTACTATTGTTTAGTGTCGTACGGTTGCAATATTATTTTCCTCTTCGGAACTAATTGAGGTTAAGTTGAAGGAGCAGGGTGAATGGGAAGGAAGGCGTCACCTTCCCCACCAAGTCGCCCTCAACCTAGTCCTCACCTTTCTCCAGTCTGTTTCTTGTCCTAATTCTTCCTCCATTCCCTCTGGACTGAAAAGCTTGAGTTCTGCCTTCATTTGGCAAAGCTGGTGGCCGTTAGGCCAGGTTAGGCATGGGGTGAAAAGAAAGTTGGAGCCTGGGCGCATCTGCTTGACCTGTACAGATGGAGACCTTAGTAGATTTCAGCATTAGCTGGTCCCTCCTTTCCTTAACCCAAACTACTTACACTTCAAATCAGAAAGAGCTTCCTATGTCAATCTTTACCTTAAAAATGTTTTCTTTTTCCCATCTGTTTCACGGTCATTCTCAGCTACTAATTTCATTGCTTTTAAGTTCACTGTTAATCTTACTTATCAATTATTCTCCACAAAAACTCTTTGTATCATCTTATATACAGCATTTACGATTTTAATGAAAATGATGGATAGATTTTTTTTTCCTTTTGGGAGAATTTTTACCCTTCCTTTATTTGCTTTACTAATATTGAGAACTAAACTTTAAAAGCTCGAGAGTTATTAACCCATTAACCTATCCTTTGTGTAATGTTGATCAGTCTGAGTTTACTATAAAGTAACAAAGCACAAAAGTAATATATTATTTAAAGTAATAAAGCACATTAGTGCTTTCTCTTGTACTAGCAACTGTGAATACAAATACAGGTCTTGTTTCTGTCTTCAACAAGCACAGTTCAATGGTCTCTTCCGAATTTTTCAAAGCTGGACATCATTGCTTCAGCTGGCAGCTTTGTCACTTGGCCACAGTCCCTAAAACAAATCAAGTTCATTGTAAACATTAAATTTCCACTGCTACTGCCAAGCCGTGAGTTGGTATCGTCCTTTTAAAATATGAATTTAATACTTGTCCTATTATTGCTATTTAAGTAAAACAAGTTTTCAACTATTCTCTTCCTGAGAAACACAAAGAACTATGCAAAAGCACAAAGGTTTAGTTGAAGGGTCAGAAGTTTCACAACTTGGAGCTGACAAATCCACACACTGATTTATGATGCTAATGGGTTGGAACTACCACACTTCCTCCTATTTACTTGAAAAGAACTTTGCCATTAGCTATTCTGTTAGCTAAATATGCTTGTTTATAAAATTCAAAAACCTGTCTGGCAAGCCTTAACTATGCTTACACTTTTTGATTTGCTTTGAATATATATTTTTTACATGTCTATGGTTTCACTTCGAAATTTGTTGTCTTCTATTCTAATTCCTAAGAGACCGCTGGGCTCCCAAGCTGTATATATATCATTCAAATCAAACATAATTGCTGCTGGTTTAGATCCTTAATGCAATTATTGGGATTTTTATTACTATTTCCTCATGGAACTCTCTTCTGTTTTCTATTTTTCTGACTACAAAATAGCCAGATATTGTTATCCTTTACCTTTTAATGAAAGCTGTCTGTGAAATTCATTTCTAACTTGATGTTAAACAACCTCTTGCTGGTCTCTCCATTTGTTATTATTTTTATTTATGTGATGCTAGCTAAGGTACCAAAAGAAAGAAAGAAAAACAGTATTAAATAGTGCACATCAAGCACTTATTTTTGTACATTGAGTACAGTGTTTTGTAGAACTCTAAGTGTAAGCTATTTTAAGTAAAATTATACCACTCATTTATTGGAAAAATAATCACTGGTTTGAATTATAAGTATGTTGGGCACCTCAGAATCATAAATCACATGAAATAAGAAACAATGTAATGTTATGTAATTCTAGGATGGTGAACCGGTTTTAATAGAACTTTCTAGTGCCATTAAATTTTTTTTTTTAATTATCAACATGAGTTACTGTCTATTTTTTTCTTTCCTCAAAACGAAAGTTTTAGCTGGGGATATAGCTCAGCGGTGTAATGCCTGCCGGACAAGCATGAGGTCATGAGTTTGAGTCCAGGTTCAACAACAACAATAAAACGAAGGTTTTGCAGCGCCATCCTGGCAAGTGTGAGGTCTTGAGTTCAATTCCCGGTACCCATCCCACCCCCCAAAAAATAAGGAAAACTGAAGTTTGATTTTTTTTTTTTTTAGTGAATACCTGAATATTGATACTTTGTAATTGTAATCTGCTTTTGATGCCTTCTTTACAATCTCGTTTGTATATAAATTCCCTCCAGCACTCCATCTGAGAGTAAATATGGCTTTCATTAATTAAGTACAGTATTTTTCAATCAATAAAGAAAATAAGAGAAATCCTGAGAAACCAGTAATAGAGGGAAAACAGAAAGAGAAGGGTGCTCTGAGGCTAGCATTTGCCTGGCGGCATCTGCTGAGCCCTCACACCCAAGAGCAGGCAGGAGCAACCGTCATCCAGGACCAAACACTGGTGCTTGCTGGGCCTCAAGCTAAAGATGGCTTCTGTGTTTATAGAGGGTTCAGCTATACACCTTTTACATTTTTAAAGGTTTAATGTCTGATTGCATAATCATATATGACCCACAAAGACTAAAATGTTCACTATCCCGCCCTTTACAGCAGAAGTTCGCCAACCTTAGACTAACCCAACACGACTTATTTTGGTTTCTGTTAGATGTAGCACCCTAACTCTAGGTACCCAATTCTGAGCAAGCTAGGGGTAGATTTAGCTAGCATTGACAGTACTCCCAATCAGTGGACTTTTAATGTGATGGCAATTTATTGTCTCTTGCCCAAAAGTCCCCAAAACAGCTCAATGCTGTTATCCTGCTTCACTGTGTCTTCTTCCTTAATTTGCATGGCTTCAACCTAGGGTCAAAGATTTATGTGTCAAGCAGAAAGATGGAGGAAAGATAAAGAAGAGGAAAGGACACGCACTAACTTTGCTTAGCCAGAGTTACTGGAAGACGTATCACAATACTGTGGCTTACTTCACATTGATCTATGACCACACTCGACTGCAAGAAAGGATGGCAGCTGTGGTCTTGATGCCAGCAACCACAAAAATTGTTTTACCAAGAAAAAATAATGAGGAAAACTAACAGTGTCTGCCACAAACACACCACAGAAAAGATGTAATGATTAGATTAGGTGAGATCGTGGCTTCCAACAGGGTACATGGTAGGTACTTATGAATCTTGGCTCCACTTCCTCTTGCCTTCACCAACCAAAAGGAAACTGCAATTTATGTCAGTGTCTCTTAAAATACTGACACCTAGTGAAAATGCACTGCAGTAAGGATGGTTCCAGTGACCCCACCTCCTGGTGCTCACGCCACTGTATGATCCCCTCCTGAGTGCAAATCGACTTCAGCACAGTCACTTTAATAAGCAGAATATGGCAAAAGGGATAAAACATCACGTCCACCCTTGGCTCATCAAAGGTGATGCCTGTGTTTTGGTGGCTGTTCTTGCTTAGTGAGGAAGCAAGCTGCGGAATCAGCTGGGCTTAGAAAGAGCCTGTGGTAAAGGGCTAAGAGTATCCTGCGGCCCAGAGCCCAGGAGCTCAGCGTCTGCCAATAGCCACATGCCTGAGCTTGACAGCAGATCCCCACTCACTGGAGTCTTGCAAGGAGCAGCTCCGTGTTGAGTGGACAAGCCAATATTTTCTCAGCAGCACAAATTCAGCATGCTGTTACCTCAATGCTCAGTTCCTTGCCCCTTGATGAATTTTCCATCCCATTTGTATGCTCCCAACAAGAAGCAATATATTTTTATGTATTTTTTATGCATTTTTGGCTGGCTCAGCCCACCCTGGGCGGGGTTGCCCCAGCGTGTGATTCGAACCACCATCCTCTGCGCCTGCCTAAGCTTGCTGAAGCAGGTGTTTCAGACCCCTGAGCTATCTCACTGGCTCAAGAAGCATTATTTTAAAACATGCCAGTGAAAGCGAGTATCTGGCACATGGAGCCACTCCCTCATTTAACTGATCAGTGACACCATTGGTCTCCTGCAGATCATTCTAAGAGCTGCAGAATCCTTCCCTTCCCCTCCCTTCCCCTCCCTTCCCCTCCCTTCTCCTCCCTTCCCCTCCCTTCTCCTTCCTTCCCCTCCCTTCTCCTCCCTTCCCCTCCCCTCCCCTCCCTTTCAGGATTGGAACCAAATTTTGTTTGTTAAACTCTCAATTATAGAATTACAATATAAAAATCCACATTTCCAGGAAACCTCCTTAAATCTAGTATAAGATTCATGTCATTTATAACGAAGTTAGACAGTCAAGTATATAAAGGAGAAACAAAACAGAAGCAGTATTTACAAGCTCAGACTACAAGAGACATTGTGAAAAACCCTTTTCAAGCAAGAGATCCAGGTAGTCACTATGAATTGGTTGTTGTTTGGTGCTCAGAGGCAGGGATTTGGGAAAATCACTGGATCTTGGGGGTGTCGTACTCAGTGGCTTAGCTCACCAGTGGGGTCAGAGGCCGTGCGTTGTTGGCAAGGGGGGCACCACAGGAGGAGGAAGCTCATGGGGTGAAGGGCGGAGCTCTTCTCTCTCTGGCCCTAGTGTTGTAGCTCAAAAATCAGATGACAACAAGGCAAGTCCAAAAGTTAAAAGAAGCGCTTTATTTTAGCTGGTACACAGCGGCGGTCTCTATGCAAGGTGCAAAGAGGCGCGCCGAGCATTAACTAGGGGTCAGTATTTAAGCTTGAAAACTGCAAAAATGGGGAAGGGGTGGAGAGGAAGAAGTGGCAGAGTCATTAGTTCATTAGGTGGTCTTATTGAGTGGGGTGCTGGAATCAGCAATCATGGGGTACAGCGAGTCATTAGTTCATGGGGTGGAGGTGCTGAACTGACAGTCATATAGAGTTCATTGAGATAAGGTTTGGGGAACAGATATCATAAGACTTGAGTCACAGGGGTGAGGAATTGGAGGAATTGGGAGGGGTCGGCGCATACAGAACAGGAACTCGGTGAGGTTAGAAGGGCAACAAAATGGAGTCAATTTTGACAGGGTACAACATGCCCCAATGATTTTAAGGGGGTGAGTTAAATCATTGACTCACTAGTTCTGGGAACAATGGCAATATATCTCATGGCAGCTAACATGGCTTATTAAGACGACACATGATCAGGTTATGGGTTATCGTTGTAACATTAATTAACAACAGAGTTTGAGTAGGCAGTATGGCTTTAAATCTGGAGAAGGCAAAGCCAAAGAAACAAATAATTACATCAACAGAGTAATCTTTTATGGCCACTGGATATGTCTCAAATTGGCCTATTTGTTTTACTTATGATTATTTTTAAATTTGAGAATATATGACAATCAGATTAATATCTTATTATTATTGTCAATGTTTTAAGCAATCTAAGCACAGAAATACGTCAAACTGTTCTGAAACTATTCATTGTTATATCGGAATTAACCAATAGAATGGCCAAATAGTTAGTCCAAGGCCAACATTAGAGTGGTCAGGAGTAGGCTTGGCAAACATCTCTCTATTGCTGCTGCTGGTGGCAATGCTGGAGCTGCTGGAAGTGCTGTTGGTGGGCGGGAGCCAGGGACGCCAGAGCGATGGGCTCTCAGAACTGTTGGAAGTACTGTTGGTGGGTTTTCTTTTTCTTTCTTTCTTTTTTTTTTTTGGTGGAATCCCCACTTTTCACATGACAGGAGGCCTGGGAACCCCGTGGGACCATATGTAGAGGACACAGGCGTTACATATGGGCTCATTTTTAGTGCTGCGGCGCCAGAACAAGGTGGTATTTGTCTGGCAGTTAGCGCAGGACAGGTCCATTTGGGCGAGTCACTTGTACCGGAGCTTGATGGGGAACTGGCTGCTGATGAGGGGCCGGTGGACTCCTCTAAGCCTGTAGTAGAGGCTGCAAGCATTGCATAGGTAGTGTCCCGTTTTGTCACCCCTCCATTGTGGCATGGTCGTGGCCCTGCAGTTGACACATTTTTTGTTCATATGTTGGCTGTAGCGAGTCGATCGCTGTGGGGTTTTAAGACCCAGTGGATGGAAACGAGCACCGGCTAGAGGGCCTGGAGGGACTTAATGAGATCTTGGTTAGTAATCTCAGCAATTTTTGTCAAGTGAGGCAAAAGTGGAGGAGGTCTCCCAGACATCGTCTTGAAAGGGGAAATTTTAGAGACAAAGGGGACATCTGGCCCTTAGACAGGCACAAGGAAGGAGATTCACCCAGCTTTTGCCAGTTGTTTTTTTTTTTTTCCCCCGGAACCAGGGATTGAACTCAGGCCTTTCCACTTACCAGGGAAGCACTTATTCCACTGAGCCATCTCCCTGGCCCCACTTTTGCCAGTTTTTAAAGAGAATTTAACCAAAGTGGATTCTAGAGTCTGGTTTATCTTTTTTATTTGGCCTGAGCTCTGAGGCCTATAGGTACAGTGAAGCTTTTAATCAATTTGGAGAGCTTGGGCAAGTTTTTTGAGTAACTTGGGCTATGAAAGCTGGACCATTGTCAGACCCCGTAGATAAGGGTAGGCCAAATCTGGGAATAATTTCTTGGATTAACTTTTTAATTACAATAAGAGCTGATTCTGAGCGGCTTTTACCCATCCAGTGAAAGTATCTACCATAACAAGCAAGTACTTGTATCCACTTTGTCCTGGCTTGTTTAACTCTATAAAGTTAATTTCCCAATGTTCTCCTGGGATGGTTCCCCGATAACGGAGGGTACTTACCTGCTTGTTGTGCTTTGGGTTTACCTTGAGGCATTTTTCACAGCGTAGGCTAGACAGATGTGCCAGTTTGGTCAACTTTGGGATGAAAAATCGATTACAGAATAGGCTAGCTAGCTTCGAGCCCCCAAGATGGGTAGCCTGATGGGCTTGTTGGATCAGTTCTCTGCCCAAAGCCTCTGGTACAAGGATTTTTTTAATCAGCTAACTGATACCACTTGTCTGAGTCTCTTGGTTTAGCATTTAACTGGGCTGCCAGGTGAAGATCACTTGAAGTGTACACAGGGTCAGAGATGGTGGGAGGCATGAGGAGTAGGGTTTTGTTTTTTTCCGTCCCCACTGATTTTAAGGTAGCCTCTCGGGCTGTAATATTATCTGGGTAGTTTTGAGGTTTGGCCCCCAGTGGGCAGTTTGAATCTTTAAATTGTGGCCACCTGGTCTTTTAATTTTGTTTTTTGAGGATTTAGTCTTGTCTGACTGTTTATAATGTTTTATCTAACTTGGCTGCCTGTAATATAATTTTTGAAGAAGTAACCCGGACTGCCGTGAGGGAGGATGGGCGATGACCGCTCTGGCTACTTCACACTGGAATGGGGTGCAGTTGTTGACTGGCAGTCAGAGATACTCCCCAGAGGTTTTATCCAAAGGTTTTTAATAGGCATTAGATAATTTTATCTTATTATTTAATATAGTTACATTTGACTTATGGAATATCTAAATTATCCAGGTGATCTGTCATGAAATATATAGCACCCAGTCAGACCAATCCGACCCAAAATAAAACATCAACTTGATCTGACTGAATGCTGTACACCCCATGTTTATTTTGTATCTTATAATTTTATTTTGTATCCTTTTTATTATGAAACACCTTTGACTCAGACAAATTTTTGTAAACCCTCTTTACTCTTATAACTTGTGTCAGAAATCTGGGGCTCACTGAGCAACATATAATCTTTTGGTTTTAGATTTTACCTGCATGATTATCTGGGTTTTGGTATCTTTTAGAAATAACAAATCACCTGAGAGACCAGAACACACACAATATGTTATATATATGTTTTAATCTCTCAGGTAACTCATCACCTCCAATAGGCTCAGGATGTTATCTATATGTGAATAATATAATTATAGTTACAATAAGATGACAATGACTGGAATGAAGATTAGGGTTGGAGAAAGACAAAAAGACTTGTGCCAATATCTAGCAATGGGCTGGGGTTTTTTTCTGTATTCATGATTACTCAGGGCCCCTCCGTAGAGATGACAGGCAGAGATGACAGTTTGGCCAGAGGGAGGCGGCAGGCCCAGGACCCTTTAGTCTTATTAGACCACCTGGGAAGCTGAGTCTGAGCTCTGGGACCTTCGTCTCAGAGTGTAGTCTCACCTTTAGTGGCTTCCTTGGCAGTCAAGGCATAACTTGTGGGCCTCTTAAGGTAGTCCCTCTTATGATGGCCTGATTTTGTAGCAGATGAGCCTTATTGTCGTTGAGATCTTTTTGGAGCCCAGAGAATCAGACTTAGAATCTATTTTGAGGCTAAACAAGGGTAGTCATTTTTGGTCTTTTTGTTCTTTCTCCCTGGTCTTTTTTCTGTTTTGATCATATCAAAATATCAAGTGAGTTGTCTGGAGCTTAATCTTTGAAGCTGATCAAGCAATGAACCCACCTGCAAGACAGATTACTTGCACAGATAAGTTCATCACATAGTCAGCCCAAAGCAATCTGTCGCTTATTGAATTAGTATCTTAAAAATATCTCTTAAGGGTGTTTATCTTTTTAGAATTATTAATTTCTGTTTTGTTTATAATATTTTGTCTAATTTGGCTGAGTTAAACAGAATGGGTTGCATCCGAATTTACTAGAAAATCAACAGGTTGGCTCTTTCATGGTTAAGGTTAACTGGGGCTCTTGGGGACTGCTAGAGCTTTGATCGATCTCCCTATGGGGTGTCCAGTAGAGTTTTAGGGTTTTTTTTTTTCCAGTTTTTGATCATTAACTTAATGCAATCAGTTTTCCAGTGTCCCATTCTTTTACAGTAAAACACTGGAGTGTTTTAATAAGGGTTTTTTTATTGGTTGGCCTGTTTTTGGTAGTTAGGCAATCAAGTCTCTTGTTATCTACATCATCTTTGGAATTATGTCAATCAAAAAACCTTTTGAGCTATCTCCGTGAGCTGACTAAGGGGCATTTTTTCAAAATCCTCTATTTCTTGCAATTTTAGTCTTATGTTAGGGGCCAACTGTGCCACGAACACAATATTTATGGCTCGTGCATTTTCAGGTGCCTCCAGATCTATTGGAGTATAGATACAGTAGTTTTTCCATATACTAGAAGTTTTTCCAAATAATCAGTAGGGGACTCGGTGGCCAATTGTCTTACCTCTGATACCTTGGATAGGTTGAAAGCCTTCCGGGCTGCTGCCTTAAGGGCTCCCAGAAGCAACAGGCGGTATCTGTTGAGAGCCTCCTTACCTTGTTCAGTGTTGGGGTACCAATCGGGATGTGAGAGGGGAAAAACAACATCTTGGTGGTCGATGTCTGTGGTTGGTGTCCCATCAGGTTCGAGTACTGCCTCACGGGCAGCTGAGCATATGCAGTCTTGTTCCTCAGAGGTGAAAAGGGTCTGCAGGAGTTGCTGGCAATCATCCCAGTTGGGGTAATGGGTATTCACAATTTTAAGAAGGCCTACAAGTGGCAGCTGTTTTAAGAATATTGGCAGAGTAACCATTGTTTATCCAAATTTTATAAGGAATCTCTCAAAAGCCCAAACAAGATTTTAAGCATTTTACAATAAAAGCCTTCAGTTTTTAATTTATCTCTTACCCAATTAAATGATAGCTAAACTTAGGAGAAATGGTAAAATTTTTTTATACCTAAATGTTTTGGTCCCATAAGTGTGCTGCTTTTGGAGATAGCTCCTTCTGGTGTTACCCAGAAATCGGTTCTCTCCACTGTGTCTCAGGTTTAGCCTCCCAAAGGAGACCTGCCCAGAACACTAAGCCAGGACAAGTCTTTTATATGTGTCCTCCTGGATGGGCATAGTTTTTCTTTTTCTCATTTGACCCAGAGACGGGATATGTGTCCTTTCTTCGAATGATTTTTTTGTCTTTGGCGTTAACAAATGCTCATTTTCTAAGGGCTTTACTTAGCTGGAACAGTCAGAGTTCTTAACTTTTTACATGCCTTTTAAAAAGGAAAGTATAAAGAGATGGAAAAATTAGGAATAAAGTCAAAGCAAGGAAACTGAAACAGATCAGGTCCGACATTCCCTCTAGCATGTAGAGGGGGATCAGAACCAGTCTATCCCAGTGAAACCTGTTCTCCAAGTCTTTAAGAACAGTTGCCGACCTAATGTCATTTAACTGGCAAAAGGAGTCCCTTTTTTTATATACAGGCATGTAGGTTTTAAGTTTAAGCTGGCTAAAGTTTTAATTTACAGAAGTTCACATAAAATCCAACAAGAATCTTATTAACTTTACCCTCTAGGGACATTATATCAAGGAATATCAGTACATCTAACAACTAATTTAGATGTAGCACATATAAAGATTAAATAATCATACAATGTCCCATTAGCAGTTTTTTGTCCCAGCCCAAATCCACCAACACATTTGACCATATGTTGATAAATCTGGGCTACAACACACAACCGCCACACAATTCTATCAAAGAAATATTATAACCTTATGACAACTTTATGGTTTTGTTTAAATTTATCAACACATTCTGATCAATATTTTAACAGCTATATGACCTTGTCCGGGTGACCGGACTTGTCCAAAATGACCGGTTGAACAGATTAAGCCTCCAGTGGGCTAGAGGCCCCTTATGAGATTGACCATTTTAATCCATAAAGAGTGCGAGAAGGAGAAGGAGAAGGAGGAGCAGGAGAAGGAGGAGAGGAAGATTGTCCCATGTTCATGGGACCAAACACGAGACAGGACCCAATATAGACAATGAAAGCAAAAATGATGGCAGACAAGGAAAACTTTAAAAGCATTTGTCCCCTGATGGGCGGGAAAACAGGCAACCATAGATGGATCAAACAACAGTTCGATCCAACGAAAACAGAGAACATAAATGAAACAAAACAGTAACGGACAGGGAAACATGCTTATGACTTGGTGGTGGCTCGATAGCCTGGGAATCTGTCAATTCTAAGGGTTGCATTAAAAGAACAGACCAAACAAAATCAAAGAAAGAAAAACAAACTAGTTAGTACAGACAGACAACAGACAGACAGCACACTAGACTTACTCAGATGGTTCCAATTGGGTCCAAATAAATCCTGTATGAAAGTGTATGCCCCTAATTAGATTAAATTTATTGGGGGACTTGGTAAAGGTGGAAATAATTCACTTCACACAAGAGGCAGACTAGTCCAATGGGCCTAAATAAAACTTGTATGAAAGTAAAGTGTATGCCCCCTATGTAGGAGGACTTGGTAAGGGTAGGGGTATCAAGGAAATCTTTATACAAGAGAAATTAGCCTGCATTAGAGAGAGAGGGCCGAGCAGATATTGCTAGCCCCCTACAGTTAGAACCTGTAGGAGTAGGAAAGGCATAAATATCAAAGAGAGATAAAGGAAGAGGTTGCACACATGTGGTTAGCCCCCTACAGTTAGAATCTGTAGGGGTAGGGGATAGGGATAAAAGAACCTTACCTAAAGAGACCCCGGAGGTCACGGAAACCTCTACATATGACCAAAGTCCATAATCTCTAAAGGCAACCAATTGGCAAAAGGGACACCTAGGTCCATTGGCCTCACTGAAAACAGAGCTCTGCGGCGAAAGGGACACCTAGGTCCGTTTACCTCCCTGCAATTGAGATCTCCAAAATCTGACTTGGAGGGCATCCCACTCCAAGGACTCAGAGACCTGAGTCTGTGAGTCAGCATCACAACCAAAACCAATTTGAGTACTCACCATGAAACCATTAAGAATCCATCAAGAAACCATTAAGAAACCACCAAGAAACCAAGAAAATAGAATGAAAGCAAAGAGGCAAAGTGAAAGGAGAGGTTGACGTGGCGACCGTAGTTCTTTAAAATCAGTAAAGCCAAATCAAAATCAATTTAAGGAAGTAATTTACATCTGAGTTTAAGCCAGCATAACAAAATTTAGGTTGAATTTTACTTACCGCGTCAAAAAGAAGAGGCCTTTAGGGATCCCCGACAAGCCTCCAAATGTTGTAGCTCAAAAATCAGATGACAACAAGGCAAGTCCAAAAGTTAAAAGAAGCGCTTTATTTTAGCTGGTACACAGCGGTGGTCTCTATTCAAGGTGCAAAGAGGCTCACCGAGCATTAACTAGGGGTCAGTATTTAAGCTTGAAAACAGCAAAAACAGGGAAGGGATGGAGAGGAAGAAGTGGCAGGGCCATTAGTTCATTAGGTGGTCTTATTGAGTGGGGTGCTGGAATCAGCAATCATGGGGTACAGCGAGTCATTAGTTCATAGGGGTGGTCCTGTTGGGTGGCGGTGCTGAACCGACAGTCATATAGAGTTCATTGAGATAAGGTTTGGGGAACAGATATCAAAAGACTTGAGTCACAGGGGTGAGGAATTGGAGGAATTGGGAGGGGTCAGCGCATACAGAACAGGAACTCGGCGAGATTAGAAGGGCAACAAAATGGAGTCAATTTTGATAGGGTACAACACCTGGCAGCTCCCCTCGGCCCAGGCCTTTGCATCACGCCCTTCCTCCTTTGGAGCAAGCCAACCAAGCAAGAGCTGAAACTTCCAAAACTGTCACCCACAGTAAACCTCTCCTCCTTCATTAGATAATGTGTCTCTGGGACAAGAAAGTGACTAAGACAATCAGAATAAGGATGAAGGATAACACAACAAATTTCTGTTTTCTTTATTATTACACACCCAACATGCTAAAGTTATAAGCAACAAAACAACTTAGAGACAGCTTACTTTATAAAGTAACACCTACCTACAGGAAACAAAGCATTGACCTACTAAACAAACTAGAGATCTCTTACCTCCTGTAGAAATGTAAATACTTCAAAAGTAACTTACTTCTCACCAAACTTTCTCCCTTTCTCAGTAACTTCATCTGCCTGTCTTTGCTTCAGTCATGATGTTGGACCAAAGATTAAAGAAAGATTTCTTGGAAGCTTTTCTGACTATCATTTTCAAAACACTTCAGCAGTTCAAAGAATCTACAGGACTTTTGGAGGATGCAAAAGAGTGGGAGAAATAATTCATAATGGAGACGAAGTATCCCGGAGAAACAAGGGAGAGAATGTGCTCTTGCTCTCAAAATAGAATGGGGGTGGGGAGCATTCTTTGAACCTAAAATGTCCCTGGTAGACCACATGTGAAAGGCTTGGTTGCCATCTGATGAGCTTTGGGGGAATGATTGGATCACGATGATTCTAAATTTATCAGTGGCTTAATGCACAGATGGATTTGTAATTTCGTGGCATTATTGTGAGGTGGTTTAAATTTAGGATGTGGAATGTGAATCATGTGGGTATGACTACAAGGACTATATCTTGTCACTGGCATCTCTGTCCCTGCCTCTCTGTCCCTGGCTCTCTGTGTCTCCCTCTCTCTCTCCCTCCTTCTATCCCCTCTTCCTTTCTCCCTCCCCCTCTCCTCTCTGTCTCCCCCTCCCCTTCCCCTCCCTTCCTCTCAGTCTCCCTCTCCCCTCCCCTTCAGCCCCTCCTCTTTTCCCTCTTCCCCTCCTCGCTCCCTGACCCTCCCTTCCCCTCCTACCCTCCCCCTCTCTCCAGCCCCCACCCCCCTCCCTGTCTTCCCCTCTCTCTTCCCCTCTCCAGTCCCTCTCCACCCTCCCCCTCCCCCCTCCACCCTCTCCTTGCCCCCTTCCCCTGTCCACCTCCCTCCCCCTCCTTTCTCTGGTTGCCACGATGTGAGCGGGTTTCCTCTGCCTTGCCCTTTTGTACTGATGCTTCCACCTCCCTACAGTCCTCCCCAAAAGCAACGAAGCCAGCTGACCATAGAAACCATGAGGCAAGATAATTCTTTCCTGCTTTTAATTGACTCTCTCAGCTCTTTTGTCACAGTGCCAGAAAACTCACACAGGGGTGCTGCCCAGGCCGTCGGGGCGAGGGACGAGCTGGGCCCGGAAGGCTGCTGCTGTGTCTGCGGCGTGTCCCCGACCTCCGTGCCTGCTTTCCTGCCGAGCCTCATTGTGGCCTCGCCCTGAGGGACACCATGGCTTCCGAGGCTTGGTGTCCTGCGCAGTCCAGCGCGGGGCAGGAAGGCCAGTATGTTTTCACGCAGTACAATAAACCATTTTTCAGAACCTTTGCAAAAACGTCTATGTTTGCTCTTTGCCTTTTGGGCTTTATTAGTTGCAAGCCTGGAGGTAACGGTGCCCGAGAAGAGCTCGAGGAAAGCGTGCTGCGTTTGTTGTGGACGCTGCGGGTTTTGCAAGGCACGTACAATGAGACAAGTTCTTTGACCAAAGCGCTTGCCAGGGAAGTGCTTATTCTACAGCTATAAATGTAATTGATAAAATTCGTTTAATTTAGACTTTTAAAGAAATATTCTATCTTCAACTAGGAACTTTTCAAATGGAATGATTAAGTTGAAGTTATAGAGTATTATCAGAATAAAATACTTCTATGTTTATGTTTTATAAAAAAAAAACAAAAACAAACAAACAAACAAACAAAAACAACAACTAGGGCTGGCCAAATAGCTCAGTGGATTAAAGTGCCTGCAAACAGGCTCAGGAGCCAGGGGTTCAATCCTGGGCCTGCCTTGCCAGCCCTTCCCCCAGGCTGCGCTGAGTCCACAATTGAGACGCATGCGTCTATAATCCCAGCTCTTAGGAGACTGTAAACAGGCGGATCACAATGAGTCCAATCTAGTAGTGAGAGCCTGAATACCTTGTAATAGACCCTTCCCTAAAAATACAAAAAAAAAAAAAAAAAACTAACACAGGGGAAGAAGAAAAACCTAAATCAGAAAGCACATTGAAAATTTCGACTCTGCTTCCGATCAGCAGCTATCAGAAGGTGACATGATCTTAAACAATGGCTGCAGATTCAAGCAGCCTTGACTACATGTTCCAGTTCCAAACATGACAGAGACTTCTTGAGGGGACTATGAAGGCGATGACAGGGACGGAGACGTTGGCTTTCTCAGAAGGGATCTCTATGGTCAAAGAATACCAGATTCTCCACTTCCTCATGGTCTCTTGGCTTCACACAGAATACCAAAGCTCATAGCAGAGTCTCAGGAATGACACTGGGAAACTTGGCAATTTTTTTTTTTTCATCTGTACCACAAGCAGACGCTCAGTCAAAAATAAAGATGAGCTATAGGGGGAAAAAATCATGCTTTTTTTTTTTAAATCTTTCATGCTATATTTGTGACCTGTGTTCTACACTTTAACACCACCTGCCTCAGCAAGCCCCCAGCAAGCCTTGTCAGTGTCACACAGACTCACAAATGGCATAAACACAAGACCTTGGAGTCAGTCAGAACCTAGTGTCCTTTGTGACTTACCAAGCAATGACTTGGTCTTGGGAAAATCACTGAAAGTCTCGGGTTCTTTACCCTCATCTGTTAAAGAGGAATTATAACACACTCCTGATAGGGCTACGGACTGAGATGTGCTCATTGACGTATTCATCATAGTGCCTGACGTGGCACACATCGAATGATTAAGTGGCATTACTAGAGGCTTCTGACTGAAATCCCCAGGTTCTTTTCTCTAAGGAACAAGTAAAACTCAGGTTCACAGTCCTTCAGGGCTGCCTGACCCAAGGCAAAATGGATGCAACTTTTCTCCCCCACTGATTACGACAGGAAGTGCTAGCAGGCATCTTGGGACAGAAAGTCGAGGCGTGAAGGTGGCCCACAAAGGCGAGTTTCCTGGAGACTTCTGTCTGTTGCTGCCTGGAATGTAGTGAGGCAAGCCTGTGCACCTGCACAGAAGGGCAAAGTCTGCCACCTCCGAGGAAACGCCCCCTTTCTAGCTTCCAAGGAGCTCCTCGGACCAAGCAGCCTGAGGCAGGAGGGATCCCGGAGGAGACTTAAAATAGCATACAAAGGCTCGCTGGATTTTATAAAAATTATTTTTAAAATGCAAAGAAACTACTCGATGGAACAGTGGCTGCCTGGCCTTGGGGTTGGAATGGGCTGCAAAATTGCAAAGAAATAGTCACACTTCTGGGTGCCTCCTAAGCAGGATGACATTTTCATATATATATA
>NW_004524581.1:714577-719040 GCF_000260255.1 Octodon degus | reverse complement strand
GGGATAATTTAATATGACCAGATCAAGTACTTTGACGTTACGTTTTTAACCACTCTGTATGGCTTGAAGACTGGGGAGTTGTTCATTTCAGAACATTGCGTGATGATTACTGCGAGGCTGTTAAGCCCTTGCTCTGTTTGGCTGTAGGACGAGGCTAGCTTAGCTCTGAAACTGTCCAGTCACAGCTGGTGTGGCGTCCACATGTCTTTTGACTGACGATTTTGCTCCATTTCCAGGATCAGTGGTTCTGGCGAGTAAGAAACAACAGGGTGATGGACGGATACCCCATGCACATTGCTTACTTCTGGCGGGGACTGCCTCCCAGTATCGATGCAGTGTATGAAAACAGTGATGGAAATTTTGTCTTCTTTAAGGGTAAGGCTCTTTTCTATATCTGGATGTGTTATATTTTGATCATTTTTTCCCAGCGCTCTGAGGCATATATATAGGTGAACATGTAAAACCTCTTGAGTAAGATTAGTGAATAAATTTTATGAAAGAAATTGTATATTAGTTACACAATTTAAATATAAACAGTACATTGTATATCAATTATAGCTCAATAAAGCTTTTTTAAGTTATATATATATATGTCAAAACTTAGTTACACAATTTAAATATGTACAGTACATTGTATATCAATTATAGCTCAATAAAGCTTTTTTAAGTTAAATGTATTTATGTGATTTTATTCCTAAGTATAAATTCAAAAGAAATCAACTATATATCTAAGACCTATATATGAACTTTATATTAGCTGTCTCAGTTACTCTTCTCTCGTTGCTGGGACAAATACCCGACACCCAAAATTAAGGAAGGAAAGGTTTATTTAGCTCACAGTTACTGGAGGTTTCAGTCCATACTCATCTGGGTTCAAGGTAGAGCAGCACAGAGCAGAAAGCAATCTTTCATGGTGGTGGCAAAGAGCAAGAGCACAAGGGAGGGGTAGCAGCAGCTCAAGCCGCTAGCTTCTCTTCCCCCCTTTACATTGTAATGCAAATTACCTGCCCCAGGGCAGGCTGAGCTGGCCAGAGTCAGGAGAAAGTGGCTGGCATGTGCCTATAATCTCAGTGCTGTGAAGGCAGAAAGCAAGAGGATCACACCTCAAGTCCCAAACTGCCTAGTGAGAGCCTGCAACAATGAAATACATTAGAAAATTTAAACATTTTTTTTCAAAAGGCTCGTGCATTTATCAAGGAGGGAATGAATCAATCAATAAATTGTAGTATATTCATACAATGGGATGCTACCCATCAATAAAAAGAACGAACTGTCGATACATGCTATAGTATGTACAGCTGAATGAAAGAAGTCAGACAAAAGAGAACACACACATAGAATCTCGTGTACTTAAGATGCTAGAAGGCACACTGACCTGGAGTGTCAGCAGGTCAGGGGTTGTCCAGGAGGAGTAAGAAGGAAGGATCACCAAGTAGCATGAGGATGCTGTTGAAGCTGCTGTGATTGGCTCATCAGCTTATTATGAGGGTGACTGTAAGAAGAACATCCATCTGACAGAACAGACCACTGTGGGGCCGGGGAGATGGCTCAGTAGAATAAGTGCTTGCCTGGCAAGCACAAGGGCCTGAGTTCAATCCCCGGTTCTGCCAAAGGAAAGAAAAAGAACAGACCACCATGGGCCAGGGATTTAGCTCAGTGGTACAGTGCCTGCCTGCCAAGCATGAGATCCTGAATGTACTTCCCAGTACACACACACACACACACACACACACAGACACACTACAAAACTTACCAATGTGTACAGTTGTGCTGTATACACTCTTTTGTGTTTCATTAATTCCTCAAAATAAAAATAAAATTTTAAAAAATTAAATAAAATTGGTATGGAATGAGAACACCCGTATGATAATGAGAGAAATCAACAAAGGAGCATCCTAGTGCTCTGGATATCAAAAATACTGGCTCAAGTGAGCTGCCACATCACCCTCAGCAAGTCCTCTATCACCTCTGAGTCCTTCTTTCCTGTCCTGTGATATAAAGTGTTCAAGCTTTGGGCTATATATTTGAACCATTCCCAACAAGATACGCTATATTTTTAATCATTGATACTAAGATTCCTGAAAACAGACTTTAAAAATATTGCTTCCCTGGGAAATTTCAAAATGCATATGAAATAAAGAGATAGACATGGCTCACCCACAAAATTTCCTTGTGTCCACATCCTCCCCCAAAATTGCACAGTCTCAGAACAAGGGCCCCTGGTAGTCAATTGTTTTCAAATAAAATCCAATTTGTTCTTATCTTGGTAGCTCCTATAGTTCTGCAATTCTGCTATCATAATCCCAGAAATAAACTTTTTTATGATTCTAATGAGAACACAACCAAGGAAAACTAAATTTGAAAGATAATTACTGTCTCTAGCCTGATCTTTCCAAAGACAATGAACAAAATGTGAAAAACCTTAGTTTATATATTCCTTCTGATGGTTCTAAAAGTTTAGACTCCTATGTGTATATAAAGTGTGTGTGTGTGTGTCCAGGCATGCATGCACACGTGCATATGATTACATCATAACTTATTAGTACTTAGAGTGGACTCTCTTGGTTTGCTTTTTCTGATAAAAGCTTGAATAAATCATGACCCAGGCCTGTCTTACTGATTTCCTGTTAGAGGTTGCGGATTTATTGTAAGCTAATGTGTCTCACTAAGTGCCTGGGGAATCATATTGCAATGTCCAGCCAGTCTCATCCCCCATCCAAATTTATGCAATAAAACATTTATAAGATAAAGCATCAAATTTAGTGTTGGAGTGAAAGTCAAAATACCGTGATCAGAAAAAGTGAGGCAAAAGCCACCACCAAATAAGGATTCTTTTCATTAGCTTTCTACATAATAGAAATTTCCAGAAGGTGAATAATTTTAATACAGCTCTTCAGTACCTGCTCTGGGCCAGGGAGCAACCTCGCAGTCAGGTAGCCTGAGTTCTCAAGTCCCAGATCTGTTATCAGCTTCACCTGTGCTCCTGGCAAGCCCTATAAGGTGCCCAGAGGGCAGCCTCCTCTTTTATAAAATTACATCAAGGGCTCTTACACTTCATTGCCTGAAGGAACCAGATGGTAACCCAGGTGAGTAAGCACTCTAAGAGAAATCTACAGGACAAGTGGCCTCAACTTGGATCACACTGAAGAATTAATCTCTGTCTAAATGCATACAAGTTCAGTTAAAATTGAGAAAAGTAACCCATGTGCAAACAAAAGGTCTCTATAGTCTGTAGTTTTTAAACTGGATTCCAGCTCCAAAAGCCTGTGACTGCTCGGACCAAAGTGCACTGTGCTGTAGGAGGAGAGTAGCTCAGCCGAAGCTTGACCTCCAGTGGCCTGTTTGGCTAATGACATGTAGAGACTCAAACAGCCTGGGGAAGTCTTCCCTTTGACACGTAATGTAATTAACCAGATTTCCACTGGAGGGGAACGGCTGGAACTAAAGTGTTCTTCACCAGATAACTGACAACACAGTAGAATCTCTTCCTATTTATTTCACCCACTCTTCACCACAACCGTGAGACAAATACCACTGCACACCAAAATAGATAAGAAAATAGAAAGGCCTAGAGGTTCAATAAAATGTTCAATGACTTTATAAGCCTGCAAATAAATTTTAAATACACTCCGACCCCTGTGCTGACACCATGTCACCTGGCACCTGGCTCCTGACATCATCCTGAGATTTCAGAGAACGTGGTTCCTAGTGTCCATCTCATAAATGTAAACATTAGTCTGAGGAAGGTTAATCAATGCCATACATACATACATGCATACATACATACATGCACACTTATGCAATAAGGCTAGAACCCAACACTTCTAAAGGTTCCGCACATGAGTTCTGAGTTCCAGTCTAACATGCATGTGTTCTTTGCCTCTAAACAAGTTGTGATCACAAGTTCCTTTGTTTTATCACAAAAAGGAGGCAGAGACGGTGCTTCCAGGAAGATGGCGGCATACATGTCAGGCGTGGCACATGCCTCCGCAGAGAGGTCACTGCTGTGACAACATCCACACTGACATCAGGTGAAGAGAAGCCAGACAGAGACTTGGAGAGCTGCACTGATGACAGCAAGCAGGAGCCCACGCCTCCAAAGATGTGAGCCTTCTCTCAGCACTGGGCCATGTGGAAGGAGATGCCCTGGGTCATAAGCAAAAGGTCTGACTGATGAGATGCTGCTCCAGGCCTGTAAGGGGCGAACAGCACACAAGGCTGCTCGTCTTGGGATCACAATGAAGGCTAAGCTTGCTCAGCTAGAGGCCCAGGAACAGGACTTTCTGGCTCGTCTCAAAGGAAAAGACCCAGGGCCCTCTCCACCACAGAATGAGAGTAAGCCCCCCCAAAAAAAAGAAAAAGAAAAGGAAGCAGAAAGAGGAGAAAGAGGCTAGAATAATGGAAAAGAATCAAGAGCACCTGGATGATGAGCACCTAGAACCTACTAACCAGAGCATCAGGAA
>NW_004524581.1:702715-714277 GCF_000260255.1 Octodon degus | reverse complement strand
GAGGAGACAGCTTTAGATGGTGAGACCAGGAGAACAGAAAACAGAACACATCATGGTAAGAGAAAGAAGAAAAGACAGCAACAGTGGGAGGAAGAGGTCTTGGGTATACATGATGATGAGGATAGTGGGACTAGGGAAATGGAGAGCAGAGATAAGAAAAGGAGGCAGCAGCACCCAGAGGGGAAGGCAACTAGAGTCAGCGCAAAGCAGAAAGCCAAAAAGAAACAGAAGAGGGACTGAACATCTGGTCCTGGTGGAGCTCAATTGATGCTTTTCCAGCTGTGGTCTTGAGACACTGGTCTCAAGACCAGTGCAGGACTTGTGCACTCCTAAATGAACTCTCTCCCTCACGAGGAAACTGCTCTCTGCTGCAAAATCTTTGCCAAAGCTCAGTGGAGGGCATGGATGTAGTGCCCTTTACAGCTTCTAACCCAGAGAACACAATTTCTAGTGCTTCCAGGAGCCAGGCAGTTGAAGAATAAGGAGTACTGAGAACTATAAGAAAATGAGAGCCAGGGCACCTCTGCTAAGAGATGCTAAAAATACAGACTTCTATGAATATCTTTAAATATTCTGATGCGGAGAAAAAATTTTGGTCTATTAAAAAAATTTAGATCTGTAGGCTAGATTCAGCTTACATTCCCCATTTCTGTCATTTTAAGTAAATAACATCAGCCTGGGTTCCTGGCCTACAGGTGAATCCCAACACAGCTCCCAGCAGGGGAACGTTCTGGACACAAATTATGACATTTTTCCTTGGGGCCTTTTATAAAATTCCTTCTGTCCTTCTGAAGTCTCACTATGCTAATATAAATGGAGGTAGCTTAGAGTTGTACTTACCTCCCTGTCTGTATCACAAAAGAATGACTCATGTAAAGCACAGCATACAAAAAAAAAAAAGGAGGCAGATTTATCATTAAACCTGACAGTTGAAAGAGTACAAGGACCGGCCAAATAGCTCAACAGATTAAAGCACCTGCAAGCAGGCTCAGGCCAAGAGGTTCAATCCCTGGGCCTGCCAAGCTGGCCCTGCCCCTGGGGTGTGCTGAGACAGCAATTGAGACTGGGTGTGGTGGCACGCACCTGTAATCCCAGCTCTTGGGAAGCTGTAAACAGGTGGATCAATCTAGTAGTGAGTCCCTGAACACCCTGTAGACCCTTCCCTAAAATACAGAAAAAAAAAAAAAAAAAAAGAAAAGGAACAGTACAAATGAGCCTGCTAAGTGCTGCATTCAAGAAATGACAGCAAAAGCTAGACAAAAGAAAAACTAATAATTTTTAAATATATCTTGAATGTAGAAGTAGTACCATTAGCACAGGGATAAAAAATCTGATATACTAAGCCTTTAATGATTTCAGTGTATACAACCTGACCTAATAATTGATTTCATTCTGATGATCTTGGATGAGTAATATAGATTAAATTATTCTTAGAGTTTTATGTTTAATCAAGTAAGGAAATATGTAACCTAATTTAGAAAGACTTATAAGTCAAGACAATGACAACAAGTATTTTCTTTGCAGTAAAAATAGCTTATCTTGAAGACTGGTTTCAGTCTGCCATATTATATAAACCCTAAAACAGAATATAAAGCGGTAGCCAGAAGTTATCTCCTATCTGGCCAGAAATTTTTCTATCATTAGTCGCTAGGTTAGCTACAAATATGGGCATACTATTCCCAGGGAGGAACTATTTAAAATACACACTGCCTATTTTCTCTTGATTAAACCTAGTCTCTTTCAGTTGTTCTAAGAGTCACATTCAAAACACTGTTTGTAAGGAATTTAATTCTTCACTTTTAACACATAGAAGGGAATGCAAATGCAAAGCTCACAGTTGCTATCGTAAATGATATCCTCTCTCTTTCTGTCTACTGTACACACACGCTCATCTTCTCTGGACCCTACTATTTCAAAACTCCAGGAAAGCTTTCTTGACGTCTCTACCAACCTTACTTCCTTTTAATTGCTGGAAATTCTCTTTGATATCCACTCTGTTTTGTCTCTTTTAGCATCTTATCCATACTTGTCAAAAGTGAGCTCCTGTTTTAGGATTCAACTCAAACACAGAAAAATCTCCCCTTTGAAGATCCTTATTCTCTCACGGAGAAAGCTTTCATATTTCTATTTCTATCACATTACAATGATGCATTATGATGACATATTTAGTTCACATTCAAAAGTAATAAATGGTGCTTGGGAGGCTGAAGACAGGAGGATCACTTCGAGCCCAGATCTACTTAGTGAGACCCTGTAGAGCCTGTAAACCCTGTACTAAACACAAAAGTAATAAATGAACTCAAAGAAAAAAATAAAAAGGTTCTACAGTCATAAATTCTGGTTTTTTTAGTCACCATTTTGCCCTTTCTGCAAGCCATGTTCTATATATTTTATACATATTACCTCAAGTCTCTTGGCTTGCCTATGAAATAATTATGATGAAATTCAATGATTTAAGATGTGACATCTAAGCGTTAGAAAATTAGGTACTTTGCTAATGATTGCAGAGCTAATAAATGGCACAACCAAATTTCAGATCAAGAAACCCTGACTCAAATCTGAGATGCTGACCACTCTTAGGTCATGGAGAGGAGTCTCTGGGATCCCAATAAGAGGAACTTGGCCTCGTGGGCATGCTGGCTCCCCCACACCCTTCATGTCAGGGCCTCACTTCTCCTAGAACTCCCTAGAAAATGACTCACCCCGGCAATTTCCCAAAACAGCACCCTTCTAGCAACTGTTCTTTAGTTGAATAACTCCTTATGAACAAACATGACCAAGGAGTGCTCAAGATGACACTGTAGTCTGATAAACTTCCTACTCAATCATCCCTTCTTCTGCTTCTCCATTCATACGTGCCAGATCTGCACTGCAGCCCAAAAGTTCTCCAGCCTGTTTCTTCTTCTCCTTCCTCCTATATCCTTAAAGGGTGTTTCACACAGGGAGTTCTTTTCTCTGGCATGTAAAATCCCATCTTCACAACTAATTCTTGAAGGCACAGGTGACACCAGAAGTGGTCCAAGAAAACCAGAAACATGATGGGGCCTTTAGACTGGCTCACTCACCACCCATCTGGAAAGAACTTTACCCCAAATAAAATATAGGGTATAGATAATTTCTATCATAGGTGAAAGTCCAGCTGCTAAAATTTTACTAGTGTTGATTTTGGGAGATGCCCTGATAATGGGGCATGGCCATAAATGGGCAATGATTAAAGTATTTTAAGATAATTGGGAACTATTCCTCCAAAGACAGTATGGTTCCAGTAGTTATCAAGTCATCTCACAAAAGAATAATATGAAAGTAAAGATGATTAACAAAGAACTCAGATAAAAGGGAAAACAAGAGGATCTCTTTGGTAGCTTCCCTTGAAGTGGAAATGCAGACATGGCTGAGAAGCACATGGCAAGGAGGTGGAGAATGTAAAATATGATCTCCAGCTTGGCTAAGTTACTTGGCTTCCTTTGACCAGTTCGGAAGTCTTGTCAACTGTTTTCCTATGTGGTGTTGTATAATTTTATAACAATTTGGAATGTGAGAATGAGATATTCAGAATCTCATTTAGTACTTAATTCAACTCAAAGAAACAAACATTAGTTCCTGTTGAAATGTGTTCCTGTTGACTTATGAGCTAAATAAAACTCAGCATCACACAGAAAATGAGGGAAAGAGCTAGGATATTAAAAAACCCATCTTCCCTTTTTCCCTATTATGAAGGCCTCTATTCACCAACTTTCATATATAAAGTACTCAAAATAGTCTACCTAAAAATAACTTCTGGGCAAGCCATCTCTGAAGTTATCTGGAGGTTTTGATTATTTGTTTGTTTTTTATTTGTTTGTTTGTTTTTTGATTGATTGATTTTAGTATCTGTTCCTTATTGGCAAGATTCTAAATCTATGTTCTCTTCAAGAGAGTGAGTTTGAAAACACACTCTTTGAGATTCAAAGTGTAACTCTCCTTTCATGACTAATAAACCCAGAGTCTGGCACAGACCTGGGAGAGGACTAGAAATAATACAGGTCACACCCATTCAGAACCCACCAGAGCTCAGAGCTACAGGTCAAAGTAGAACACTTGCCCAACATGACAAAGACCCTGGCTCTCATCTCTAGCACCACAAAAAATACAAAGATAAAAAAGAATTTCCAGGAAACATAATTACTCTGCAGGTATCCTTTAGAAAGGGTCAGCTTTAGGGGCATGTGGTTGGGCTGTGCTTTTGAGAGCAGCACACAAAGCCACAAACCCACAGAACATCCAGAAAGAGCAAGCTGCTTGCTTCTCTGACAAGACCTTTTAATGTCTGTACTCCACAAAGATTTACTGCAAACGAATTTTTCAGACCTTTTTTATCAATCAGAACTTATCCTTAGCTATGTGGCCACCAAAATGGCCTATTGAGAGATCACACAGTCCACTGGGAATAGTGTGGGGTTAGGAATCAGGATGGAGCCTTAATTCTAGCACAGCACTTTGTAACTATATGTTGAGGATTTGGATCTGAAATGTTCTGTAAGACAGCTCCTGTGTTCTGAGGCTAGAGCTTTGGAATGTGAGAGGATCATGGAAGCTCTAGCTTCATGAAGGGGATTAATTTACTGATGAGATCAATGACTTAATTGGTGGCATTATTGAAGGTGGTAAACACAGAAGGTAGGAGAAACGGCAGAGTAAAACACAGAAGCAAATCATAGCCTCTTGAGGATCTGGAGTTGGGACATCTGGAAAACAACAACTTAGTGAAGAAAAAGAAAAGAAGAGCTAAAAACATTAAAAAAGAGTCCACAAGAAAACTAGAAATCGCAGGGAAATTAGACAATGCAGAGAAAAGAATGAAACAGCCTGGACAATTAACTCTGGCTCCCAGAAAGGTTTATCTTTCTCCACAAACATAAAGTAAGCCCAAAGAGGGTCTGCAGTCACAGAGATAAACAATGGATCAGTAATTCTAACCTCAAATAAAGCCCAGGGTTATTGTAAGCAGCAAATATAGAGGGAGTTTATTTATTTATTTATTTTTCTATAATTTTATTGAGAAACAAATAGCAATGAGACAGTTTCAAACCAAATTGGTAGGATAGTTTCAATAATTAACACATTGCATACATTCTTCCTCGTGGTTCATTGCTGTACAAGATGCGGACTTGATATCCTATTTACAAACACCATCCGAACAAATTCCTCTATTCATTAAGAGAATGTAACTATATATCTATCCTAACCACTTTGAATACACAGATACAAAATGGACATTATCTGTATCCCTTTTTTTGTTAAGTTCCATCATTTAAATATTATAGGTGTGTAAACTCAGCAAAATATTCTAAAAGAGTTCAGTAGTCCATAATAGTATTGGGTCTTCCACTTGACTGGCAATGTCAGAAATTGTTGACCTGAGTCCCCTACAGCTCAAAATAATAGCATGTCTTTACTTCTTATACTTCGTTTTTATACTTCTCTGCTGGATGGTTAAGACCAAGGTAAAGCAGGACCTATAGAGGGAGTTTTAATCAACCTATGACTTTGCGTGGCTGTCTAGCGTTGGACAACAAATCCCCTGCAGCAACAGCCATATTTGAGGGTAACATAATCAGAAGTCATTCTGAGGAGGGCTCATTATTTAAGACTAAGCTACTCTATAAATCAGAAGTCACAGAATAATCAAAGTTCAAGGTTTCTGGAATTACCCACCACACTTACTCGGTAGCAGCTGTAGAGAGGGGAGGGAGGGTTAGTTACAGACTCCCCCAAAAAACATTTTAAGCAACAGCTACCTTAGACTGTGAAGGATCCATGGTCCAGACCTCTGTGGTAAGAACCAAGGATGATTATGTGTGGTTTTCTGAAAGGACTAGGCCTGAAAGTGCTGAGGTAGTTCTAGTGGATTGCTCGGACCCCTTGCTGCTCATTTCCTAGATAGAACTCCTTGGTCTGATTGTTTTCACCACCTGCCAGTGTAACCAGCGAGATGCTTCAGCATGATATTTGCCATCTCCCAAGGTGTACGGACAGAGAGGAATATGGAGCAAACAGGACACCTTACAAGCTGAAAACACAAAAAGCTAGTTAAGGAAAGTGGTAGATAAGGTTGCCCAGAGGGGCAGCAAACACTGAAAGGCAGTGGAGTGGATGTAGTCTTGAAGTGTAGCACACACCACTGACTAGCATATTCACACAGCAAGAAGTAGGTGTGGAAATTAGTAATGTCTCCTCATGTCTTGTGGACCCTAACACTACATAGTCAGGAAAGAAATGACTCACCCAAACAACTCAATGTGGAGGAAATTTTTAAACTGATTTCTCTTTTTCTTAGTTTTTCTTTGGAAGGGAGTATTTATCCTTTTTTTAAAAAAAATGTATTTAGTACAGGGTCTACCGCGTCTCACTGCACAAATCAGACTCATAGTGATTCTCCTGTTTTCAGTCTCCCAAGTGCTGGGATTACAGGCGTGCACCACCATGCCCAGTCTCAATTGCCATCTCAGCATACCCCAGGGGAGGGGCCATTACCACTTGTGGTGCCAGTAATCAAACTCTGGTCCGTGTGCTCTACCTAAGTAGGCGCTTTAGTCCGCTGAGCTATCTGGCCAGCCCATTTTCTTTGCTCTTTGTTTAATTCCTTCTATTATTTTTATTATTTTTCTTTTTTCTCTTATTTTTACCATATAGTATTTACAGTATTTTTATTCTTTAATTGGAATTTTATCTCACTTTTCTCTTCCTCTTCTTCTCATTTTCCTTTCCTTTCTTTTTCAAATTTTCTAATCTTTTTACTTTTCCCTTTCTCAAACTCTTACATTTTTATTACACTCTATTGTTACCACTAAGCTGTACTTGTTTTCAGCTATTTAGTTAATGCTCTGCTATTACTGGTGACTTCTTTTCTATTGTCAATGATGGTATAATTGTTGCTTTTATTAGCTGTTTGCTGTATGTAACTCAATATCTGATTTATATTTGTGTCAATATTATTATGGTATATCTCTTCACTATTAGTAAAGGTAATATAGTACCTTTTGGCTTTTATGGCTTATTGATATCTGGTTTGTCTTTGTATCATTATTACTATTTTTTTCTACTGTTAATACCGGTGTAGTTGTTGTTTTTAATTGGCTTTTACTGTATGTCATTATCTGGTTTATTTTGGTGTCACTAAAGTTCTCTGCTGTCTGTTTTCGCTTCTCTGAGTGATACTGGGAAGAGAGCCCCAGAGGAAGATGGGATACTAAGATTCTCAGATATTACAGTGTGCAGATTGAAGAGGAGTATGAACACCAAAATATAGACAAATACAAGTACACATTACAGGAAGATAGAATCTATCTAGAGATCTTCATGGTAGTGACAGGTTTTTTTTTAAATCCTATCTGCTCTTCAATCTGCAGCATAAAACCACTACAATAGAAACATAAGAAAGCCAAGCAACGAGATGCCTCCAAAAGCCCTTAATTGTCCCAAAGTTGATCTCATAGTACTTGAAATAGAGGAATTTACAGTCAAAAAACTCAAAAAGAAAATAGTCAAAATGTTGGAAAAAAAATCAAAGGAGAAATATGTAAGCAAATTCATGAGATGCTTAGTGAACTTAAAGAAAGTTTAACTGAAAAAAATTAATAAAATGTACAATGAGCTTAAAGAATAAGCAAATAATATGTTAATTGAACTAAAAATGAAAATACAAGCTATAAATCATTATTTTGTAAACAGTTAAAAACTGTGAAAAGAAATCAAGCAGAAATTCAGAATATAAGCTAACTGATGGGAAGGCATGGGAACCAGAATTGACACAGTGTGATGACAGAATGCCAGGTTGATATATTATATCAGAGCAGGCTGATGTATTAGAGCAGACTAGGTTGATGTATTAAATCAGGTACTCAATGATATCCTAAACACCATAAGGCATCATGCAAGCTGGATCCAACAGCCGGCAGATGGCAAAAATAAATAAATAAATAAATAACAAATCCAGAATTATAAGAATAAAGGTAAAATTAAAAGATGACTAAAAAGGGTTAAAAAAAATTATTCAGTGAGATCACAAAAATTTCCCAAATCTAGGGGAAAAAAATTCAATATTCACGTTCAAGAATCATATAGAACCCTAAATAGCCATGACCAGAAAGATCATCTCTAAAATATGTCACAATAAAAAATATAGAAATTCAACAAAAAGAGAATACTGAAAGCTCTTAAAGAAAAAAACAGTGAATAACCAATAAAAGCAACCTATAAAAACAGCAGCTGATTTCTCGGCTCCAACATTAAAGGTCAATCGGGCTTGGAAAGAAGTTGGGTGAATCCCTGACATAAAACAATGGTAAGCCCAGACTTCTGCATCCTGTTCTGTGAGCTGTGGACAAAAGTGTGAATTTTATTGTTTTTTCGATGAAACATAGTGTGGATATCCTTTAAGTCATATGTTTGGTCATCAAGCATGATTAATTAAATACAAGTTTTATTAATTAAATGATAATTGACTACATGTAATTGCAAAGAAAGGAAACAAACCTCAATGTATTATTGAATCATACCAGTATGAAACTAGAACTCAATAGCAAAAGAAACCACAGAAATTATGCAATCATATGCACATTAAATAATGTATTATTCATTAATCAATGCATGCAGAAGAAATCAATGGAAATGTTCCTTGAGTTTAATGGCAAAGAAACCACAATATACTAAAAGCTATGGTATACAATGAAACCACTTCTATTAATGAAGTTTATAGCTGGGAATACACACATTAAATCAAGAAAATTATCCCAGATAAATAACTTAATGATACATCTAAGGATCCTAAAAAATAATAGAACAATCTAAATCCAAAACTGGTAGAGGAAATAAATTATAAAGTTCATGGAGGAAATTAATTGATTTAATACTAAAACATTACAAAAGATCAGTAGAACAAAAATTTGGTTCTCTGAAAGGATAATAAAAAGCAATGGACTTAATAAACAAAATGATTAGTCACTTAACCAAAAAGCTAGTTGCACATACTAAAATGATTCAAAATAGGAACAAGTAGCTTAGCAAAGAACCAGTGTTCAAGAGAAGGTCCCAAATAGAAATCTAGGAGATCAAAATTCTATTGAAAATATAAATAGCAGAAATGGCCAATGCGCGAAGAGAAGCAAGGCATACAGAAACCCAAGTAGCATGATCAGAAAAATACTTCTCCACAGAAACTCACAGGGAAAATCTCAAAAGCTCAACACAAGGACAGAATTTCAAAGCTGCTAGATAAAACAATAAATCACCTATAAAAATAAGCCTAGTAGAATTGTAGCATACTTCTCAACACAAAAAGCCAAGAGAACATGCACGGAAGTTCTTCCAGCCCCCAAAGAAAACAATTTTTAATCTAGATGAATATCTTCTGCAAAGTTATAGTTCAAACTTGATCGAAAGATTAAGATCCTCCCCAACCAAGAGCACCTTAAGAAATGCATGACACCAAAGCACCACTACAAAAAAATTCTCAAGAATGTTCTAAACAGAGGAAATGAAGCCATGAAAGCCAAAAAGCCTACTGAGATAAATACAACAAGGACAGTGAGCAGAGAATGAAAAGAGAAACATATGGAATTAGTAACCACAACAAAAAGTTCAACAGCAGGAATCAACCAACACTTGTGGTAACAATTCTCGAATGAATGGTGTCAGCCGTCCTCAAGAGGCATACATTGGCAAGTAGGATCAAACAACAAACTGAGTGGTACACTGTATATGACACATATTTATTCTAAAAAGTAATTCATAGATTAAAACTCAAAGGATAGGAAACAATATTCTGTGTAATTGGGGCCCATAAGCATGCATAAGAATTTATTCTATTTTTAGACAAAGCGGAATTCAACTCAAAACATCCAAAAGCAAAAAATGTCCCTAAAGGACTAAAGGAAAATTGGCTAAAGGAAAATTTTAACAGAAAGAGATGATGATTGTAAATAAATATTTTCCAAATAGCTGTGCAACCAACTTTATAAAATAAACACTACTGGTCATAAAAGATCAGAAAAACAACATAATCAAAGTGTGGGACCACAATATGTCGCTATCACAAATAGACTTACCAGGTAGACTAAAAAAATTAGAAAGAAATAACAGAGTAGAAGTATAAGTTTGAAAACTAGACTTAATAGATATCCACAGAGTATTCCACCCAACAATAACAGAATACACATTCTTCTCAACAGCATATGGAACTTGCCCTGCAATACATTCCAGACCATAAAATATGCTTAAATAAATTACAAAGTATCAAATCATTTCAAGCAAATTATCAGAGTACAGAGTACTGAAACTAGAATACAATAGCAAAGGATGGAACAGAAATCATGCAAACATGCAGAGATTCACTGTTCATCAATCAACAGGTCACAGATAAAATCAAGGAAGAAAATAGACAGTTTCTAGAATCAAAAGATAATGCCAGCACAACATGCTAGAGCCTACTGGACACAGTGCTAGCGGTCCTCAGAGGGAAGTTTAGAGCTGTGAGTCCCCACATCCGAAAAACAGAAAGAGCCCAAGTAAACAACTTAACCATGTACTTCAAAGTCCTAGAAAAACAAGAATAAGTCCAAAATCTAAATCCAAACTTGGTATAAAGAAAGGAATTATAAAGATGAGAACAAAAATTAATAAAATTGGGATTTAGAAAAACATCACAAAAAATTAATGCATCAAAGAGCTGGTTCTTCCAAAGAATCGATGAAATAAACAAATCCTTAGCCAAACATACCAAATGAATAAAGAAAACTTTAATAATGATACGATTATAAATGAGAACATAATGGACACCAACAAGATGCAGAAAATTATTAGTAACTTCCTTAAAAAATCTATGTTCAAATAGTCGATAAATCTAGAAAAAATAAATAAGTTCATATATATATATATATATATATATAAATATATATATATATATATTTACCAAACGCATCAAAAAGTTATAAAAACCTTGAGCATTGTGATAATGCACAGTGAGATTGAGGCAGTAATGAAAGGGCCACTAGCTAAGAAAATCCAAGAATCTTATACAGTCGCCACAGAATTCTACAAGAACTTGAGAGAAGATCTACTGCAAATATTATTCAAGCTCTAATAAAATTGAAAGGGAAGAAGTACTGACCAATGCATGCCTTGGAACCTAGCATTACCTGAATTCCGAAATGAGACAAGGGCTGAACAAATAAGAAAACTATAAGCCAATTTCCTTATTAAGTAAAGATGCAAAAATCCTTAACAAGAAACTGCTAAGCAAACTGCAACAATACATTAAAAAGAATATACACCATGACCAAGCATGTTTCCTACCAGGATGATTCAACATACACAAATCAACAAATGTAATACATCACATTCACAGAATAGACATAGAAAAAGCCTTTGCAAAGATCCTATGTCCATTCATAGCAAATAACTATGAGGAAAATACACACAGGACCTTCTCTCAATCTGATAACAGCTATTGATGACAAATTATATTAAATTCTGTGTAGCATCAAATGGCAGAAAACGGAAGGAAATGAAGATAAGAAAACGATG
>NW_004524581.1:674804-702615 GCF_000260255.1 Octodon degus | reverse complement strand
TTTTATTAAAATATTAAGATTACATATATGACACAGTTTATGGACATACACATGTTTTGTTCTCAGATCTGAGAAATATTTAATTTATATGATTCACAACACCTGGTGACTGAATGTGAAAGGAAAAGTTACATAATAATATTATCAATTAATAAAAATGAATATAGGAGGGAAGAGTGGGTTTGATGAAAATATGATGCCATATTCACTTGTTCATGCAATTTTTAGATTTTAACATTGCTTAATTGGGAGGATGCAGTATGGCAGTTACTATATTTTCTTTTTTTATTAATTTTATTGAGAAACAAATAGCAATGAGACAGTTTCAAAACCGATTAGTGGGACAGTTTCAGTAATTAATACATTGCATATTGTTGTCTTCGTAGTGGTTATCATATTAGAAGATGCAGACATGATGTCCTGTCTAAACCCTATTAGTACAAATCTTTCTTCTCACTGAATTAAGAGAAAGTAGCTGTACATCTATCCTATTTTGTATATACAGATACAAAATGGTCCTTCATTTATATCTCCTTTTTTTGTTCAGTTTTGTCAGAGATGGGTATTCCATTGCCATTTAAATATTGTAGGTATGTGAATTCAATACAGTGCTCAGGTTTTAACCTGAATAACCAGACAAGAGAAAGCAATAAAAGTGGTAGGCATAGGAAAGAAGTCCAACTAAACTTACATATGGATAACATGACATTTCATACAGAAAACCAAAAAAAATTTTTTTTCACTAAAAGATGCCTAGAACTAATCAAAAATTCATGAAAAATAGTAAGATACAAAATCAGTATACAAAAATCAGTATCATTCCTGTACACTATCCCAACCCTATCAAGGAAGCGAAAGAAGTCTATAAACAAAACTACAGGTCTGTGTAAAGAGAGGAAAATATCAAAACATAGAAAATATCTTGTTTCTGGAACAAATATTGACTAAATGACCATATTATCAAAAAATGAGCTATAGCCTTAATACAGTTGTAATCAAAATACCAACAGCCTTCTTTTCATAACTAAACAATGACAACAACAAATCCTAACAGCTATGTAGAACAAGAAATGACTCAGAATACCAAAAGTAATCCTCAGCAACAGCAACAAAGCAGGAGGCAACAAGAAATTCCAGTGATCGAGTTATATTATAAAGTTCAATGATCAAAATAGCATAATACCGAAACATGTTGATCAATGGATTGAAATATGCATACCCAGGCATGTTCATCCACCATATCTTCAACAAATGGACCAAAAGTATATACTGCAGAAATGCTAGTTTCCTTAGCAAATGGTAGTGGGAACGCTGATTATATACATGCATAGGATTGAATCTAGACCTCTATCTCTTGCCCAGCAATCGAATCAAATCAAAATGTATCAAAGAACTGGATATAAAAACAGAAGCACTGAGTCCTCCAGAAGCTAACTAAGGAGACATAAGTATAGACAAGGACTGTGTGTAGACAAGGACTTTGTGAATAAATACTGGTGAGATTGGGGGGGGGGAATGAACCCTGCATTATTGGTAGGAATTTAAATTAGTAGCAAACGCTATGAATATAGAGATTTCTTACAAAACTAAAAATAGATATCCCATTTGGGGTAGTTGCTCCCCTTCTAGGTATCTACCCAAAAGAGTTAAAAATAGCATGTTGTTTTTACACAGAAGTACACAAAATAATTGCACAAAAACTAGCACAAAGAATACCAAATGGATTATATCAAATTGAAGAGTGAAGGGGATAGCTCAGTGGCTTATCTCAGTGGAGATAGCTCTGCTGGCAAGCACAAAGTCCTGCTACAAAAAAAAAAAAATAAATAAAAAGCTTCTGCACAAAAGGAAAACAAACAGCAGAATCTGTAAACAACCTTCAGAATAGAAATTTTTTTTTGCCAGCTCCTCCTCAGAGGATTAATATCTGAAGTACATGAAGAATTTAGAAATATTAGATTTCACCCTTCTAAAAACATAAAAGATTCAATTAAACTTTATAACTGAAATTAATAAAAGCTTTTTAAAGAAATACAAATGGCCAACATACATGGGAAAATGTTCAGCATCTTTGGTCATTAGGAAAACGTTCAGCATCTTTGGCTATTAGGAAAATGTTCAGTATCTTTGGCCATCAGTAAATCAAAACACAGATTCCATATTACTGTGGACAGACTGTCATCAAGAACTCAAAAACAGCAAATACTGGTGAAGTTTTGGGGGGAACATGAACACTTCATTGTTGGTCGGAATTTACATTAGCATCTAACACTACAAATATAAGTGTGGTGATTTCTCAGAAAGGTAAAAGTAGATATTCCATTTGGGTCAGTAATTCCCCCCGAAAGAGTTAAAGATAGTGCGTTGTAATATTACACAAATACTCGTGTTTATAGCAGCACACACCATAATAGCTAAGCCTTGGAAGCTATCTCTACACCCATCAACAGATGAACAGAAAGTGAAAATGTTGCATTGTACATACAGTGGAGTAATTCCTCAGCCATAAATAAGGATAAATTTCAGTCATGTGTAGGAAACCAGCTGCACCTTGAGATCCTAATACTAAGTAACACAGATCAGATACAGAAGGTTAAACAGGATTTCTCTTATATAAAAAACCCAAACTATAAATACTATAGAGAGCAAAATAAAAGGTAGTTGATACCCATAGGAAACAGAGATAAGAGTTGACGGTATAGCTCAGCAGACTAAGCGCTTGCCTAGGTAAGCGCAGGAGCCAGGGTTCAATCCCTGGCTTCACATGCCGTGCCGGCCCCGCCCCCGGGCACGCTGGGCCAGCGATGGAGTCCAGGCCTGGTGGTGCCCACCTATAATCCCAGCACTTGGGAGGCAAAAATCAGGAAGATCAAGGATCACTAGGACTTTGGGCTGTGTAGTGAGACCCTGCAGGAAAAAAAAAAAAAAAGAAAACCTAATTTAAAAAAAGAAAAAAGACATTCTCTTGGAGGTGGGAGGTGATCTGGGGACTGAGAAGATGGCAAAGAAAGGGGTGAAGGAGAAGTAAAATGGGTCAAGATGTGTCTCAATTACTTTTCTCATTGCTGAGACAAAATACTCAACAACCAAACTTAGAGGGAGGAAGGTTCATTCAGGTCACAGTTTGTAGAGGCTCCGGTCCCCAATCGGCTGGCTCTAAGGCAGAGGGGCATTCCGGAGGAAATACAGTCCAGGGCAGGCAGAAGGCAGCCAAGCAACAAAGGCGGTGACAAGGCAACCCTCCTCCCGTCCCCGCTGTGGTGTGCAGGTGACTGGGGCCAAATCCATCAGTGGCCTGGTCTAGTAATCACCCATCCTTAATTCTAGCATTGCACCATGACGCAACTGCGCATTGTAGATTAGCCGCCTCTGAAAAAGTCCCTCCTTTGACTGCATCAGGACATCTAGACACAGCCGTAACAAGAAGCAATATGGGGATGTACTAACTTTCCACGATGAATGTCTTCATGAGGTGTTCAAGCATATACAAATGTAAATAATAAACAAACAGTAGAAAGAAAGGCAGGAGGCCTGGATGTAGTTGAAGATAATGAGTCATAGCAGCGTGGTCCTTGAGATGGTTTCTCGTCCCAGTCCTTCCTTCTCTGCCTCTTTGTCCCTCTGATCCAGGTTGCTACAAGGTGAGCAGCTTTACCCCTCCACTCCCTTCCTCCACTATGTTTCGCCTTCTTTCAGACTTAAAGCAAGAGGGTTGACCTGCCATGGACAGAAACTTCTGAGACCCTGGGCCAAAATAAACCTCTTCTCCCTTCAACGGATATCTCAGCTATTCTGTTGCAGCACTAGAAACTCCATATTCTATACGCTTCACACAAATAGTTTTGACTCTAGCGACTCCATCTCTCTATCTTATAAAAGGGAGATAAAATCCCAAAGCTGTCAGGGAGAATGATAGATTAGCTAGCATACAGTAACTACCTAGCACAGAGTGTGGTCTGGGAGGAACCAGTGCTGGACATGCTTTCAAATAAATTGGCCATGCCTAACTACACTTAATAAAACTTGAATTAGACAAAGTTAACTAGCTTTTTTGCCTTGAGTTTCTCAAAACCTGCTTTATCTTTTTTTTTTTTTTTTTTTTTATTTTAGGGAAGGTCTACAGGGTATTCAGGGTCTCACTACTAGATCAGACTCACAGTGATCCACCTGTTTGCAGCTTCCCAAGAGCTGGGATTACAGGCGCACGCCACCACACCCAGTCTCAATTTTCCTCTCAGTGCACCCCTGGGGCAGGGACAGCACTGCAGGCTGGGGGATTGAACCCCAGGTCCCTGCACCTGCTTGCAGGCACTATAATCTGCTGAGCTATTTGGCCCCAAAACCCATTTTATCTTAATGTACACTGTGAATCTGTATGAAAATGATCTTGCACACAGTAATTTCCAAAATAATTATACCATGACACTTTTTCATGAAATTAATACAAACAATGCTGGAATATCAATTCTAAACAAAGCCTAATATATCTTCAAGAAATATTGCTTGCCTTCCTTCCTCTCCCTTCTAGACTTCTTTATGTCATAGAACTAAATAAGACACTGGTTATTGTGACTCCAAATACAACAGAAATATTTTTATGCCTCTTTTTGAGACAGGGCTCACTGTGCAGTTCAGACTGGCCTTGAACTCACTTTGTAGTCCAGGCTGACCTCGAAATCGAAGCAACCCACCTTCCTCAACCTCCTGAGTGTTGGGATCATAAGTGGGCACCACCATGCCTGCAAAAGTATATTTTTGAGTTTTGTATTTTTAACCAAGTCTTTCACTTAAAATACTAATTTTTGTTCATACATGTTTGCAGTACATAATGTTAACATTCTTCATGCAGACTTGGTACATATACATAATACGTCTTAATCCTCTTTTCATTCCCTACCTCTTCCTTTCTCTCTCTCTTACCGTCCCTCTCTCTCTCTCTCTCTCTTGACCTCTTTCGCCTTTAGAGATATCGATCTCCCTACTTCCGCTCTTTACCTGTGCTTTGCATTTCTAGAGAGAAAAAAAAATGATTCAAAATATATTGACAGCATGATTGTACTTTATATTGAATTGAAAATAGCTTTAAGAGGAGCCAGGGAGATAGCTCAGCAGCACAGTGCCTGCCTGGCAAGCGCAAGGTCCTGAGTTTGATTCCTGACACCGTCCCCCCCAAAAAAAAAATCTGTAAGAATGTCTCAAGAGGGTTTAATCAACACGTCACCCTAACCGTGCGGCCATGTGATGTGTGTGAAACATGCTGTCCTCAGCAAAAAGCACAAAATTTCCTCCTGTTAGATGAGGCCTATTTTTAGCCTTTGTGCTATTTCCTGTCTGATCCAGTAGATGGCGCTGTTGATTTAGTGTGGGGAAAATTCCACTGAGTCAGGGCTTACTCTAGGGTCAAAATCTTGCTGTTTTTCTCCTTTAGTGTCCAGTGTTATTTATCCGCCTACAAGGCAATCTGTGTATTTTAATAGGGTGGAATATGCGGCCCGGCGGTGTAAGAAATGGCTTCCTGTCCCCCACCCCTGGGAATTTTACTTGACATCACACCCCCTTGAAAAAGGGTATTTGTAGGAGTCCACATATCAGGAAGGGCAAACACAGACCATCATTTGGCCAGTAGTGCAGACAACCTCTTCGTTAGTGTCACCAAAAACTCTACAACTTAAAACATGGACCTTGCGTGCTCCTTCGGCAGCGCGTATACCCAAATTGGAACGATACCGAGGAGATTAGCACGGCCGCTGCGCAAGAATGGCACGCAAATGCGTGAAGCAGTCCGTACTTTAATAAAAATAGATAGATGGATAGATGAATAAATAAATAAATAAATAATATGGACCTTGAAAGACTAAAATTCACAATACTGAGAGCTCATAATCGATTTTTGGACAGAAAAGGGGACCAGGAGGCAATTTCATGTAGTTTTAGAGGAGGCCAGTGATTATCAAACTGAAGTCTTTTTAAGAATTCAATAATTACCTTTAAGAATTTTACAGTATTGAAAAGTAAGGCATGGTGGCACGTTCCCGCAATCGCAGCCTCCAGGCGCTGAGGCCGGAGGATCGCCGAAGAGCTCCAGGCACCCTGAGCGCCGCAGTAAGTTCGAGGGCGGCGTGGCAAGCGTCACGAACACGACGCAGCTGTCCCGATGAAAACAGAAAGGCGTTTTATGGTTTAGATGCCTTCAATGTTGCCGTAAGTGTACGGTGAGCTACTCTGGATTCATAATGAGCGGAGCACTTTGCTCTGTGACGTGCCCATTTCGTGAATAGCAGCCACGTGTAAAATAGTAAGTATCTCATGTTAGGAAGGGAAAGGAAAGCGCAAGGTTTAGGAGCTTAAACGAGAATACAAGGCTAGCACTGAGACGCGAACCGAGGCGAGCTTACACGTAATCGAAGCTTTGCCTAATCTGAAGACCAGCTAATGCCCCAGCTCCTTCGAAATACGAACTTGGACATAGAAAAAAGAAGAGCACCGATTAGCAGTGGATTACAGCAACTAACTGTAGGATCGGTGGCGAAACTCGAAAATACGGGAGTGATGAGGGCCGTAAACAAACGGCAAGTGGGAAATGAATTTCAGCCGCGTAGTGTCGTGCATTCCACATAATAATGGCTATTATTTGATTCCTTCTGGCTTCCACTATTACTTTTTATACTTGAAAATTGGTAAGTAAAACAAACATGCCTAAGTTTGTTTCCATAATTTTAACTAATATTTAATAAGACCTCATAAATGAAGGTGGGATTCATCAAAACCTTTTTTGTTTCTTTTCTCTCATTAACGACTCCCATTTGAGAAACACTAATGCAGACTAAGGACAGACGGGACGGGTCAGGGCCCCCGCGGCGTCTGCAGCAGCGGGGTCAGGGCCCTAAGCCCCGGTCTTCCCTGGACCGGCCTTCAGCCTCTGCCTAGCTCTATCACATACACAGGATCGCTGACTGAGCACCCAGGTTTTCCAGAATCCTGACTATTTTCTCCCATTTTTTCACATGCAGAGACACGCTACTTAACTTTTTCTTCGAGCTAGCCCATCACAGGTGACCAGACTTTGGAATGAACAGCCTTGTGTTGGGTGGCAGAACTTCCACCCAAAAGTGGACCCAGAGCTGGGCAAGAGACTTGCTTCTCACTGCTACGGCAAACTTACAGCTCCTCCCGGGGCCGAAGGACCAACACATGCAAGTTAAATTACAGTAATTTTCCCTGCTCTTGCTGCCTGCCATCTGGCTCTGCACAAAAAGAAGATATATGTATTTATCCATTTCAGAAGTAGCTATTAATCAGGCCATATTTAGACAGTGGAATTACAGTGATGAACAATAAACAATTGCATGAATTAGTGTCTAAGGAACTCATTCCTAGGAAGAAAATAATACAGACCAGAGACAAAATGGGATGGAGTTACTTTACATTTCGGTGGTCACGTAATATGCCTCTGAACAGGGGACATTCACTAAATCACAAAGAGACACCAAGGCAAATACTGGAAAGGGCACACCACCTAGTGGAAACAGCCAAGGAAAAATACATGTCATTGACAAAACATCTGGAATTGTAAAGTATTATAAGATACTATTTTACATAATCCTGTCACACAGTAACAATCTAGGATAAACATGATTTCTTATGAAATCACACACATATGCAAATGGCAGCACAGACTAGTATTACTTATGAATTTTGTTGTGGAAATCTTAAACATTGGAAGAGAAAATTTAGCACTGTGGCTTAAAATGGAGTTTATTCAAGAATACAAGCATAGCTCAATATTTGAAGGCCAACTGTATAGAATGCCATGTTTAAAAACAACTGTGCATAGATATCAAGAAGATGTTTCAAAGAAAAATGCTCATTCATGTTAAGAACACTCAATAAAATGAGAATGAGTGAAAGTTCCTTAACGTGATAAATAAAATAAAATGTTAAAAAAAACATGATAAATATATTCCTTAGCCAAAGTCCAATATAAGAAAGCATTAAAATGACATCACAGTGATACATTCCTCCAACATTCTTAATACCATACTGGAGATTTCAACATATATAAGATAAAGCAACTAGGATGAACAAAAATTAGACGCAGAGACATAGACTTATCTAGATTTGCAAATGATGTGGTAAGACAGGGTCTGTCAAAAAAAAATGTACACATACTCCAGCAGTTCACTGTACTACTAAATGTCTAGAAGCTAATGGCCAAAACGTTGAGCACATCTTGTCATTGTACAGGCCAAAGGTCACCTATATGAATCTCATAATTTGTCAATAAATTCAGTGTTAAAATATTTATACAAGATATTTTTCCTGATGTATACATTTTTGGTGGATTTTACATTTAAAAGCTCCACAGTAATCACTGGAAAACTATTACAAAGTATAAGAAAATTAAAAACATAAGATAAATAGTGTAAAATAAATCAATAGCTTTTTCATTCACTACAGATGACCCATTAAAAGATATAATGAATAAGAAAATGGTACTAGCTAGCCAGCTACAAAAGAAATCCATAAAATTAGCAAAAACTGTGCAAATATCATATAAGACAGAAAATACTACTTAAAACTAAATTTACTACTTAGACAAAAACACTGTTTAAATAAAAATTCTTGGCTAGGATTCAACCTCGTAAAGATTTTTATTCTTCCCAAGTTTATTTATAAAAATAATGAATGCCGATAAAAGAACTTTACTCAGGAGCTTTAATCAGCCAATTATAGAGTTCATACAGATGAAAAATAAGCCCAAATATCCAGGAATGCACTGAAAAAAAAGCAATGAAATAAAAAGTTACCTCTAGCTGACAGCAAAAAACAATGTGTGTCTCTCTATTTAAAACAGTGGGGCCAGGGAGATAGCTCAGTAGAACAAGTGCTTTCCTGGCAAGTGCAGCGTCCTGAGTTCAATCCCTAGTACTGCAATAAATAGATAAATAAATAAATAAATAAATAAATAAAATAGTGCTATTATAGTACAAAGGGACAGACCAACAGCATGGAATATCAAAACCAGATACTCACAGTGGAACAGAGTATCAGGAAACAAACTGAAATATGTTAAAAATGCAGCAGTCAATAAGGACAGAATGTCAAATCAGTAGAGAAAACACCTACTTAAACTGGTGTTAGACCAACTGAAGAATCATTTGGAAAAAGACGGAATGGTGTGTAGTCCCACAAACACAGTAAGCACTTGAGAAAAAAAAAATTCTTTATAACTTAAAAGAAGACAAAATTTTACTTTCTCAAAATCCAGGTTGAATAAAATAGGAAATACAAGGCCAATAAAACTAAAAATTTTATGCCAGGGAGATAGCTCAGTAGAGTAAGCACCTGTCTGGCAAGTGCAGTGTCCTGAGTTCAATCCCCATTACAGCAGAAAATAAAAATAAAAAATAAATAAAATTTTACACACACACACAAAATGCTATAAATAAACTCCAAAGACAAATGTCAAACTGGAGAAAACATAGTAAATTACTAACAAAAGCTCAATGTAACAAATATATTAAAAAATCTAGAAATTAAGAAAAACAAAGCCCACCTATTGTAGAATGGATAAAAGTATATTAATGTATGGTGAACAGGTTAGAAAACATAAGTTAAACATAGCTTCAGTCTTAGTAACAGAGACCCAAAATAATAGCATTGAACAATATTATGTTTTATGTTGACAAGAATTAAAACTCAGATAGTTAATCAGAATTAAAAATGCACTATTAATATGGCTCTCCAAGAGACAGTCTCATTTAGTGCTGAGAAAAATGTGAAATGATACAAATGTATGGAAAGGAACTTAATGATTTTCAATTACACGTAGAATTATTTTTTACTCAGAATCTTACAGCTCAGCTAGGACTCTATCTCAGTAACACCGACACAATAAATACAAGTGATTTATAATAGTAAGAGTGGAACAGCACAGGGGCTGGGGAGATGGCTCAGTGGAATAAGCACTTCCCAGGCAAGCGCAAGGACCTGAGTTCAATCCCCAGTTTTGAAAGAAAAAAAAAAAAAAAGAGTGGAACAGCACAAATATTGAACACTAGAGGACTGACTAATAGCACTATGTTACAAGCACAAATTGGCATAGTGGGAAACTACAGAAAAATAAAAGAAATGAGTGTGTGTGCAGTTATGTGTGATACTGGGACTGAACCTAGGGCCTCACCCACCGAGCTACCACTAAGCTATTTCCTCCCCCACTTTTTTTTTTTGTTTTACACTTTTAGACAGAATCTTTCTAAGTTATACAATCAAGCCTTGAACTTGTGATTCTCCTGCCTCTTGAGTAGCTGAAATTACAGGGGTGTACTACCATGCTTGGCAGAAAAATGTCTTTATACAGTCATATAGTGATGATCATTTTGTTTCTGGTTTAAGTATTTATTCTACTTTCCTTTTAATCATTATTTCAGCACATACTCCAATTATTAAAAGCATCTGAAACAGCTCACTAACAGCCCCTCATAAATCTCATGCTCATCCCACCCCTCAGTGTTATCTTTTTTCACGTGCTAGACTTAAACCTTATGTTCGTTATGGCCCTAAGGTGAATGGACAGTTTTCGGCATTATATATCAGCATCAATGTTATATCATATACTTTAGGTGAATAATAATAGGTTTTGCCATTTAGGTTTCTGCAAGTACAGTCTATGACAGTTGTACAAGGTTACCTAATCAAAAAATAAATGCCTTCAAGATTGAGATATTCCTCTTCAAAAGCATCTGTAAATAGTTCTCTACTCATAAAAGCATTTTCTGAAAGTATGCTCCTATTTAAATGTGAAGTGAATTATCTGCAGGAATAAAAATTCCCTTACCACATTTTGCAGAAATGTTTATAGGTATGGATACAATCATCTTCTGCCTTAATTTAAAACTTGCAGATGTTTTGGGCTTATGATTTATTTCAGGCCTTACCTCCATAGAGTCAGAAAGAGGGACTAGGGGCCGGGGAGATGGCTCAGTGGAATAAGCATTTCCCTGGCAAGCGCAAGGGCCTGAGTTCAATCCCCAGTTCTGCCAAAAAAAAAAAAAAAAGAAAAAAGAAAAAAGAAAGAGGAACTATACGTTGACATTCCACTTATTGTGGCTTATGTCTGCATAATATAGAAGAGAGGAAAGACCGGCTCAATTCAGCTACACTTGAAAGTAAACATGCATGTTACATTTGTCATGATTCTGACTTCTTCTAAACATCAGCTAAAAATCAACAAAGAAATAACAGAACTAAACCAAATTTGTGGAGAAAGGGACTTAGTAGACCATTACAGACTGTTCCACCCAACAGCATCAGAAAACATATTCTTCGCAGTTGCACACGGACATTCTTCAAAATAGATGATATACTAGCACACACACCATGATTAAGTAAAAGCAAAGGAATTGAAATTATCCCACACATATTATCTGACCATAGTGCAGTGAAACTGGAAATTATTCTCAAAAGAAACAGCATAAACTCCATAGACACAGGAAACTAAATAACACCCTCTTGAACAATCAGTGGATCGCAGATGAAATTAAAGAAATCAGACAATGTTTACAATCAAATGAAAATGCAGATACAACTTACTGGAGCCTGTTGGAGGCAATGAAAGCTGTCTTCAGAAGGAAATTTATGGTGGTAAATTCTCACATCAGAAAAACAAAATGAACCTGAATAAATAATCTTATGCTTCACCTCAAGCTCCTGGAAAAAGAAGAGCAAGTCAAACCCCAAAAAGGAAATTATAAAGATCAGAGCAGAAACAAATGCAATGGAGGTAAAGAAAACAATACAAAGGATTAGTGAATTGAAGAGTTGGCTCTTTGACAGAATAAATAAGATTGACAAATCTCTAGCCAACCTTATCAGAAAAAGGAAAGAAAAAATTCAAAATCATGTACTAAGGAGTAAAAAGAGGGAAAAAAAACCTTACAGACCCTATAGAAATTCAAAACAACATCAATATATACTTCGAAAATTTTTACTTTCTCACAGGATGGAAAAATACAGAAGAAATGGATAGATTCCTGGATACATACTGCTGAATCAAGAAGGTATAAAAATTCTAAGTAACCCACTATCATTCGCTAGCAGTGAATGAAATTGAAAATGTAATCAAAACCTGCCAACAAAGAAAAGCCCAGGTCCTGATGGATTCACAGCTGAATTCTATAAGAAATCTGTTTATTTTTTAATTTAATTTAATTTTACTTTAAAGAGTGAAAACAAAAACAACAGCAAAAGCAAATAGCAAAAACAAAGACAGAAACAGAGTAACATACAACAATACATATGGTACAGATTTTCAAAACAAGAATAGCAAATTAATAATGGATATTATATTATGTATTTTTATCGTCAAATATGTTGCTCAGATTACCAGATATAGGTATGCAAGATTGGACAAATAATTAAACGTTAATGTTTGTTTTCAATAGACCTTATTTTTTCTGTCCTTTTTACTTTTTTGTTTTTTAATTTATTTTTAAGAGACAATAATCATAGTTGATAAGGCATTAGAAATAGAAATTTATGAGAACAAGATGAGAGATATTCAACCATGGTTTTTGCATTACACATTTCTTTCTTCAATGTAGTTGCTCATATTACAGATATTAGCATATAGTTAGTCAAAGTGAAAAATTTAAACGTTAACTGCTATTTTCAAAACTGATGAAATTAGTACAATCATCTGAGCTATCCTGTATATATACTTGCATGTTTTTCCCCTTACCTTTTTTCCTCTCTTCTTTCCTTTCCCTCATCTTTGTTGCTTATTCCTTACATTCAGTCTCTTTCTGTTTCGCTACATCTATTATATCTTTCAGATTTTATTTATTCTTTCAGGTTCTTACACTAGGGAGGCCATATGATACTTACACATGGGGGTCTTCAAGAAATTTAGAGAAGATTTAATGCCAAGTTTTCTCAAACTCTTCAATGAAGCTGAAAGGGAAGCAATTCTCTCCCTCTCATTCCTGGAAGCATGTGTTACTCTAATACCAAAACCAGAGAAAGACCCAACCAAAAAGAGAACTACAGGCCAATCTCCCTTATGCCCATAAATGTGAAAATCCTCAATAAAATACTAGCAAGCAGAATGCAGCAAATCACCAGGGAGATTATATATCACCAAGTGAAATTCATCCAGAAATGCAGGGATGGTTCAATATCTGCAAATCCATTACTCAGTTATGAAAAAAGATAAACTTAAGGCTTTTTGTAAGTAAATGGATGTCACTAGAGACTAGACTCATAAGTGAAATAAATCAGACCCATGTGTGTAAACACTGTATTTCTTGCCAGTGTGAGAACCTGAATGAGTAAATAAAATCTGAAAGGTACAGTAGATACTGTGAAAGAGAAGGAATTTGTTCAATGGGATGAGGAACAGGACAAAGGAAAGAGGGGTAAAGATATATTTCTGTGTATATTCAGAAAAGTTTGGCTAATTATACTGCTTGTTTCTGCTGGTCAATTGAAAGGATCAGTTAATGCTTTAAGTTTCTTTAATTTTTTTATTGTATTTGGTAAAGGGTCTCACTGAACAGCTTGGATCATAGTGATCCTCCTGTCTCAGCCTTCCCAATGCCGGGATTACATGCACACACCACCACGCCTGGACTTGGTGGCTCACTCAGTGCACCCAGGGGAGGGGCCAGTGTGGTATGTGGTGTTGGGATCAAACCCTGGTGCCTCTGCTTGCCTAAGCAGGCATTTAATCCTGTGACCTATCTTACTGGCCCAAAGTTTTATTTGTTTTTATTTATTTTATTTTTATTTTTAATGTCTTATAACTTTTTTTTTTTTACCGACTTTGCAGGTTTATCTCTGACAACTTAAACAACTAATTTGTTTTCTGGTCCTTTGTTTGTTTTTGTATTTAGCACAGGGTCTACAGGGTTTCACTATGTAGATCAGACTTGTAGTGATCTGCCTGTGTTCAGCTTTCCCAAGACCTGAGATTACAGGTGGGCACCACCATGCCCAGCCTCCGTGACCATCTCAGTGCACGCTGGGGGCAGGGCCAGCATGGCAAGCCAGGGATCAACCCTCTCTCTGTGTCTGCCTGAGCAGGTGCTTTAATCTGCTGAGCTATTTGGCCGGCCCTGAAATGACTGACTTGAAGGTAACATTACGCAATACAACAACTGTCCAATTCCTATTACTTTGTTTAATGAATTTTTATCATGTCTAATTTTGTTTAGCATTTTGTATTTTTAAAAAATAAAACAGGGCTAGCGAGATGGCTCAGTGGTCTAAAGCACCTACTTAGAACAAGCTAAACCCAGCAAAGCACAGGGACCGCGGTTCAATCCCCCAGCACCACATGCCAGCCAGCCCCGCCCCCTGGTGGGCTGAGCTGGCCACACACACACACACACACACACACACATACACACACACAAATAAATAAATAAATAAAATTGTAAAAAAATAAAACAATTACATATATCTGGTAATCTGAACAACAGATTTGATGATAAAAATACATAATATAATATCCATTGTTAATTTGCTATTCTTTTTTTTTGGGGGGGGGGATTGAACTCAGGGCCTTGCACTTGCCAGGATAGCACTTATTCCACTGAGCCATGTCCCTGGCCCCTAATTTTTGCTACTCTTGTTATCCTTGCAAACTCTGACTATAACAGAGACAATGTTTACTAAAGTAAAACTGAAGCAAAAGCCAACTTTTGTAATATCTGTGTGGCTGAGTAATAAATTTGTTTTCAAGAATAATCCAACCTTCGGTTTCATCAGGAGCTGAGGACGTATGTTTTACCAGTGCCTACTGTGAACTATCTAAGGCAGAGGGTTGCATCATCTTCTTGAAAAATGGTTCACAATTTACAATAATTGAAGGGCTTAGTTCTCATCTTCCTCAGACCTTGAAGAATATATACTTTTTTTTTTTTTTTTTTTTTTTTTTTTTTTAGGGCAGGTTTGGTTTTTTGCGGATCCGGGGATTGAACTCAGGCTCTTGCGCTTGCCAGAGAAGTGGTGATTCCACTGAGCCATCTCCCCGGCCCCAAGAATATATACTTGAAAATGTCTCCTAATCCAATCTCCTGCCTGGCTGTGAGGCCTGCAGGGGTCTTGAGTAGAGGCTGCTTGGGCACCAATGGGACTAGCTTATTTTTCTGGCTATCTCTGATCTTCTAAAATTAACACTATGATATTCATCCCCAAATGTAATAGCACCTTGTAATGCTGCTTGTCTGTCATTAAAAGCCAATGTTTGATTTAAAAATAATAGCACATCTTTCTAGGCTGGTTTGTAGGTCTGAGGAAGGACTTCAACATACCTTGCAGTGTCATCTGAAGATGTTCTGAGACCTAGCTTGATCTGCTTTAGGTCGCTGATTGAAAGGCACGTATGAACTGGAGTTCTCCCATGTGGATTATAATTATACTTCAAGCATACATAAGAATTACTCCTTAATGTAAAGAAAGTTTGAACATGAGGCAATTCTGACCATTTTCTTCTTTCCTACAGTATGGTTCTAGTGGTGAAGGAGCATTATAATTAATACTTCCCTTTGCATTCCATTTTGGCTCTAGAAAGTAGATAGACCATGTGCTGGTATAGAAAAAAATTAAATTGCTCTTTTTTAGTATGTGAGGATCAAACATACTTAAGAATACATTCCAGATCTGGGAAGATAGCTCAGCTGTCTAAGTGCCTGTCTGGCAAGCACAAGGACCTGGGTTCGATCCCGGGTACCACATGCCCTTTCAGCCCCAGAACCAGAAGTGCTGATGCATTCTTGTATCCATTGCAGGGGGGTGTTAAGACAGGAGGATCACTAAGAGGCTGATCTGCATAGAGAGCCCCTGTACCAAATAAGTAAATAAATAAATATTCCAAAGGAGTAAGAAATTTTTGACACCAATTTTCCTATCTAAAATGCAAAAAGAATGAATAGGGCATCCCCTTTAATTTCTAGTTGATGGCTATACCCTCAAAGCATCCCATGAGTAGAGTCCACTCCAGAGTAGGTGGATGCCAGCTGAAGAGAGACCAGTGGATACAATTTGGCCAGTCTATCCACCCTTGAACTGGTGCGTGACTTTATCTCCTCATGAATCTCCTACTGATGCCCATCTTTTTTATAAGTACAAGTTAAAGTTGATCTCAAATATAAGAACCATATTAAAGATGCATTGTTTAGCCTTAATCACTGGTTGCTATTTCTTTGAAGGGGTGCAAAAACCAAAAAGCCTGAGATAGATGTAGTTGGAGACCTTCCCAGCCTGCAGACTATATCGTCTTTATAGATAGACAGGCAAAATTGACTCATAGAAAAATCTTGCCCTGGACCCAGGGTGAAGAAACCTCTAAGACATTCCTGTCATCTACCTAATCACCCAGGCAACCTTTTCTACCAGCAAGACAAGACTATGCCTTTAAGTCCAGTTAAAATTTTTATATCTCTCAAGCTCACAGGTTAAACTTATATTCATGGCTTAGCAATCACAATTCACATGTCAGTGAAAATACATTAGTCTTTCACATGCATATGAAAGAAGAAAGTATGACTAGAATTTCTTTCTTATTCTCAGTTAGTATATTAAGGCACAAATGTAAACCATTCCCCTGATAGTTATTTTTCTCCATGAAAGACAGACAGTTGTTGGAAGCTGTCTCAGCCTGATTTCAGGAGAGAGGGGCAGTCTACGGCATGGTGGTTTTACAGTTAACTCCCAGCCAGTGGGACAAAAATTGGGGTTTCTAACTTAATAATAATGAGAAACATACAATCCATAAGTGGAGATTTTGTTGCTGGTACCCCAAGTCAGAGCGCTGGGACTCAGCTTCTAGCAACGAAACTTTGGGTATTGGCCAGCGAGTATCCCTGGCCATGACAACCTCAGTTGCTCTCTTAGTTTCTACTGGTCCTTGCAACCCAAGATCTGTCTCTGGAAAGAAATCTGGATGTCTGTCTGGTCAACATTCCCTTGGCCACTGTATTCAAAGGGGATGCACCAAAATGTTCTGGAGAAATCTGTCCTCTACTTTAAGAGTGGCAGCCACTCTAAGAATGTTGAAGTAGCCAGCAAAAAAAGCACTTCTTATCAAAGTTCTATAATGGATAGGTAAAATCCTGAGCAAGCTTAGTACCTAGAACATTATACCTTTAAAGTAAAGGTTTCAAAATCCACAATTTAGTTAAGTATTTTCCTCTGCTGAACATAAGTGATAACTGGACCTAGGAGGGGAGAGTTGGAGATGCTCCCTTAGGCTAAATGTGTTGTGTTCCCAAATTTGTGGTGCTTTGGAAAGGGCCTCTTCCAGTTTCACACAGAAGTCAGTTCTTTTCAGAATGTCTCAGGTGCACTCTCCTGAGGAAGACAGTTGCCCAGAACACTAAGCTTGTTTTATTGTGTGTTCACCTGGATGGGCAAAATTCCAGGGTCTCATGTGACCCAGAGATAAGGTATGCATTTCTCATCTAAGACTACTTTCCTGTCTTCAGAGTTAGCAAATGTTCATATGCTATGGGCTTCACTCAATTGCTGTATAGGAGGAAAAGTTCAGAGTTCTTCTCTCTCTAATCCTGCAGGCCTAAAAAAAAGGAAAATACAAGCTGGCAGGGAAAGTTCAGAAGTGACAGCAGACGAAGGAAGGCTTTTCTTCTCATGCTCACAGTGAGTTGAGACAACTTGTCCATGTGTGCTCATCCACAGTCTTAGAAGGTGAGAGTGGAGCATCTCAAGAGCTACAATTGCCTCCTCATCTGTCGAAGATCAGACCAGAACAGAAACTGAGGTAGAACCAGCTTGACATTTCCTCTGTAGTAAGGAAGAAGGTCGGGGGCAGTATATCCATATGAAACGTGTCCTCCAAGTCCTAAGAATGGACATGGGCATAGTACCTTTTAACTGGTGGAAGGAGTCCTGTGATTTCTTAATAAGTACATATATTTTCTTAGTATGAACTAGATTTCATAGAAAAACCATTTTATAGCATTCCATGTCAAAATCCACTAGGGGAAGGGCTGACCAAATAGCTCAGCAGATTAAAGCACCTGCTTAGGCAGATGCAGGGGCCAGGGGTTCGATCCCCAGCATGCCAATCCCACCCCCAGGGCACGCTGAGAAGGAAATTGAGACTGGGCATGGTTATGCACACCTATAATCCCAGCGCTTGGGAGGCTGAAAATAGGAGAATCACTATGAGTCTGATCTACATAGTGAGACCCTATAGACCCTGTAATAAATACAAAAAAAAAAAATCCACTAGGGGAAATTTAAATACTATTTTTGTCTAGTGCTTCTGCCCAAGATAACAAACCACAGCAGTCAAACAAGTCAAAAAAGTGAAACAAGTCAAATAAGTCAAACAAGGAACACTAGTAAATTCAGCAACAAGATCCAAATGCAACATATACAGCAGGAATAAAATGTCCCATTAAAGAAGCATAGTAATCTTCATGTTTTCAACTTAAATTTATCATCATTTTAATAAAATTATATAAAGGTCAAAGCATAGCCAGCTATAAGCAGTAGACAAAGATGTAACATAACAACTTGAAGCATAAAATGCTGGTTCCTTAATGGCATTACCATCTGGGATCTATCAAACAAAAGCAAGCTCTTACCTCTGTCCAATTATCACAGTGAAGAACCTCCAAATAGTACAGGGGAAATATAATTCACAACCAGCTAGATGCTCAAAACAAAGTACATGTTCTCTAAAATCAAGGAATGAATTCTACGAACAATGAAGGGAGAGTCAGAAGACTTTATTGAGAGAAAGAGACTTCTGTCTAATAGGGACAGAAGGGGGCCCAGAAAGTGGGTTGTCCCTAAACTTTTAGTTAGAACTATATCCCAAATGATTTATTTGGTTTTTCATATGAAAATTTACTTCAAATTTTACTAGAATCTTGGACAATGAAAGATGACATTCAGGTACCCAATGATAGACATGAAATCAGTTGCCAGAAAATCACCATACACTCTAGAGAAGTAAAAACACACAATTACTGTATATACTACCTGTAAGGCAACCAAGACTCTCTGGGCTGATCCCTAAATTTGATGAAATTAGTCCAGTTTTTAGTGTATAAGTTATGTGATGTAAAAGTCAGGCCAAAATGTATCAGCAAAGATAGTTTCTTCTGAAATTTGTTGAGAAAGAGTCTGTCCCATGCCTGACTCATAATTTCTAGTAGCTTACTAGCCACCTTGGTTTGTAGGGACACAACTTTCTCACTGTCTTCAAGTTCACATTTCATTTCCCTTGGGTACACCTCTATGAAAGGTATTCTGTTTGGAAAAGCACCAGCATATTGTATTATAGGTCTGCCCTATTCTATTGTAATTGTATCTCAATTAGTTACATCTGCAATTACTTTATTTCAAAATAAAGTCATATGCTGTGGCACTCAGGGTTAGGACTTCAGCTTACCTTTTGGGAAGTAACATAGTTTAATAAATAAAAAAAAAAGTAAAAAACTATTCACTGCCCCATTAGGATAGCCAGTGAAGTTTAACTTCCTGATTTTACACAAATAGGATGAAATTTTTCTAGACCACCAAAAAGTACCTAAATGATAAGGTTCATAGGGTATTTATCAGAGACCCTTTCCTCCACATCAGTTGTCAGGGACTCTAGTGAGCCCTCTATCTCCTGCACAGATGATGGGGAGAAAGAGGAAGAGGCAGAAGAGGGATCTGGCATGATCATTCTCTCGGGGAACAAAAGGCAAGTGTTACCCAGAATCTTGATATTTATTCATCATATGTGAGTCAAGGACCATGGGTGAAGGGATAGCATGTTTCCAGGAGCAGTACCAGTGACTACTGTGGGCTAGTAGGAACAAAGTGTTCTCACAAAGATAAGGACCTGGGGCAAAATGGGAAACTACAGGGCTTCCTATCTTTAGCAGACCTATCTTGCCCTGTGAGTGCCATAGCAGTCATTCACCCTATGGCTTCCAGCCATGACCAGAAAAGAGCCCCAAGTTTCCAAATTCCAATCTGACACAGGGCAAAACAGGACAAGTGTGGATTTCTCCTAGACTCAACTTATAATTCATGCTTCCCAATATATATTAACTAGAATATGGGTTCCAGCTGTTCTAACAAAGAAATGTGATCGTTATGGCTTAGATCTGAAATGCTCCTCAAAATATGCACGTGTGTGTGTGGTGGTCTGATCTCAGGGGTATTGTACTTAGAAGTGAACCAGTCCACTGATGAGCTGTTCCTGAATGTGCTGACAGAAGTGGAGGGGACTGGCTAGGAGGGGCAGCCCAGCAGAAGCATGACCTGAGAGAGGATATTTCCCTTCCCAGCTTCTCCCTTCTTGTTCTGCTCCTGGGCTGCCACAACTCCAGTCACTTTCCTCCATCAGACCCTTTGGCTATGCCCTCTCTTGGAGCTAGCTTATCATGGAACCTGAAAACCTGAGCCCGACTCCGTGGCTCCTCATTTAACTTGTGGGTTTTGGGTACTGTGTCTCAGCAACATGGAGATTAACTATCAGGTACAGTGAACACTGAGGTGGAATTTAATTGCACTACCTGTTAGTAATCTCAGGTGAAGTACTCAGTGAAACTCCATGAATGATTTGACAGTTGTACACTGTCAGGAACTGGGGACCACAAAGTATAAACTGACAAACAGCTTATCCAAGGCCTTCCTTGCCCTGCCTGGGAGACCAGTAGTGGAACGTGGAGATCTCCTTCCTGTCAGCCACTGCTAAGATCTTGATGGTCCTTGAGGCCATGACCCTCAGAGCAGCATGGAGTCCCCTGAGGACAACATGGGAGAACTAGTATCCAGAGGAGATGAATTTTAACCTGTTTCCTTTATGATGCTAAGCTTTCCCATTCAATAATTAATTTTACACTATTCCAGGAAAAGCACCGTACCCCTCCCACTGTACTGGTTAATAAAATAGTGGCTTTTGGAGGCCCGCAGTCTTTGTTCTCAGAGAACCCTGAGGGTCCCAGAGCCCTATTTCCTGGCAGCTCTTGTCTCCTGGGTTTTGTTTTTTTTTTTCTCACCATGTGTCATGACTGAGCTGGAGATTGGGGACTCACTTCCTGGGTCCCTGATAACTGGAGAAAAGTTGAAAGGGTCTCCCATAGTACCCAGGTATCTTTTGCACCATAATCTTCAACACAAAAGCATCAATTTCTAAGCTAAACTGGCTGTTCAAGCTTTTGCCATCATGTTCATTTCGTTTATGATTGAATTTAAACAGTGAGGTGCATGCAGGCATCTTGTGAGAGGACAAACGAGACTTAAACATTGCTTCTCTCATTCCATGAAATAGAACTTAACTAAAGGGCCATACCCAACTGTCAGATGTAGACCCAGGCTATATCTAGGCTTGGAAGTGCTGGTCAATTGACACGTGACCAATAATGGTCTCTGCTGAGACCAGTCTCTTTTACGTCTCCAAACTAAAATGCTAACTCAATTCTTTGCAAACTCCTTTCATTCTTTTGCAATTTCTTTTTTTCAATTTCCAGAGGCTTAATCCACTCATGATTTCTTGAATTTTCTCTGCAATGTTTGATACAATTGGCTCTCTTAGAATTTTTCCTTCCCCCCTTTCTAAATCTCTTGTGTTCTTTCTTTTTTCTTCTTAGCAACAGTATTTCCAGGTCTACTTTATTTTTCCAAAAAGTAGATGTTTCCCAAAGGCCTGCCACCCCAGTCCATTTTACTTCTCCTTATACAACCTACTCCTGCCTGACAAGATCATCAGTTTCTTTTATTTTAACCATTTGTTTGAAGTTGTTGCTTTCCTACTTTCTTTTAATGCCTCACTCCATACTTCCCAATGTGTGCAAAACTTTAATAACCAAACATTTTTGTCAAAGTCTCAAATATCCAAAACTAGATTTATCACCAGGTCTAAAATCTGCTTACTTTCATGCTAGCTCTTAGCTATACTGTTATTATCACCCAAAGAATGTTTCAGGATTATCATTGTTTTTGAAGTCTTCCTTTCACTCCCTATCCAGTCAATCAGTGCATGGCATCCATTTTAATTCTAGAGTTTCATGCAGGGCCAGCCAAATAACTCAGCAGATTAAAGCGACTGCAAGCAGGTGCAGGGGCCAGGGGTTTGATCTGTAGGCCTGCCGTGCCGGCTTCACCCCCAGGGGTGCGCTGAGATGGCAATTGAGACTGGGCGTGGTGGCAAGACTGGAAGAGTGTTCAACATTACCCAACACGCTATTGGCATTGTTGTAAACAAGCAAGTTATGGGCAAGATACTTGCCAAGAGGATTAATGTGCATATTGAGCACATTGAACACTCAAAAAGTCATGATAGCTTCCTGAAACGTGTCTAGGAAAATGATCAGAAAAGAAGGAAGCCAAAGAGAAAGGTACTTGGGTTCAACTGATGCACCAGCCTCCTCCTCTCAGAGAGGCACCTTTGTAAGGGCCAGTGGGAAGGAACCTGAGCTGTTGGAACCCATTCCCTATGAATTCATGGCATAAACTGAGGATGTTGCTCTGCCATTTTTGGCAGAGCTTAAGTGTTCTTGGCAGCTTAAGTGTTCTAGGTCCTATGTAAAAATAAAATCATCCTGTGTTGTAAGTGTGGTTTTCTTAGTTGAACAGGTATGTAGTGCCTTCTTACCTCAGAAATATTTTCAGCAGATTTTCACTGTAGGTAGTAATTGTGTCTGGTCTTTACTCTTCAGTGTTTATCTTGCTGAAAGATAGTGCTGGGGTATTGTGCAGATGTATACCCAAATATTCAAATACTTATACTATATTTATATTGGCTTGAAGGTCCTGTAAGTCACCATGGGGAAAAGATGTATCAAAATAAAAGGAAGTCACTTGAAAAACAAATGTAAGTCCATTTCAGTTAAATAAATTGTTTAAAGCAAAAAATAAATAAATAAATAAAACAGAGGATATGGCAAGTAAATATGCCCAGATTCCTGGGCCCAGGCAGTGGGTTAGTAAATGTCCTATTCTCCTCTAGGTAGTATTGAGCCAATACCAGCTTCTACTTTGTTCATTAGCCCAAACACACCTAGAGACAAAACCAATAGAGCCAAGGTCTCTAACAAAAGAAAATTGTGAGGTGATATGGGTGGCTTAGTTTTCTATTATTTATAAGTATTTTGAGAGTAGACTGGAATCCTGTACTTCATTTCAAGGAGGTCTTCACTAGCTGTACTTACCACCTACCAAAGTAAATATATAAAAATGCAGAAAGAAATCATGAAACTGAAGACATGAGGTTGACAGAAGCAAAGGAAGTCTCTTAATAAATTTAATACAAAGAGACAGGGTTATAATCTATGAAGACAGAAGAGAGACTCCAATATCTATGGAAACTGACATCAAAATCAGTTTCCTTGTTTATAAAAGATGTCTTGAATTAGTACACCAAAGGAAGGACACGTTCAAGGACATTTATGTCACAGGTAGACAGACCTAAGAAAGAAAATTCTAATACAAATACAAAACAGTGTTGCTATTTATGAATGCAAATCCAGTGCTATATGCGACCACTCTTCTTTTCTACAGAATTGACAAACTGCTAGATATGCCCTCTTCCTGTAGCAGCCTACTTATCCTGTAAACATGCATGAACACACACTGCTACTCTTCTCACTTATTTCTGCATATATTTTGAGTCTTAATTTATATGACATTTCTTCCATAAAGCTACCATCACTCATCCAAAATCACCAGAGATTCTGAACTATTCAAGCAATATGGTTGACTCTGTAGAGTCTGCCCCTCACATTAAAGTTGTGCCAGATGACATCAATTATCTGAGATTTCATCATTGTTTTATCCTTATGGTTTAGCAAAATGCCAGCCTTAATGTGCACAGGTTTTCAGTATAAACTTGCTAAAGGAATGCATACATTTTGCAATATAGGTGCAATTACTTTTCATCATCATGCTTCAAAGGTGTGTTCTTTTCTAAGACATATTTCTTAAGGTAAATTAGTTCCAGGTATTTCAAAGGGAAATTAAGATGGGTATGCAGTTATGATCACCCACCTATTCTGGCAACCCACAGGGAGGAGCAAAATGAAATCTGAAAAGTCAAATAGCAGCTTCAGAGCTGGTGCTCTTCTCAGTGCTCCCTGCCTCCCTGCTTCATAGAAGAAGGGTTTAAGTGGGAAAGTCTACCAGGATGTTTCCCTGAGTGCAATGTGGGGCACATCCTCCTCTGGCCCCAATGGATACATGATGGATCAAGAAGTAAATCTCAAAGGTTGCAGCATAACTGATCTATTTTGACCAACACACTTTATAACAGCTACTTGCTCCATCTCTTCCTTCTTGCTTTCAGAACTTGTCTCCCCACTACAGAAGCAGAAAAAAACATACATTCTCTTGTTATGCCTCCCTTGCAGCTAAGACTTGCCCTGTGACACAATTCTTGACAAGGAAATGAGAAAAATAATTTTTTATTTTCCTATTAAATATTTCCACTTTCCACAAAGAGGTTCTACAGAGAATGTTTTCCCTCTGTTTTTCTTCTTCATGCAATTGCATGAAGCCATCTTCTGAGGCAAGGGATTGAAGTCAATGTAATAAGAAAGACATAATTGACATCACCAACTGGTTATGTCTAATTCAAGTACACCAAACTTGAATTAGCATTTCAAGACGTACTGTAATGTGAAATAGCAAATTTCCCTACTGTTTGGACCACTACTGAGCAGGAATATTTCATGACTTACAGTCAAATGCATTCTAACTAATTGTACAGGGAATATGTGAGCTTCCCTCTCTGGCATCATGTAAGTCTGAGCTTCCAAAAACCAAGATAAGCCATCAAGTCAGGTTGATACCTGGAAATGACAAACATCATTTAGAAGCACTAAAGGAAAGAGATTATCTAGTGATGAAATTATTTGGCTGAAGAATAAAACTTCATGCTAAACTCAGAAAATGACAGCATTCTTGCTTACATTAAAGGAGAAGCATAGAGAGTAGATTTGAAAAGGATGTTCACAAGTAAATTCATTCTTAGTTTCCTTGCTCAGAGTTAGGTTATAAAACAATTCTATAATTAGCTAACCTACTAGGAAACTCACTCGTCAAAGTAGTACACAAAAAGTCAACCATATTTGCTTTACCAGCAGTAGATCTTCAGAGGCTGGGGAAAAATTGGTGAAGAAGCAGCTCCATTATGCTTAAGTTTTTCTTACAGAATTTATTTATTTGTATCACTCTCCAATCTTTCTTACATGTGATCAACTAACTGGTTTACTCTCATCTTAAAAAAGTATTCATTTGTCTGCATTACCTCTCACTAGAAAATACCTTGTATAATTCCTAACCTTAAACATTCTATTGAATATTGACAGTTTCACAAGACACTCATCAAAAAGTATAGACCTAGAAGAGGAATCATTCAGCACTTTTTTGAAGAAGTCATAGCATTTTGAAAAACAGATGGGTTCTGACAAATAAAAACACTTTATTATGAGGAATAAAATCTCCAGAAACAATTCTCCCACTAAGCCACTCGACCAAGTGCACACTCTCTACAATTTAGGAGTTTCTTCTACCTGGTTTTACTCCAATGAGCCACTCCCAACAGCAGCAATGGACACAGATTAGATCTATGTTTTAGACTAACAAACCACATTAGACACTGGAAGTTTTTTTTTCTTTTTTGCTTCGGTAAATAACTATGGCATCTATAATGCAGGAATTTAGTCTTAGTTTTATATGCTGCAAAAACAGAACTGCATGGGCTAAAAGACATATCCAAAACTAGAAAATAAGTTTCTGTGGTTTATTTGATACCTAGAGTCTAACTCTATAGAGGGCTGAGAGTAAAACACAGCAGGAAATACAATAACCTCCTTAGTGTCAGTTGCTGGGAAAGGAGGTGACAGAAATAATTCATTTCCCGGTTGTGACTCAGGGGGAAGCATCAGCCTAGCATGGACAAGGACCTGGGTTCAATTCTCCTAACCACACACACACAAGGTAAAATAAAACAAACAAATGAAATCATTCATAAATTCTTCTAAATAATGAGAACCACCTTTCAAAATCTTTTTTTCCCATAATTTTATTGATAAACAAATAGCAATGAGACAGTTTCAAATCAAATCGGTAGGACAATTTCAATAATTAACACACTGCATACATTCTTCTTAGTGGTTAATTGCTGTACAAGATGCGGACTTGAGATCCTATTTACAAACACCATTAGAACATATCATTCTATTCATTAAGAGAATGTAAATATATATATCCTAACCACTTTGAATACACAGATCCAAAATGGACATTCATCTGTATACCCTTTTTTTGTTACGTTCCATTATTGGAATATTATAGGTGTGTAAATGCAGCAAAATATTCTAAAAGAGTCCAGTAGCCCATAATAGCATTGGGTCTTCTGTTTAACTGGCAGTGTCAGAAATTGTTGACCTGAGTCCCCCACAGCTCAACAAAACAGCATGTCTTTCCTTCCTATATTTCATCTTCATACTTTTCTACTAGATGGTTAAGACCAAGGTAAAGCAGGACCTATGCAACAATAGTTGTAGTTTTTGGATCTGATAAGGTCAGTGAAATCTCCTCAGGATTTATCTTGAGATCTTCTACCTCAGATTGTAGAACCTTTGTCAGTGTCAGTCATGTGGATGAGTCATGGCCATTGCTTGGCCAATGTGCTCTTTGTGAAAGCTTGAGATAATGTTTTCTCTCAATGTGACTCTCCTTGGGCACACTCTACATCATCGATCATTTTCTTCTTTGGCCCCATAATCTCCTTGATCAGAAAATTTGGGACACTACCGAGTTACATGACATTACAGTACAAGTTCTCAAATGTCCTGAGTCTTAATTGACCTTAGAAGGTTAGGGTCAAAAGGTTGGCTTTCCTTGCAGCCCTTCTTTTTCTCTAATTTTGGTCTGCAAACTTAGGTTGTTAACCATTCAGAAGACAAGCTTATTGTTATTATCAAACAGCTTAGGCTGTTAAGCTTAACCTCACTATCTGTCTGCATATCAAACATCTTAGGTATACTATGGACCAGGTATTTTTCATCAAGTACTGATATGTTGAACTTTATGTCCCTACAGAACATGATAAAAAACATTTAAAAATCAGAATATATTTTAAAAATAGGCATAATGAATTATATACTTCTCATGTTTGCACATAAGTCCAAAAATTTCACTTTATATAACCTTGAAGCAGGACAATCCCACAATATTCCTTTTCCTGTCTCTTGCTTTCCTTCACCACACCCTTCTTCTTGAACATCCAAGTACCCAAGAGAAATCATAGCAACAACTGGCATATCATGACAAGAAGCCCATACTCAGAAGACCAGAATAACAGGCACTCCAAGCATGAAACTACTATTGCAAATTACGATCTGCAGTGCAGTAGCTTAGTTCACAGGTGTCAGTATATATAGTTAGTCAGGGTGAGAATCTTTCCAATTAACTGCTAGATTAAAAAAATCTTCTGAAGATTTTCAGGATCATTGCCTTGCATATCTTCTACATAAAACTTTTTTCCTAGCTCTTCTCCTTTCCTTCTCTTGATTAGTTAGTCCTTGAGATCCTGCTTTCCTTTTACTTGTATTATATCTTTCTATTTCTATTTCTTCTTTTGAGTTCTTATACTAGGGAGAGTATACGATATTTACACATGTGTGTTTGTCTTATTTCACTTATGAGTATATGTTCAAGTGGCATCCACTTCAATATAAAGGCTTCAAGTTTATCATTCTTAATATCTGAATAATACTTCATTGTGTAAAAATACCACATCTTTTTCAACCATTCCTCAGGTGATGGGCATCTTGGTTGTTTC
>NW_004524581.1:671027-674704 GCF_000260255.1 Octodon degus | reverse complement strand
TTTTTAAGAGTTCCTTTCTTACCTTTTCACTAGCTGCACCAGCATCTTCAAGATCTGAAACTCTGTCTTCACATTCACTTAAACGGTTTTGCAAACTTGTGATTCAGATTTTAATTTCCTCTATATCTCTTTGACTCTGCTTCATGTGATCTATTTCTTTCCCGTATTGCCCATTCAAGGAATCTGACATTTTTCTAATCTCCTCTATTTTTTTTTTTATCAATATCTTCTTTAGAAGCAGTTATAGATTCTTTTACTGCAGTGTTTTTTTCACATTGGGTTTCCTGCCTATGTTTCTGTAGTTGCTTCTTTACTTTATCTGCTATGAATTCTGAGAGTTCTTTTTTTTATTTCAGAAAAGAATTGCGCTCTGATTTCCTCTCTATGTTTCTGCTGTTGCTTATTTACTATCAACGCTATTAATTCATGCATTTGAGTCGAGCTAGTGTTCTCCGCACTTGTTCTGGGCGGGCAGTGGGTTTTTTCCATATGTTTCTGCATTTGATTCTTTAGTGCAGATGTTATTAATTCAAGGATTTCTTTTTTTATTTCCAATCTAAGTTCCTCTATACATTTCTGCAGCTGTTTCTTTATTTCAGAAGCCGTTGATTCATTGCTTTCAGCTGTGTGATTCCTAATTTTTTCTGTGTTAGTGTATTCTGCACTTGTTTCGGGTGGGCTTGGGTTCTGAGGCTGCATTTTGTTCCTTCTCATCATTTTGTGTAGCACTGTCTTCTGACCTTTTATTTTTTTTAAAAGCTTTTTTTTAAAAATTTTATTTATTTATTTGTGTGTGTGTGTGTGTGTGTGTGTGGCCAGTTCAGCCCACCAGGGGGTGGGGCTGGCTGGCATGTGGTGCTGGGGTATTGAACCATGGTCCCTGTGCTTTGCTAAGCTTGTTCCAAGTAGGTGCTTTAGACCACTGAGCCATCTCACCAGCCCCTGTCTTCTGACCTTTGTTGTAGATCTTTGTTGTAGTTATAACTTTCGCACATACTGAAGGTCAGGTGCAGCTCTACAAAGTTTGGATTTATCCCTTTGTGCCTGGCTTGGGTTTGGCTGCTGTGCTCAGCTCCTTCCCTCTGCTGCCCTTGGGGGTGAACCTGTTGTGCCCCTGTGGGAAGATGTTCTGCTCCTGGACTAACTGAGTGGTTCTATCCTCTACACTCTCTGCAGAGATTGCAGCTTCAGGGTTGCACCCCGGGCATGTATGCCAGGCCTGAGCTGTGCCTGGAGGGGGCAAGGTGGAATAGGGGGGAGAGGAAGCTCTCCCACACACTCACTGGGTCTTTGCTAGGACTGGGTCTGAGGGTTCCCAGAATGCGGCAGAAATTCCTACTCGGTGGGTGGGTTGGGGGAGGTGCTGCAGAGTGATGGGGTGCGTCCCAAGGGGGTGGAAGACTGTCTCACCCACGTTGCGCCTGGGCTGGGACCCAGAGTTGGTCCCGCCGGCACAGGGTAGTGGGAGGCTCTCCCACACACTCATAGGACCTGGCCTAGGACTGGGTCTGGGGGTTCCTGGAAAGTGCCAGAAATTCCTACTCAGCGGGCGGGTTGGGGGAGGTGCTGCGGAGTGGTGAGGGGCATCCGAAAGGGGTGGGAGAGGGTCGCGCCCACCCTGCCTCTGGGCTGGGACCGGAATTTGGTCCCGCAGGCGCAGGGTAGCAGGAAGCTCTCCCACACACTCACCGGACCTGGGCTAGGACTGGGTCTCTTAAAATCTTAATATCATTCATTGTAAGATAATTTGGAAGGAAAGGGAGTTGAAGTCAACTGATTGCAGAATCATTTGCTGTTTTAGGCCCCTAAGCTTTTATATCCAATACAGCGATGTCATCAGGGAAAATCACAACCCCTGGTAGTTCTGATTAGTTAAATTCTTCAGCTATTGACTTCCAGGGAAACACTCTTCGGAAATAGTGATTTCCAAATGGTAACCCAAACACCTTCCAATTCATTCTTTTTTTTTTTTTTTTTTTGGTGGAACCGGGGATTGAACTCAGGCCCTGAGCTTGCCAGGGAAGCACTTATTCCACTGAGCCATCTCCCCGGCCCAATTCATTCTTAACTGTACACCATCCATAATTGAACATTAGCATTCTCATATTAATATCACTATTATTTTCAGAAATTAGAGTTTATTAATTTTTTTAGACTTTATTTTTGAAATTAAGATTGATCTTTCACCTAAAATGTACAAGCTTTCACATTCATCTGAGGGGAAAGGGGAAGGGAAGTGTATGAAATAACCAGCTATGTTATGTACATGCACCTGCTCCCCATGACGAGTGCAATTATTACAAACACTTGCCAATAAAAAGTATTTTTTAATGTATAACCTGGGGTTTGGAACCTTGGGGTTTACTTTTTACTTTAGGAGTTCCTAGTTAATTTAGATAGTCTTAATGCAATTAGTATTTTTATATGATTGATATTAGATTGTCATATCTCATTCACAGGGATATGAGCCTATATAGTTCATATGCTTAACAATAACTTTAACAACAGTATTTACTGCATTGCCTGGAGCCCTTTCACCCCAAATTATGATATCTGAAACATGTAACTTCAATATTATTGAGTTTCAAATGTTTCTCTATAATTTATATAAGGGATAATTAAAAAATGGTAAATGTTTATATTTTAAAAGATTTATTACAGTAGAACACACATTGCCATTAATCCCCTTCAAATACTCCCCTTCTTCAAATACACTTTGCTGTTTTCTTTTCTTTTCTTTCTTTCTTTCTTTCTTTCTTTCTTTCTTTCTTTCTTTCTTTCTTCTTTCAATACAGGGTCTCGCTATGCAGTTCAGACTCTTAGTGAACCTCCAGCTTCAGCCTCCCCAGTGATAAGACTATAGGCATGCACCACCACACACCCAGTTTCAGGCCCAGCACTGCAAGCCCCAGGATTCTTGGTCAAAATGGCACACATACCAAGATCAAACTCGGATCTTTGTGCTTGCCACCCAGGTGCCAATTCCACCAACATGTGATAAAAAAAAAAATACAGTGAATACTGCTACCAAATGTCATCCAATAGAAAGATTGCCTTGTGAAAACATGGCATACCCTCATCCTCCTTATTTAGGAGATCTGGCACTTTCCAAGTGCTGGGTCTTTCTAAAAGTCAAAATGATGGTGAAAGATTCACATCTTGAATGGATGCAGGACATCCAGACAGCCATGACAGTACACATAAAGATAAAAAGCCACTTCAGAAAGTAGCAAGGATGGGATGAGTGAGTTCAAAGCAAGAGAGATTATTCTGAGGGAGTGCAATTGCAATGCAGCTTTTATTGTAATATTTTTAAATTTAAAAACACCGTAATTTCTATCATCTCTCATATATTAAGTTGAATATTTTCTTTTTCAACATATTCTCCTGCTCACACACATTCATCTCAAATGCGATGCCACTAATCATCAAGCATGGGTACAACTGCAATGCTGGACTTCTAAGTCTCAGTCACTATTCTCTGACCAAGCAGGTTCGTGCCACCGCGAGCAAGCGAGCGGTAACCAAAGAGGAGATGGATGCACTTTGCATCTCCCCTTGGATGACTGCTTTCTAGCCAGTAACCCTCATTTTAAAATCTACACTTATGGGGCTGGGGAGATGGATTAGTGGAGTAAGTGCTTTCCTGGCAAGCGGAAGGGCCTGAGTTCAATCCC
>NW_004524581.1:656135-670925 GCF_000260255.1 Octodon degus | reverse complement strand
TGAGGTGAATTTAATTGGTGAAAACAATTGACTTAGAATAAATCTTAAGAAAAAGGGATACAATCTCTTGGAATAAGGACACTTAGGAAAATACAAGGCAAGATCAACATATTCCAAGTCTGACTTCTCATAATTGGGATCTGAAAGGAATTCCAGAAACGACGCGAGCATTGACTCTTGCCGAGGCACACCCATGCCAGAGTGACTGCTAAGAAGGACTATGCTTATGTGAATGCAGGGAAACGGACATGCTGATTTTCTGTTTCTCTAGGATTCTACATTTATGGCAAAGTTACATAATATTTTTTAAATGCAGTGGGGGAGGGGAAGGTGCTATCAGCTAATTTGAATCTGAAATCTACAAAACCTCATTTTTCCTGTCTGTAAAATACAGCATCAATCCAGACAAATTTATAAATGTATCCAGTGTTAACATTCAATAATTCTATAAATAAATAGGCCACATCTTGGAACGTTCTCGTCAACGTGTCAGAGGTTTCATATTGAAGAGAATTGTCCTTTGAATAATCACAAGGCCTCAAGGGAAATAAATCATGCTCAGCCGTAGACCACTGGCGCACGGCTACTGGAGTTAAGACACATGGGACGCGGACACACCGCCCACACTCCTCCTCCTTTCACTCTTGCTCCCTTTCCCTCTCTCCCTTTGTCTTTACACACACACGCGCGCGCACGCACACACACACACACACACACACACACACACACACACACACGACTCTGTCCCAGCAGAAAACTATCCGTCCCCAAACAGGGACAATTATAGAAGTCCAAATGGCGATTCACACTTCCGTGAAACTAGTTACATAACGCACACAGAGTAAAGCTGTTCTTTAAATATCCGTCAGCTTTCTGCTAAGTAGTCACAACTTCAAAAGCAGAGGAAGAGCCTTCGAAGGAGAGTATAACTGCAGGCTTCAGAATTTCTTGCTTCCGATTATGTCCAAAATATCTTATTCTATAGATTCCAGGCTGGGCAGTCTCTGGAATATGCCATTCAATCGTTGCATTGCTCCGACCCAGTAATCCTTTGTGCCAATAAAACCTGTTGGTAGAAAACAAATGAATAGGAAAAATAGAGCTTGAGTCTTATAAATGTGAGCTTAGAAAAACATGTATGAACATTCCACAAATATTCATGAAGCACCTACAGTAAGCAAGGTACTGCTCTATGTAGCAATGAACAAAATATAAATACCAATTTCCTAGAAAAGGAACTTTGAAGAATAATTAAAGAAATATCTCTCTGCTGCCTTTATAACCTACACTTATCCATCCCATGGAGCCTTACTTGATATTTAGGATGCAGACGTCTCCTGCTTTGAATTGTTGTGTCGCTCTTAATCCTTATCAGACTCTATATCAACTGATGCTTCTTTTCACATCTAGTCTGACTTGTTTAAAATGTGTACTTAAGGAGCACATGTGCCACATTCAGTTCTACTCAAAAAGTACTGAGGACAAATGAAGCACAATCAAAATGCATAATGATTGATGAAATTTAAAAAATGAATTACAGTAAAAGATACATTGACATTAAAGTCCTCAAAATACTCCCCCTTGCTTTGAACACATTGATCCCATGGTTCTGCTCACTTTCTGAAGCACTTCTAGAAGTTCTCCTTCATCACTCTTTACAAGATATAATTAAAAATATGAGTGCTGGGCTGATAAGTGTTGTCTATTACAAAAGCAGGCTTATAGAAGAAATGTATAGTGTGGGGCGGGAAGATAGCTCAGCGGCATAAGCGCCTGCCTGGCAAGTGCAAGGTCCTGAATTAGTTTCCGAGAGAGAGAGAGAGAGAGAGAGAGAGAGAGAGAGAGAGAGAGACAGAGAGACAGAGAGACAGAGAAACAGAAACACAGAGAGAGACGCAGAGAGAGAGAGAAAGAAGGAGAGAAAGATTATAGTGCATCCTCACCAAAATTTCCAGCAGATCTGGCATCACATATCTTCTAGCACTTCCCCAAAGTCAAAATCACCATGAAAAGTGTATGGAACGGATTCAGGATATCCAGACAGCCACAAGAGTGCAACTAAAGACACTTACAAGGGAGGATTTCCAGAACTGCTTCAGAAAGTGGAAAGAAGAATGGGCTAAGTGTGCTTAGAGCAGGCAGGAATATTTTGAGACCTATTAATACCAATGTGTCTTACTGTAATGAATTTTAAAAACTTTAACATTTGTCATACTTTTTATCATATCTCACAGTAGTAAGCAAGATGGAGATAGTTTAAAGGTGGCTTAACGGTTCAAGAAATTTATGTTCAATTGGGGTAGGGATCAAAACAAAGACAAACAAATAAACCAATAATGTTGAGATTTTTAAGAATGATAGCCACAAGAGGTAAATATGATAGAAATTTCTTTGGGGAAATGTCATTTAGACTAAGTCCACAGAGATGTGGAAGAAAAGTATTTTAGGAAGGAAAAACAGAGACCACACAGTGTCTGCAGTGGGTACAAACTTGGTGTAGCCAAAAACAGAAAGCTGGTGTGCAGGAACGGAGCTTATCGAGCTGTGGTGGACAGCTAAGATGAGAAAAACACGGAGTCAGATCCTGCTGGCCCCAGCCACCATGGTAAGGAACCAGACACTCTTCAAAGTACAGTGAGACGCTGATCCACAAATTAGTTCATACCTCAGCTATCTGGAAAGCCAGTTCCTTGCATACAGAAGGGATGCCCTCAACATTTTGTTTCCTGAGTGACTGGCCTCATGTTCTCTATAAATATTTGGTGCTGCTTGCTGCTAATGAACAAGACAGAGTTCTCAATCTGGCTTTAGTGTGGCCTGGTATTTCTGAGTTTCAGCTTTTGAAAATAGATTGTTCTTTTTCATTTCTAGAAGTTTTCTTTCATCAGTAGCTTTTCAAGGTATAATTAAAAACATGATGAATGCTGCTGCTGAGTGCCACCCAGTGGAATCACTACTTTTTATACTAAGTATGTATAGTTTGGTGAACACACACACACATACATACATACATACATACACACACACACACACACACACACACACACACACACATACCTATATTCTAGAATCTTAAAGACCAAAGGAAAAAAACATACCTGTACTTACATGTTACTATCAAATGGACCAAAACATGGTCAAATCCCTGTTTTCAGTAAACCAAATGAATGAAACCAGCATGCAAATAAATTGGTTTGACGTTTTCTGAATTCAATGCAAGCTTCCAAAAATTTTACCCACTTCTACACCACTATCTTTTGGCATAACATATAGACATGAGAAAAATATTTTCCTATTTCAGACAAACCATCAAAATCTTCAAAATACCTAGTCAGCTTTGGGATTCAGTAACAAAGGCAGAGAGATAAATTTCTCTGAGGAAACACAGCCTTGAAACTTCCTTCAAGACCCTGTGAGAATTAAACAGCAAGCCTCTCACAGTCCTAGAAGTGAAGAATCCATGGCCGCATACAAGCATGAACTGTGTAGGGGAGCAGCTTCATTATTTTCCCAGTAAGAATGTTGTGCTCCTCAGAGACCCGAAACTCCTTCACCCAAGACTTCTTTCAGTGAATTTGCAAGAAAGCATGTTTTCAGGCTACCTGTGACCATGAAAGAAACCAAGATGCAGCTAAGAATGGAGTCCATAGCTTCACTCACACCCATCTTACAGAGGTGTGCGTGCACGCACACGCACACACACACACACACACACACACACACACGCTACTTCTGCTTTTGGTGGAAAAGTAGAATCAAAATAAAATGTAATACATCAGTTCAATATGGCCAGAGGGATCCCTGGGCAATTGATCTTATGAGTACTTCGTATTGAGTCTCTCTTCTGCGCATGTTTTCTGCGTTGCTGACCAACTCTGCCAAGGTCTGAGAGAACAAAGATTCCGCAGCTATTCTCACCGAGTCTCCCAAGAAGCATCGTTGTACATTATGTGCCAGGCTGTTGTAGTGTCATCATATTTCTCCACAGTGAGGAAGGTCTCATGGGTCTGAAGGACAATTAATATAACTTATTAAGCACTGCGTAGTCACAAAGAGGAGCCAGTCTCTACTAACTTCTCGGGCTGACCCCACACCAGCCTCCTGATTCCTCGTATGAAACTGTTAGAATTTCATCTGAGGGGCCACGGAGACAGTGCAGCAGTCTAAGTGCCTGCCTAAGCAAGTGCAAGGACCCAGGTTCGAATCCAGGTACCATGCTGCACCAGCCCCACCCAAGGTGCACCCAGTGGGCCACCAAAACCAGGTGTGGTGGTGCACATCTGTAATCCTAGTGCTGGGGAGGCTGAAACAGGAGGATCACTATGAGTACAAGCTGTGTAGTGAGACCCTGTACCAAATCCATAAAATTTAAAAAAAAAATTCATGTGACTCTTAGGTGTTCCCTTTAATATTCTATGTAATGTCTTCATAATATTAATTTGTCCAGTCTATTAAAACCATGACATTCTTTTTTTATTATTATTAATTTATTTACGTGTGTGTGTGTGTGTGTGTGTGTGTGTGTGTGTGTGGCCAGCTCAGCCCACCAGGGGGCGGGGCTGGCTGGTATGTGGTGCTGGAGGATTGAACCGCGGTCCCTGTGCTTTGCTTAGCTTAGTTTGTTCTAGGTAGGTGCTTTAGAACACTGAGCCATCTCACCAGCCCCCAATGACATTCTTAAACATTTCAAAGAAACATAATTATGGGGCTGATTGGAAATTAGGGCTCAGAAGAAACTGGAATAAATGTAAGATTTATAAAGGCATCAGTCAAGTCCTGCATGGCCTGTTTATTGTTCTATATCTAAGATTATTTATTTGGTTACCTAATGATTTAGAAGGGGAATTTTTTTATACTTCAATTTCCTGGTGGATGAATTATTAGTTGCTGTAGCTTTCTGAGTGAAAAAATTGGAAAGAATACACACATATTCCCTGCCTTTGGTGATAAAGGTTGTTCCTATATTTTGTCATAATAGATTCCTAGAAACCATATCATAAAAAAGAAACCACGTCATAAATAGATTTTATTTCCTCACAAGAAGATTATTGTAAGAGGGCAATTTGTTTCATAATGTGAGTTCGGCTCCAAATAAAGCACAGATTTTAATTTTGTGATAAGTCAATAAATGTAGAGGCCACACATCACCAATTTCCCTCAAAATACCTTGGACACTGGCCAATAAATGATAAGATTTGTGCCTAATTCACTTTAACCATGACAACTTTTTATACTTGTCATTTATCAGTGATTAAATAATCCTTTGCTGAACAGATATTTTTTTCTAGCTGGCCATGTAATTGTTTAAAACTCTCTAATTAGTCAATTCTGGATTATATTTAATGAAGAAGAGTTCATAACCAAGGTGACTTGTAAGGAAAGCTGTTTCTAGCCATTTAGGGCAGAATGACATAGAGGAGACCTCAAATGGAGTGTGAAGCATGATGGGACCTGATGAGCAGGTGTAGAGCGCAGACTGGAGCGCAAATCTACACCCCAGAATATCGGGGGCAAGACATTAAGTGTCCCTCACCCACATCCCTACCATATCCTCTTCAAGACACACAACTGGCTACCATCAACCTCTCTAGGATTCAGTTTACTAGTCTGTAAGTAGATCATAAGATGTAACTTACTGGCAAGCAGTGGAGATTAAATTAAATTCATGTGATAATATATAGGAAGTACTTAGCTCATGACCTCTAAATAAATATGGATAATGATGATATGATAAGTACTAGTAATAAGGAGTACTAGTAGTTGTTTTGTACCAAATCCCAGAACATTTTTATAAGTTAAGTATATTCCATTATAGTGCTTTACACATTTTATTTTCCTCTTTCTCCCTGGAAACTCATTATGATGGGTGTCTCTACTCTAAGGAGGTCAAATGACCACTAAGGGTGAATCTCCGCTAAATACTTCGTTAGCTTCAGAAAATAATGTTATAAACATGTAAGCATTCAGATTATATTTCCAACACGAGTTATTTAAAACAGATGCACAGCGAGCATCTAAGGAGAACAATTTCCTCCAATCCCATATCTGATGATGTCAGATGGCCACAATTGGAACTAGGGATAGTTTATGAACAGAAATGGGAAGGATCATTTAAAAGAAAGGTATTTTGGATGATAAGTAATTAGACCTGGGGGAGAATGGCTCACCAATAGCATAAATGCATACTCAGCCACAGTAAAAATATGACTCAAGAATCACTTTTCGTAAGTTCAGTCTCTTCTCCTCTAAAAATTTCTTTACTTAAATGTTTACAGCTAGAAAGAATTAACTTTGTGAACCAAGGTACTTACTGTTGGTGTAGTTATGAGGCCATTAGAAGGAATTTACCAAAAGCTAAAATTATTTCATGCTATTAATAGATACATTATCCTTGTGCATAAATATCATATAGGTCATAAAAATCAAAAGCCTAAATAAATGATCTGAAACAAACTGTTAAACAGTGATATCCTCTTGAAAATCAGATTTGTTGGACAAGAGATTCTTTCACGTTTTATTTCATATACTTTTAACTATTTTCTTTTATATTGCATATGTAATTTATCTGTCAGCTTTAAATATTAATAAATAAATAAATACCTTATTATTGCCAGGAATAGGGACTAGAGAAATTCACCAATGTAAAAAGAAACCCCATGGGGCCAGAACCCCATCCCATAAGAGATCAATCTGGAGATTAGTGATCACTGTACAACAGAAGAGGTAGGACTATAGGCAGAAATAATGGAAGAGGATAGAAGGGCCCAAAAATGAGAGGGAAGGGTCCAAGACACACCTAACTTTCTTGGACTCTCATTAGATCACAAACTGTAGTAAAATTCTACATTTGAAAAAAAAAAAAGTTCCACGTCTGAGTACATCAAAGAGGTCGTATTTAAGTTACCCTCTTCTCAAGGAATACTACAGACCTATGTGAGTTGTGTCATATATCATATATGTTATATTCCTAGACAGAAAGATGTTTTCTGTGTACTTTTTTTCCAGACCCAACTCCTTATTTATGGTATGCATTGAACATTTCCCACCTGGCAAAATAAGATAGAAGACCAAGTGCGTATATTCTCTGCATATGTTTTGAACTCCTAAAGGACTAGTCAAGTGAATGAAAAGATTAAAAAATAGATTTAGATTTAGAAAAGAAAACTGATACGTACTTGGTTTTCTGCTGAATTCTTTGGATTAGCACCTACAAACGTGACTTCAGCAACTTCTCCCTGGAAATAAAAATTTACCTGGTAAGTTCTAATGGAAGGATCTTTTGCTATACTGAAACTCAGGCATTATCTATTATATGTTTTAGGATTATTATTTTTTTATTTATTTTTGGTACTGGGGATAAAACTCAGGACTTGCGCTTGCCAGGCAGACCCTTATACCACTGAGCTATTTCCCCAGTCCTGTTTTAGGATTCTTGATTGATGGGTACTATCTATTCTATATAACCAACACCTTCTAAGAATATGAGGGAAAATGCCCTATCAACAATGAAATTTGGAGCCAGGAAAATTTCTTTTTGTAAATTCAGGGGTAGATGAAGGTCTGAAGCTGTAATTTACATCAAGGACAGCACATGAAAGTGCATTCTTCAGCCCCTGAAGCTGTCTCCCACCTCTGTTCCATCCACATAGTAGGTAGATGAATCAGGTAAGGTCAGTCTATAGACGGCATACTTACAGCTGTATGAAACACACTGTCAAGTTGTACACTACCCTCCTGCCTGAAATAGCTAAAACACTGGACAAAATACATGTTAAACAGTAGTTTTAAGGACAACAGGCTTTAATGAAAGACAATGATCACTGAGTGGTAGAAGATAAAGAAGAATAGTCCATGTCAGCTGTTTATTCTGAGGATGTAAACCACGGAATCCATGACAGTCAAACCATCTATGAGTTACTTTAGAGTAACAGAGAAGAGAGTACCACAGACAGCAGTGATAGGAGGCAGAACTAGGGACTTTAAAAGGCTCTGCTTGACCTCACATGTACACAGGTCTCTTCTGTGCTTTTCCCCTAGCCGGCCTCTGCTTTTTTGAGGTGCTATCTAAGTCAGAGCTGCCATCTTGTCATGTAGCTGGGTGCTGTTTGGGGTCAACTACCATTTTTTATTTCTAGATCCCTTCCTTATTTTTTCTAATGAAATGCACATAATTTAGAAATATATGCCTGTTTGCCTGTGCAGAATAAAAGAACAGCCAGTAAAGCTTAACTTAAGAGAATGTGAGTCATTCTTAGGATTTTTTTATGGGTTTTTTTTCCATCTTTATGACCTTAAACAAAGTGCCAACGCTTTTATTATGGAGTAAATGCAAGAGATAAAAGTGTCTCTCGCTTAAGCAGAGCCACCAAGTAACTCAAAGTATCTAAGAGAATCCCAAGATACTGTTCACCAGCTTGCTCCACTGTGAATAAATACAGCTCCTTCTCCCTTAGGAGTTAGTGGACCTAAGTGGAGACAAAAAGGCCAACTAGGGCTTTTTTCTATGTTTCTATGAAAGATGCCAGCATCTTCCTAGCTTTGGATGTCTATTAAATATCTGAATCTCACAGAAGAGACTTTGGGGGCTCACAGTGTGTCTGCTTTCTTGCAAAGAATGCTGTCTTTGGGGCCCTTTGCAGGCCTAGTTCTAAATAAAGCCATCAAAAGGCCCAGCACCTCTTAGCTTCTATAAAAGACACTCCTTTATCTTAAGCTTAGACAGAGATATCTGTCTAGTAAATGCTTGAGCCTCATTAGGGACATTTTGTAGGCTCACTGGGTCTCCTCCTTCTGCATGGGACAGCACTTAAAGGACCTAAGACCTACTTGTCTGTATGTCGCCCCAAAATGAGCCATGGGAAACCTCAGGAACCCTGCTCAGAAGATTCCACTGACTTTGCCCCTAGGCTGCATCCTTGACCGGTGGGAACAGTTTCACCCTCCCAATGTGAAAAGGACTACATCATCTACCACTGAAATATGGTCTGGTTCAACACAAATTAGAAGTAGCAAAAGATGGACATGGGATGGTAGTTCAAGCTATGAGAATATTTTTTAGTTAAAATATTTCCACTTAAAACAGAAAGTAAAATGAAATTCCTCACGTTCAGGCTTTTGTGGCCCTTTATCTAAGGAAAAGCCCAGAAACAATGGTATTTAGAGAGGGCCTCAAGGAACAGAAAGACATTCCTGATGATCCTATCCTCAGATCCCCCACCTGTCTCGGGGGCCACATCAGTCTCCCCCTCTGCCTAATGAGGAAGCTTCAGGTGGGCTCCAGGCTCTGATGACTCAAGTGCAATACATGATTTTTTCTATGTTCCACAAGAAGGATCTTGAGGAGGGCAAAACAGAAAAGGCTAAAACTAAAGCTATCTCAAATGACAATGCTCTAAACTCACCCAAAGTGTCTAGCAGAAAATCCAACAACCACCAAAGTTCCTGTTTTAAGTGTAAGAATTCCAGACACTTGACACACTACCACACCAAGTCCCTGCCTGGGCCCTGCTCTGCATGTGAGGTACCCAGTGGGCCTACCTTGTGGCCCTGGAGGGTTACTGTCCTTGCTCCCAAAAGGGGCCATGCCAGCCAAAACCCTTGTTTCTTGACCCAGAGAGAACGAAGGCAACATGCAATGCCCACCCACGGATGTTACCATCGCTCACGAGGAATCCTGGGTAATGCTGGGTGCTATGGGGGAGCCAGTGCAATGACTTCATTCAGTTCTTGCTTCCTTCTCTGGAAAATCCTCCTCTAGATCTAGGGCTGTAGCTGGGGACTAAGGGACCTCTAGGCAGAGATTCTTTACTTCTGTTCTGGTGTGTTATTTTGAAGGACAAATTTTGAGCCCTGCATTTCTAACTGTCCCACAGCATCCTACTATCTTTCTATGAAGAGATTTACTTACAAAATTAGGGCAATTCTCAAATTCTGACAGAGGCCAGATGGATTCTGTCAAGTCTGCGTCAGGTCTCCCTGACCTGATTAGCCAGCAGGAGGATCTTGCTGTGTGACACACACACAAAAAATATCTGATTTAAGAAAACTCCTCTTCTTCTACATATCTGAAAAGAGAGGAGCTGCTTGGGGTGTCTTGGCACAAAGGCTAGGACACAAACTCTGCCCAGTGGCCCAGTTTGTAAAAGGCGATGTAGAGTGGCTGCCGGATGGAGAGAGCAGTAACAGTGATGCCAACAGGAAGCTGCAAAGTGGACTTCAGGACAGAAACTGGAAGTCCCAACTCCCCCTCAGGTCAGAGCAGTTCTTCCTGAGGCCACACGTCACTTGTGGTTAGCAGGAATGGCTTTCCAAGTGTGAGACCATGCTCCTAGATACCCCTGAGGTTTTTACAAAATGTGCAAAACTCTTATTCCTATCTTTCTGATCCCAACAGGCTGACACAGTAGTCACTCTCTTTTTTTAATCTATCTATCTATCTATCTGTCTGTCTGTCTGTCTGTCTGTCTCTCTGTCTGTCGGTCTGTCGGTCTGTCGGTCTATCTATCTATCTATCTATCTATATATCTATCTATCTATCTATCTTTCTTTCTTTCTTTCTTTCTTTCTTTCTTTTGGCATTTTTTTAAAAGAAATCAAAAAATAGTTTAAAAGAAAAAACTCTATTAGAAATGATACTGAACTTGTGAGCAGCTGATCTCCCCGACCTCTGCAAGCAGGCAGGACATCAACAACCTGCCCCGCCAAGACCCTGAAGAGGAAGTCACTAAGGAAGTCAGCTTTGCCCAAGAAGTTTGCTGAAAGGCAAGTTGTACGGTTGTCAGTTTACAGCAGGACTTTGAAGCAAGACACTCCCCCAGGGACCTCTGCTCAAAGAGCGGAAGTCACAGCTTTTACTTTGTGCTGATATTAGGAAAAAGCAAGGAGCTACGGTGGTTCCTTGGCCCACAAACTTAGTTCTTTCCATAATTCTGGGCACAAACTGAACTGGATGAGAACTGGAAAAATGTAACAGCGGGGTTCAATGTTGACCTAATAGGGAGATTTGATTTGGCTCTTTTTTAATTTGGTTTGTAACCAGAATCATGGAAAGAATTAACTTCATAAACCAAGGTACCACTGTACATATTGGTACAGCCTCCAAATTTGCTTTCCTGGCACTACATGCCCATGCAGCAATCTGAAAAAAAGGAGCTTGCTGACTAATAAGCAATCATCTGTAAAATACAAGCAGAAATTTCTAAAATTCTTCGAAGTAGTCTATCTTCCTGAACAGGCCTTCATTGTAAGGGACCCCAAAGAGACACATCTAAATTCTCCTTGGGCAATCTAAAGGTTGACAGGGAGGCAAGAAAGGTAGTCCTACAGCCCCTCAAGATGCCAGCCTCATTCCCAGGTCCTGAGGAGCCATTCTGATCCTTCCTCAAGGGATGCAGTGCTCACTAGAATTTTCACAGGAATAAGAAAAGAGTTATACCTAGACCCTCTGGAAGACCTGAGGCTCTTCTTTAGCAAGCAAGACACCAGTGCTGCTCCAGGTGCAAACAAGGAGCATTACTCGTGACCCTCATCAGTAGTTTAAGTAGGCACCTCTTAACTTGATCATTACGCAGGATCTATGTAGGCTGATACTAGGCTCTCAGGCTCCCAGTAGTGTATCTAACCTCCCTCTTTGCCATATTTGTCCCCACAAGAACTGTGTAGGTCTCATATTTGGGTTCAATATCCTCAACATAATAGTAAAGTTACTTTCTTTCTTCCATCAAACAAATAATTCAGTAGTCAATAACTCTTTTATCATTGTCTTCTGGAAGGTTATTTTCCAGCCAGTAGTTGGCAAGTACATAATCTCCAGTAAGTAGGGTCTGTATTCACAGCAAGACATATAATATAGCCCTCCACTTACTCAGCATCCCATAAGAACTATGGAGATGTGTATCTCTCAGGGGGAAGTGAGACAAATGTTTAGGGGGTGAAAAGCTGGCCCAAGATGTAGGCATGACCTATTTTTTGGTTTTTTATTGCTGCTGTTTTTTGTCTTGGGGTTTTTGTTTGGTTTTGGTTTTGGTACTGGGAATTGAACTCAGGACCTTGTGCTTGCCAGGCTACTGGTCTACATCTCCAGCCCATGGCCTGCTAATTACAAAATCCCAGGATGCATGCCCAGAACAGCTCCTCATGAAAACTCCAGTAGATTGTCTACAGGAGGGCCCAAAACTGGGGTGAGGGGGGGATACAAAAATGACAGAGCACACTGAGCTCTTGCCACTGTGTTCTCATGAGGGACTGGTTACCTGCCCTCATGCTAGTGAGTATACTTTGCCTAGTTTTGCTTGGTCTGAGCTCACTCTATAGAGCCTGCTTCTTTTCCTTCCTCTAATAAAACTTTGCTATCGTTTGCACTTGTCTTGACCGATTCTTTGCTCAGAACAGAAAGAATGTAGAAGCCAACTCCAGAAGAAGACTCTATAACCCTAAAAAGCTGCTAAAATATTTGAAGGCAATGGAGACAAAAACCTTAAAAAGAAATCAAGACTCGTAAGGATGAGGCTTCCTCCACATGAGCAGCTTTTCCTCCGTGCTTCTCTCAGCTATGCCTTCTCTCCTTGCAGCCAGCCAACCTCAGACTGAGAGCAAGAGCTAAACTAAACCACTCCTCTTCTAAGTTGTAGCTGTCTTGGGTCCCGGCAACAGAAAAGTGCTTAAGATAGCGACATTGATACCAAAGACACCAGATGAAAAGGAAACTACCCACAGCCCTTGTAGGCATGCATGTAAAACTTTTAGCAATGCATTAGAAACCAGATTCAGCAATGTAGGGAAGCATTAATAGCAAAATATGAGGTATTTATTTAAATACCTAGAATCAAGACAATATTCCATATTAGTAGAGTAAAAGGCAAAAAGAAAATCATCTGATCATCTCAACATAGAAAAGCACTTGCAAAAATCCAATACCCACTTCCAACAAAAGTCTCACAACTTCTATTAAACACTGTATTGGAAGTTCTAGAACATTCAATCAGAAAAGAAAAAGACACTCTGAAGAAAAGTCCAGAAAGAATAGGTAAGCCAGTTGTCATTCGCAGATGGTATGGTGTGTGTTGAAATTTCTGAGGAATACATATGAAAACAATAACATCACTTATTAGAACTAATAAATGATTTAGTAAGATTATAAGATAGAAGATCAATATAAAATATACAGGTTCAGATTCAGTTTTATTTCTAACTATTTTTGCTCTTGATTTAAAAGATACTTCTCAGCTACATGAACTGGTCTTTGACCATTTACTTAAGAAAATGAATAGTTTATATTTTAGTAATTCAATTATACACAATTACCCCTAGAAAAAGGTATTTCCTCCTGTTATTTTGCAGTATCTCTGCAAAGAAAAGAACTGTCAAAATTATCATTACTAAAAATGTTCTATGACAGTGATGGTGACTGTTTTACACTGTTTTGATGACAACACAGAGGGGCTGTGGCACACATGCTGTAGCTTCACCACCACTGGTCTATGGCCTGATGGGAAGAAGATGTTGACACTAAACAACAGCCTCTCCTTCATCTCCAAAAACAGGTCTTCAATTTATATTAAAATCTGTCTGAGTCTTACCACTCTGTATTCAGGCTTCACTGGCTCCAGAACATCCCCAAAGTTTCTGCCTATCGGTGCTCTGTCCGCAATATTGGGGATAAGCGGAGGTATCAGTTGTTTGAAAACTGGAGGCTCTGGACCGCTGCTCATGTTGGCTACTGTGTCCTGAAACAGAAAGAATTGGTTAACGAAAGCACAATGTAGAGCCAAAGACCATCTCTGCAGACCTCTATTCCTAGAAATGTGTTTATGGAAGAAAGTAAGAAATGCACACATGCACACCTGAACACACACAGGTGCACGTGCTCACATACACACACACACACACACACACACACACACAACTCAAGCGCTAATAGCCTTTAGTGCTTGTAAGGAGAACCTGACTAAAATGTAAGCCTAGTTATCTGCAGTTTGCACCTTCATCATTAGAATAAAGCCATGGTGAGAGGCAGCTGTTCTATTACAGGAAGGAGAGGTCACGGCTCAGGCAGGAAGCTTAGACACACACAGCTCAAGTTTACATTCTGAGTCAGCTATTCTTTAACTGTGTGGCTCTGTTTTTTTGTTTTTGTGGTTTTTAATTTTTTTTTTTTTTTTTTTACGACCGAGGCCGCGGGATCCTGAACAGACCCAGAGCACAGGCCCGGCGAGTGAGTGAGACCACCCGGGCCGCGGGATCCTGAACAGACCCAGAGCGCAGGCCCTGCGAGTAACTGAGACGACCCAGGGCCACAGATCCTCATTTGAACCAGGCTGCAGGCCCAGCAGGGAACCCTTCAGCAGAACTCCCTGCAAGGAGGCTAGAGGCGAGACCCACCCAGCTGATTCAGGAGCAGAACATCTTGCCAGAGTGACACAAAGGGTTCAACTCTAAGGCATGCAGCAGAAAGAAGTGAAGCACAGCAGCCAGATCCAAGCAACACCCACCTCAAGGAATCTGAACTTCGTAGATCCGGACCTGGTGGTAAGGTAATAACTCTACCTAAGCTCTACACCAAAGGTCAGAAGACAGTGGTATACAAAATGACAAAGAGAAGGAATAAAATGCAGTCTCAGGCCCTGAGTCCAGCCAGTACAAATGCAGAAGACACTAGCACTGAGGAGACTGGAAATCACACACCAGATATCTCTGAAATAATAGCGTTGACAGTAAAGAATCAACTGCAGAAAGGTATAGAAGAAATCAGATCAGAAATAATTTCGGAACTAAAAAATGTAGTGGGAACTA
>NW_004524581.1:653275-654547 GCF_000260255.1 Octodon degus | reverse complement strand
GACTTGTAGCGACCCACCTGTTTACAGTCTCCCAAGTGCTGGGATTACAGGCACACGCATCACCTCACCCAGTCTCACTTGCTGTCTCAGTGCGCCCGGGGGCGGGGTGGGCACGGCAGGCCCAGGGATCAACCCCAGCCCCTGCACCTGTTGCAGGCACTGTAAGCTGTAATCCATTGAGCTATTTGGCTGGCCCTAACTGTGTGGCTTTGGACAAAGACTTGACACATGATAAGCTTTTATAACATGACCCTAGATTTATCTACTGAATTTATAAAAGGTATTGAAACTTCTACCCAGAGTAGTACTGAGTCCTTCCCCATCCTCTTCTCTACTAAAGAATATAATAAATGCTGAAATTTGAGATCTGCCTACATCCTGTCTGGTTTAAATCAGTTTTCCACAAAACTTGCCGCTTTAATGGGGTCGTCAAAATGCAAATTTCATTTTTAAATAGCCCTTGATACATATTTAATGTCCCTTAGGCTGCATTGTATAGTTAATTTTCACAGCAGCATATGGGTAATGTATGTATTGTAATTCTCACTTTGCAAGTGAGAAAAGATGCTTGTAGATACTCAGTTGTTTTTCAAAATCACACAGCTAGTCCTAAGCTGCATAGCTATAAAGCAGACCGACCACAAAGCAAAGGAACCACAACTGTCTTCCCTGAACATCACTTGCTGTGAAAAACTTTATCAGATCTAAAATGAGAACACTATGAGAAAATAATCATCAATTAAAGTATATACAAGTAAGCCTGGTGTACTGAAGTCTGAAAGACACAATCAATAGCTAATCATGAGATTTATGAAATTCCTAATATTGAATGATCTGACATACAGGATAGCAATTTTATCGATTTCAATCCCATACATTTCCAATTCTTTCTTTGGAAGGGATTTATTGCACTTACTAGGTCATAATCATTTCACAACATTTACCAAGGCTTATGTATTATTATATAAGGGTCTGTTTACTAAGCTCTTTATCCCGCTTATTAACTAATCTCAACCACAGCTGCCGCTGAGCATGGCAGTGCACACCTGTATTCCCAGTACTTGGGAAGCTGAGGCAGGAAGATCACTATGAGTTTGAGGCCAGCCTGAATGACATTGTGAGACCCTGCCTGGAAGGAAGGAAGGAAGGAAGGAAGGAAGGAAGGAAGGAAGGAAGGAAGGAAGGAAGGGGAGAAGAAGAAGAAGAAGAAGAAGAAGAACAAGAAAAGAAGAAGAAGAAGAAGAAGAAGAAGAAGAAGAAGAAGAAGAAGAA
>NW_004524581.1:639464-653175 GCF_000260255.1 Octodon degus | reverse complement strand
GAAGAAGAAGAAGAAGAAGAAGAAGAAGAAGAAGAAGAAGAAGAAGAAGAAGAAAAAGAAAGAAAGAAAGAAAGAAAGAAAGAAAGAAAGAAAGAAAGAGGAAAAAGAAAAGAAACCACAACTGCATCTTCAAAAGAAACTATATACCAGATGGAAGATTTCTAAAGCAAAGTTTCTTTAAATCAAATAAGTACATGGGTGTGAATGTGTGTGTAGTATTTTTCAGGTGTGCATTCCAAGGTAGTATGCTATTGCATCAAATCTAAGCCTCTTCATTAAAATAATTGACATTATTTATGGAACGCCAAGAAAGTACAAATGGTATTAACTGTGACAGTAAAATCCCCCACTGGAAGCTGCATCTCCACTCCAGAACTATCATGACATGCACAGCTGATATGCTGGAACAGCTGACCTCCTCAGCTCTAGAGGTGAGGGAGATGCTCTCGTGGGATTGGAGAGCACGAGTCTAACTCCCCAGTACAAGCTACTTGCCTAACATCTTCCAGCCTTTCTGCGTACCTGAAAATCAAGGGAAAATCGAATCCCCTTACTTCACACGATGTTTGTGAGAGAAGCAGCTACCACTAAAGGATGTTAGTAACTCTGAATTTTATTGTTCATAAAATTTCATTTTAGTTTTTGTAATATACAAATTGTCCCAAAAAACTTGAAACTGAGACTTAAGATTCTCTTTTGCTTCCCCTGTACCTCCTCACCCTGAGACAGATAGACGGCAAGACAGGTTGACACACACAGAAGAATTGGTTACCGTAGCAATGGCCTTTGCAAGAGTCCTGAAGAGCTGGATGTACGCGGACAGAGTGTGTGGTCCGTAAATCGTAGATGCAGCCTCATACCGCTGGGCCTGCAGGTGAGGCAGAGAGAGGTATAGAATATCCTGATGTTTTAATTCATACAGAGGTGTGAATTATTTTAGGCAAGGGTGATAACTGGACATTTCCTATATGCCAGCAGAATTTTTTATATTTGTCATGAAGAAAGAGTGGACAATTCCATTTACCATCCAAAATAATGACTCCCATTATCTACTTGATAAATGCAGCACGCATGCCATTTAGACTGCCTCTCCAGTTAATCTGAAAGAGGGAACTGTCTCCTGGGTGTCTGTCTATTGTAAATACTTGTAATATATAAATGACTTCTCGGGAGCATCCAGCAGGGGAGAAACTAAGGGAGGAAAAATCCTAGAAACTCCTGGATGCACTGGGCACTGGGATACTCTGCAAGACATGGACCCACCACAGGGACGTGAATACAGCCAAATGCATTTCCCTTTCATTGAACTCCGTGGCAAGCTCAGTCATCCAGTCTAAAGTGCACTCCTCTCTGCAAACACACCTGCTTTCCCTGCCATACTCTGAAGCCCAGTGAATGCTGCCCTTCCACTATCTGCCATGAGGATCAGGTGATTCTGCAATTCTCCACATCTCCTTCCTTAAAAATTTCTCAGCTTCGTCCATTTTCCTCGGTCTCTGCTTCCCTTACCTTTATTCAAACCTTCATCTGTAACCCAAATGTTAACTTCACCTTCTTAATCAGTTCTGTAGCTTCACATTCCCTTCCAGCTCAGTTCCCAGAAGGCCATTCTAGTGATCTCTAAATCACAACGTGGAACAAAACATTCCCTTGCTGTGAATTCTATTGCTGTTATCCTATGCCTTTCTCATTGTACTAAGCTCTGTAGTACAGGATACGAAACTCCGTCAACCAACACTGCCAATCACGGTGCTCAGCTAATTACTGTCCACCAATATGCTGTCATCTCGTGTGTACCTTACCCAAAATGCAATCATTTTCTTTTCTCTCTTCCTATTAGATTCACTTTAGTGGTCTGGGATTAGTGGCAGTCTTTACATTATTATGTCTGTCATACATATATCTATTGAATTAACTAATTATTAACTAATTAACTAATTGATTATTTAATTAATGAGTTAATACTAAGCTTATCAGGAGCACATCCCTGGATTAGGTGACAAGATATGAGGAGCTCTTATCCTTTTTTGTGTCATGGATACCTTTGTCAGTCTGCTAAGACTTGTAACTTTCTCTCAAATTAATGATTCAAAATAAAATTAAGGAACATGACAAAGGAAACCAATTAAATGGAATGCATTTATCAGACTATAATAAATCAATCTGATGATACAATATATTTCTTTATTATACTAACAAGACCTAGCTGTGCATTGAGTAGCAGTTGGTCAATCTGTGTAGCCTCATTCTTTTTGTACCTGTAATAAAACTGCTACCATTTAAAGAAAATAAAAGTATATGTGTTGCTTTCTTCACTGTTTATAAACAAAAAAGAACTAGCAGACACAAATCTCTCCAAAGCCCTCTAGGACTTGTTTCTTGATCAGTATCTTGGATACAATAATACCCTGTTTCCACTTACACTGTAAAGATTACTTAAGATTACATTTGCAAAGTGCTTAACTGGTGCATTCAATAAATAGCTACTGTTGATGGAAGGTTTCCCAAACTCTATAGCAGCCTACTCACAAGATGATGAGTAGCCTATGCTTTTTACCAGTATCCCTGACTAAGTTATTATTTTGAGGAAAGATAGAAGTCAGAGACTAGAAGTCTGACCTAACCTTGGAAATGATGAACCTAGAATTCTAAGACACAAGATCTGGCTTCACTATCGTTGTATATTCCCCATTTAAAATCAAATCATCTCTCAGAAAATTGGGAAAATCTAAGAAGTGTGCATTGGACACACTAGTCTTGGCCAAGGTATAATTCATGTAAATGATGAGAAGTTTTGCTTTACCTGGTATTCTTCATAAGTGGTTATGTAATGTGTGTAAACATTGCATAGACCTGAAATTGCAATGGTCATATCCTTCATCCCATATGATGCGAATTCCTAGCAGAGGAGAGTAGAGCCCAGTCAAATTCCTCTTCATTTAAATTTATTATCACCCCAGTTATATTTAAGACACAATTATTGATGTGAATTACTGGTTTAAGATGTCTCTCTCAACAAAATCCTTCCCAATATCAAAACCACCAAGGAGTACAGAGCAGAGCTCTTAATGAAAGGCTGCGGGCAAAGCTCTGCCCTAGGATAGGCATGTCAGCGGCTCTGGCAACGTTCCACAATCACATTTGCAGGTACAGAGCCTGATTAGTAAAACAGAGTTTTGAAAATCAATTTTCCAAAAACTAGAAGTGAATATTAGCCAATCCCAATAGATATTTCTAGCCACACATAATGATGTTTGCTTGTGTGTCGTTATGGAACTGTTTATAACATTTTCTCCATACTGAGAATGTAAAGAAAATTGTAGGTATCCATAATATCCAGAACTCCCAAAATGTGATACGATTCATGTCATGGTTTATATTTAGGTGTCCCCAAGAGCCCCACATGCTCATAGGAGGGGCTTTCGGAAGAGGATTGGACCCTGGGAGAGTAGCAGCTGGCTTGCCGTTAGGAAGTGGGGCCAGGTGGGGAGCCAGGTCCCTGCAGGCATCCTCCGAAGCTGTGTGTTCTTCCCTACTCTGCTCTTCTAATCGCTCTTCATCCCTGGCTGTCAGCCACAACGTGAGTAGCTTTTCCTCTGCTACACCCCCGCGACACAGTCATGCCTTTGAGCCAGGGGAGTGTGGGCTACAAACATAAGCCAAAATGAAACTATCCCTAAACTGTGGGAGTTGAGTATCGTAACCCAGCAACAAGAAAGTGACTAAGATATTTTATATACAGTGTTCATAGAGTTTTAAGTTTAGAGATTAGAGATTAAGGATTGTCTTAGTTAATCCATAAAACTATTATCAATTGTTAAGTTACTTATATATAAATACCAAAAAATATTTTAAACCTGACAAAAAATTCCTTAGTTTTTAAATCTGGCTCCTTTACAAGCAGTATGTAATATTCATCTCTACTCATTAACCTTGAGAAGTATGAAACTCTAGGAAAACTTACAAAATCACTCATTTTAGGAATGAGTAATTTAAGAGCTATCACATTATAGAGCTAAGGAATGAATATGTAGCGGTCTCATTTAATATTTAACTTACTGCTTGAACTGCCTCTCGAAGTCTTCGTCCAGACATTGTCCTACATCAAGAAAATGTTTTTCTACTTAGAACATATGAAAGTATAAAACAAAGACTGGTAGTAGAAGTTAAGGAAACAGTTATGTAAATATTTTCTATTAAGAATGTATGAATGTATACAAAAAGAATGGTAGTAAAAGGCATAAAGTTAACATTACATAGGAAATGATTGACAAAGCAAAGCCCAAGTTCAGGGTTCATTTTTTTCTTTTCTCCCCACACGCATCTGTCCTATCTACAAAACAAACTAAATAATCAATGTTCCCAAAGGAAGAAAACAGGATCAGTGAATGTTGCTTGCAAAAGACAATCATGATTTTTTCCATTCACCGATTCAACAAAATGTATCATTTGCAGACTTTGTTAATGAGAGCAGAGTCAAAGAAAAAGTGAACTATGGTTCTTTTTTTTCTTTTTGTACTTTTAGGGAAGTGTCTACAGGGTGTTCAGGGTCTCACTACTAGATCGGACTTGTAGTGATCCACTTGTTTACAGCCTCCCAAGAGCTGGGATTATGGGAGGGCGCCACCACGCCCAGTCTCAATTGCCAGCTCAGTGCGCCCTGGGGGCAGGGCTGGCAAGGCAGGCTGGGGGATCGAATCCCTGGCCTCTGCACCTGCTTGCAGGCACTTTAATCTGCTGAGCTATTTGGCCAGCCCCTGATTAAAGGATTTACCTGCAATGGGCTGAGAAACTATTAGAGGATTTTTGAGCAAGGAAATGGCATAATTTGTCTTGCTTTAAAGGAAACAATTTGGTTGCTGTCTGGGGATATACTGTAGAAAATTAAGAGAGAAATGAAGCAGATCAGAGAGGAGGATATTGGGACAATGTGAGAAACAAGGATGACTTAGTCCATGGAGAAAGTGACAGAAAGCATTACAGACAGAAATGTACACAATTTGCTAAAGGGTTGAAAGAAGGATAAATAGAAAAACATTTATCCTTCTGGGATGATTCCAAGACGCAGGCCCCAGCAACTGGAAGACATAAAACCTGTACTTACCGAGATAGGAAAGATTATATGAAAAGTTACAAACATTATTTCTAATTGATTGCTTTGAGCACTTATACTTAAAGATATTTAGTTTTCCAAATAATACAAAAATCTATGGCATCATTTTATTTTAGAGTATATTTGTAAAGATTTATATTTTCCTCAGATAACACATCAGTAATAGCCATGGAGAGACTTATGCTTCAGAGAATTCACCAAAAGAAAGTACAAATTGTTATTACTCTTTTAAATGTATGTACAGTAAAACATCAAGGGGTCAGTACAAAATTATCTTCCCAGAAGAATTAGTTCCAAATGAAACACAAAAATAAACACTTTTCAACTGAGAGATGAAAAGAACTTACGTCAGTTCTCCAGGGATAGCAGCTATGGCCAAAGACCCAATAGTAATAATTTGAACATCAACAATTTCTGGATGCCAGGGATGAGGTCTGGTTATCTAAGAACCAAAAAAAGAAAAGTGAGTCTCTAGTCAACAGAAAGACAGAATTAAAAGCTTTGATTTTTTTTTCTCCTATCATGGGATTTATTTCTAATTTTTGATGAGGTACTCAAAACACTATCTGGGTATTGTATAGTCCTGGTCCTGACAACTACATTTCAAATGCAAATGCTTCCTTAACCCAGTCGTATTGGTAAACTTTTGATCCATGGTGGAATCACAATGTACTAACCAACAGCCAAGGGCTCGCCTACAGCAGCGACGTTGAACCATTTGGAGCTTTTGGTAAGAACAAATAGCTCACCCTGCCGTGGTGTGGGTGTCCTAGCTTCGCCACTACTGTCCTAGAGGATTGTGGCTGTTTTTCTATACCGTGACTAAGGAAGGCCATTTAGAATAGTTCAATGAAATGATTTTTGTTTTTACTGTAATAGCACCTTAATTTTACGATTCCAAAGTCTTGCTCTTAATTTTTCAAGTTTTCTCCAAGAGTATCTATGTTTTTCTATATTGACATTAGTGTTGAGGGCCAGCCAGATAGCTCAGCAGACTGAAGTGCCTGCTTAGGCAGAGCTCAGTGGCCAGGGTTTGATCCCCTGGTGTGCTGTACTGTCTCCGTCCCCAGGATGCAATGACAGTGATTGAGACTGTGTGGTGGCGCACGCCTGTAATCCCAGTGTTTGGGGGGCTGAAAACAGGAGAATCACTACAAGTCTGATCTATACAGTGAGACCCTGTAGACCCTGTACTAAATACATTTAAAAAAATAGAGTTGAGTAATATATCCCTCTATCCCTTCCTTTCTTCTCTCTTCTCTAAGAATTTTTACAGAGTATTAGAAAAATTCTAAGAATTGTAATAAACTATTAGGAAAAAATCTATGTTTAAAATGCTTCTATCTCAACTATCCCTATTTCTATGAATACTAAAATAGTATCATTTAAAACATAAAAATGTGTTCCACATAAGATTTCTTTAGTTAAGAACATTTCTGGAAGTGTGAAAGAACTGAGATACAGCTATGCCTTGCCTATGACTTATATATTTTTCTCTACAAAGAATTCTGTGCAGGCTGCCTTCCTGGCACCAACATAAATAAATCCTGAATTATTCTTCCTTTCCCACCATTCTGCTTTATTTATTTTTTTAAAACAATGCAACAAGGTGAATCACCCTGTTTTTCTTTTCATTTTCATTAGTACATGCTTGTAGTGCACTGTGATGACATTCTTTGTGGAGAACAGGTACATGGAAGAAAATACCTTAATTTCTCTTGCTCCATTCCTTCCCCCATCCAACCTTCCACTTCATCATAGCTTCTCTTACTTGAGAAACCCAAAGTGCAAATAAGGAGCAAAATGAAAGCTAGCAAACAGAAAGTGGGGAGAGAGATCTTTGTGGGGGAAGGGAAGGCAGAGGTGGAGGCAAAGGAGGGGAGAGAAGAGGGATAGACAAGAGATTAAGATGTGTTATGTCCATGTACCAACTCCACACAAAGAATGCAAACATGTATTAAAACATGTAAAAAAGAAAAGAAAGAAAGAGGATCAAGAAATCAACATGTTTTATAATCATAACTCTAGGTCCTTAGACCCTTAGGATTCGTTTCACATTAAAAGTCTTATGTGGGAATATATGCAGCCCTAGATTAATTTCACAATGATAATTACCTCTCCAGTGTGAAGAAGGACTGGCTTTGGCTTATGACACTCTTTGATTTCATAAGATGGTCTGCCCAAGAGCTGGTCCCGAAGGGATTCCCAAAATGGATCTGTTTCTGTTGTCCCTGTTAGCAATATTGTCATTAACATGACTTTTTGAAATACCCCCTGAAAAAATAATCGCTTAGAGAAATACTGTAGAAAAATCATTTAAGAGGTTTAGAAATTTCATCAAGGTTGTTGTTCAACAATTTTGAACAATGTGAATAATAAAAGGGGAAGAATTTCTTGTGCATCATAAAATCATAAACATGTAAATAGATCTTCTGCATGGCAAAGAATAACAGAACATATTTCGCTTAGTATCTCCAAAGTTTTATTCCTATTACCCTTGGTCATCTATGTTCTAGAATACGATTAACTATAAACTTGTGAACTAAGTGACCATTTTCTGGACTGGCCAAATAGCTCAGTTGATTAAAGCTCTTGCTTAGGCAGAGGCAGGGGCAGAGGGTTCGATCCCTGGGCCTGCTGTGCCAGCCCTGCCCCGGGGTGTGCTGAGACAGAGATTGAGACTGGGTGTGGTGCCGCAGGCCTGTAATCCCAGCGCTTGGGAGGCTGTAAACAGGAGGATCATATGAGTCCAATCAATGCAGTGAGACCCTGTAGACCCTGTACACTCTAAATACAAAATAAATAAAGAAATAAATGACCTTTTGTCTATTACATTTTACTTTTGTTTATGTAATTTTATTAACATGTTTGTTGTACATGATTATATGATGATTGCCTTCATCATAGGGGAATATATATACATATAGACAGACAGACAGACATTCACAACTTAATTCCCTTTGCTTCCCCTTTACCTCTTCTTCCTTCTATCTCTAGATCCCCTCCGCATTCCCACGGATCATATCTCCCTGTTTCCTATAAAATATCTTTTATTTTGTTCTTTAAATGTTTTATATTCTAGATTCCTCACCTAAGAGAAACCGTGTGCTTTTTAATCTTTTACATAGGATTTATTTTGCTTAGAGCTATGGTCTCAAGTCCTTACAAATAACTCACACTTATCTTCATGACTGGGTAGTTACTCTGTTGTGTACAGACTGAAAACATCCTTCGTTCTATTCTTCATTCCTTCCTTCTGTCCTTCATCCCTCCTTCCTTCCTTCCTTCCTTCCTTCCTTCCTTCCTTTTTAATGGACACATAGGCTGCTCCCAAAACATGCTGCCATAAACATGAGAATGAATGGATCATGATAATATGATGCCCTTAAGTCTTTTAGAAATACACTAAAACTATGTATAGCTAGGTGAAATAGAACTTGGGTTTTTGGATGGATCTCTGCATTGATTCCCTTACTTGCTGTACTACTATACATTCCCAACAAGAACACGGAAGATTCCTTTATCCCCACAACCTTACCAGCATTTGCTGTTTTTTGAGTTCTTAATGACATCCATTCTTTCTGGAGTAAGAAAGACTCTTGGTGTTGTTTGATTTGCACCTCCCTAATGGCCAAAGATACTGAGCATATTTGCAAGAAGTTGTATTTCTTCAACAAATTTCTATTAATTTCAATTACCTGGTTTTTGATTGGGTCTTTTCCTTTGAGGGAATCTAATGTTTCTGAGTTCTTTATACATCCTGGATATCAGTCTGCAATTTAAGGAGTGTCTGGAAAATTTTTTCCCATTTTGGAGCTTGTCTCTTCTCTGTTGGTTATTCCCCTTCTACGTAAAAGGTTTTTAATTTGATGCAATCCCTTTTGTTGATTCTTGGTGTTCTTATGCTGCTGGGGTTCTCTTCACAAAATCTTTACCTATTCTCATCTCATTAAGAGTTTTGCCTATTTACCATCTTCCAACAGATGTAACGTTTCTGTTTTTATACTACTTCTTTGATAAATTTTGATTTGATTGGGTAGCACAACAAAGTATATGGTTCTAGATTCAAGTGTTTGCATGTGTACAGCCAGTTGTCCCAGGGTCACTTGTTAAAGAGCCTCTCCTTTCTCCAGTGTATGTTTTTGGTTCCTTTACTGAAGGCGAGAGGGCTAAATGTGCCTGGGAATGTTTCTTCCTATTCAGTTTGGTTCTGTTTATCAACACACCTGCTTTTGTTTCACTATCACACCATCTTTCTTAACTTTATAATAGAACTTGAAATCTGGGATCATGATGCCTCCTGCGTGGTTCTTACTGCTCAGAATTGCTTTTGCTATTCTGGGTCACTTCTGGATCAATATACATTTGGGTTTTTTTGTTTGCTTTTTAGTTCTGAGAAGGATGTTGCTGGTGTTTTGATTGGAATTACATTGGCTACATATCATTTTTGTTGATTTGGCCATTTTGACAGCATTGGTTCTACCTATTGGGGTTATCTTTTCATTTTCCAATATCCTCTCAATCTCTTTTTTCACATTACATACAGTAATTTTCATTATAGACCTTTTGCACGTCTGTGATCAGGATAATTCCCATGTATTTGATCTTTTTAAGCTACTATAACTGGACTTGCTATCCTACTTTCTCTTGGATTCGTTGTTGGTATACAAAAATGCTATTAAGTTTTGTACTTTGACTCTGTATGCATCTACATTGCAGAATTCACTCGTTCCAAGAGCCTAATACTGGAATTCTTTGTGGAATTCTATGTGAAAGATCACATCATCTGCAAGTAATACTTTGTCTTTTCATTTCCTATACGTAACTCTTCTACTTCTTTCTCTTGCCCCATCGCTGTGGCTAACATTTTGACTAATATGTTAGACAAAAGTAGTGATAGTGGACAACCTTGTCTTGCTCCGGACTCTCAAGGAAAAGCATTCAGTTTTCCTCTAATCTGATGTGACAGTAAGTTTGTTATAAATAGCTTTTATCAGGTTGCATACAGGTCTTACCATATCTATCTTCTTCAGGGTACTTTCTATTTATGAATGTTGGATTTTTTTTTCAAAGGTTTTTTCTGTATCTGTTGAGATTATCATCTGATTTTTTACCATTCTTCTGTTTACGGGATGCATTACATTTATTGACTTCTGGATGTTGAAGTACCCTTGCATCTCTGGAATAATGTCTGATATATGGTCATGTCAATGGTTTGTTGCACGTGTACCAATATCTTATTGAGGATTGTTGTATCTATGTTCATTAAAGAGATTGATCTATAGGGTGTTTTGTGCGTGTGTGTTGATTTCGTCTCTGAATCAAGGTAATGCTAGTTTCCAGGAATGAATTTAGCAGTGTTCTTCTCTTCCAAATTCATTAAAGAGCTTGAGGGGTAATGGTGATAGGTCTTCCCTGAAGTTCTTATAGAATTTGATTAAATGACATTTTCTTAATTATCGTTTTTATTTTAAAAAGGAAAAAAAATTTATAGAATTTGAGAGTAAATCTAACATCTCATCCATTGCTTGTTCTCAGACTGTTTGGGGTTTTCTATCTTCTTGATTCAATTTTGGTAATTTATGTTTCTAGCACTCTATCCACTCCTTCTAGATTCTTCAAATATTGAGGTGGGTTTTTAAAAGTAGCTATTAATAATTTTCTCAATCTTAGTGGAGTCCATTGTGATTTTATCTTTTTCATTTTGAGTTGAATTGATACGGATCTTTTTGTTCCTTATTTTGCTAAGTTTGGCTAAGGATTTGTCATTTTGTCTATTGTTTCAAAGAACCAGTTGTTCAATTCATTAATTCTTTGTGGTTTTAGTCTTGATTTTCATAATTTTTAGTCTAATCTTTATACATTTCTTTCTCTGTTAGGTTTGGATTTAAATTCTTGATTTTTTAGGATCTTGAAGTACATAATTAAGTTATTATTTGGGATTGCTTTTTTTTTTCTCTCATATGGGTGTTCACAGCTATAAGTTTTCCTCTTATGACTGCTTTCATTATTTTGCTTGGGTTCTGGTATACTGTACAGGCATGAGAACTTGATTCTAGAAAACATTTCATTTTTTCCTTGACTTCTTCCCTTATCCATTAATTATTCAAGAATATCTGCTTAATCTGCATGTGTTTGCATAATTGTATGAACATGTTCATCCTTTTATCCATACCCCAGGCAGACTAAAAAGCAGGGGTAAGTCTGTAAGAAGAAGAAGACAGAAGAAAGATATCAATAGATAAGAAGAAGACAGGAGTTCAGCCTCTCTTTAAATTATTTTACTGGATGAGGTAAAGGGTTAGTGTGGAGGGGTTTGAGAGAACATTTGTGAGAGTAGGAGAGTGGGAGCAGAGGGCAGGAAGTATCACTGAGATTGAGGGAAGCTGTGAGAACACCACGGCCTCTCAATGTGTTGATCATTAGCTTATGCTTGGGCCCTCTAGACCCGGTATTGGTGAGGGTTATCCTGACCTGCTTAAGCAAAATAGTAGATTAAAGTACTCGTTAATTTTTATTCTCCTTGGCACATATGCAGACACCTCCTATGAATGCATGCTTGGTGAAAAGAAGAAAGAATGAGAGGAAAAATAAAGGTTTAAGAGAAAAAGCAAAAAGAAACAAAGAAAGGGATAAAAAGAAGAAAAAAAAAAACCTACCACCCAAAAAAGCCCACATAGCGCCGCAAAACCACAAAATTGAAACATCTTGAAAGTGCCGCAGATACTGCAGTCTGAATCCTACCGTAGGTCTTCATGCTGCCCTGTCCCTTACGATTTGCTCTATTGCCTGCCTTTGAGCATGTTCTGCTGATCCAGATGGCCCTTTGAGCCCACCTCCCACTGCAAGCCACATTCTGGGTGTGGCTAACCACAGGCCTTTGCTTCTGATACTAGATGCAATCTCCTCACCTAATTCAGGGTCGAGAGGGCACAGCATAATTAGCCTGGCACACTGCTCTGCACTGACTTCTACGAAGGACCTCAGTCCCAGATCCTTTGCCCAACAGGCAAATCTTGCAGCTGTCTGTGTGCTCCCTGTGCAAGCCCTCCACACAGCTCATCTCCAGACACCCTCTGGCCCAGGTATCACTCTGTAGCTCTTCACCTCCAGTCCTCCCTCATCCCCTCTCCCCACAGCCTCACACTCCAACCTGTGAACTTGGCAGCACCTCAGGTCCTGATGCCTTCAGCAGCCCCCAGCAGAGGGTGTCTGGGACACCTGCACAGGCACTTGGCAGTGGGTGATGGGCAGCATGTAGACTGTCCTGTGGGCACAACGCTATGGATGTGGAGGGGGATGGGTGAGCGCCAATCCCTGGGTCAGTCGGGTCTCTTCCCTCGCCTGCCCGCAGATGCTGTCTTCTCACCCAGCCCCCCGCTGTGCTTTCCTTATTGCTGAGGTCTGGTTCCCTTGTTGAGATTTCCCACATCCCCAAGAGCCCAAGAGCCCACCAGTGTCTTCCATTGCAGGCTTTTATTTCTTTTTCTGAGGCCCTGGTTTTCATTTGATGTCTTCCTTGCTATAGTCCTTTTCCAGCAGGGGACACAAAAGTGTTGGGAACCTAGTCCAGCAACCTGGCCACTGCTGACGTGCAGGCTTTCTCCTGTGGGTACCTGGCCTTTTTCCAGAGAGCACTATGCCAGAGAGGGGCACAAGGGGTCACCAGAAGTGTCCCAGCTTTCCTTCTGAAGTCCCCTCAGACAAGGATGGCTCCAGCGAATTTTTCCTTCCATTTGCCTTCCCGCACCTGGCCTCCGGTACGTGCTTTCCTGCAGTGGAGGGTGGGAGCCTCCCTCACGTGCTGCTGCCGCTAAGTCCGCCATGATTATCTTTCACATCACCCCTCTTTTTGAAGAGCACGGACGTGCTGCCCATCTAGGCCCACTGCTTCCTTTCTTCTTACACTACTCTACGCTTCTCCTCTGTTTCTATTTTAAAAGCTAAATGGCACTTCCAGCTAACAATCACACAATGTAAACATTAACAATAAAAAGCAAGCCCAAGGGGCTGGCGAGATAGCCCAGTAGAATAATGCTTGCCTGGCAAGCACAAGGGCCTGAGTTCAATCCCTGGTAACACACACCCAAAAAAAAGCAAGCCCAAAACATGTAATGTTGGGGAAAGATTTGCTAACTACAAAGCCTATGCATTGGAAATCTATAATCCATCAGAAAAATATGGCAATTACAAACATCTCTAGAGTTCCACTGATAGCGGGAGCAGAGAGCGGACCCCAGAGAGCCCTGAGCAGCCCCACCACCGCAGCCAGCCTAGTTACCATCACACACCATCACACACAGGGAGGAGCCGCAGCTGCCGCAGCCGGCCCCAGTCACCATCACAGGGCAGCCATGAGCAGCGAGGAGAGTCCCAGCAGCCGCCCCACCCCACCCCACCCCCGCCGCCCCGCCCTCAGCGCTGCAAATACTGAGCCCGGCACCAAGAGCAGCAGCTCAGGGGGCGGCCTCGCATCGGAGGCGCCTTCCGGCAGCGACAAAAAGGTCATCACAAGGAAGGTTTTGGGAACAGTAAAATGGTTTAATGTAAGAAACGGATATGGCTTCATCAACAGGAATGACACCAAGGAAGATGTAT
>NW_004524581.1:638509-639364 GCF_000260255.1 Octodon degus | reverse complement strand
TGTTGTTGAAGGAGAAAAGGGTGCGGAGGCAGCAAATGTTACAGGCCCTGGTGGAGCTCCAGCTCCAGGCAGTAAATACGCGTCGTAGGGGTCCTCCAGCCACTTACCAGCAGAATTACCAGAATAGTGAGAGTGGGGAAAAGAATGAGGGATTGGAGAGCGCTCCCAAAGGCCAGACCCAGCCACACCGGCCCTACCACCGGCGAAGGTGCCCACCTTACTACATGCGGAGACCCTGTGGGCGTTGACCACAGTACCCCAACCCTCCTGTGAAAGGAGAAGTGATGGAGGGTGCTGACAGCCAGGGTACAAGAGAACAAGCTAGACAAGGGAGACAGAATATGGATCGAGGTTATAGAACACGATTCCGCAGGGGCCCTCCTCACCAAAGACAGCCTAGAGGATGGCAATGAAGAAGATAAAGAAAATCAAGGAGATGAGACCCAAGGTCAGCAGCCACCCCAACGTGGGTACCGTCGCAACTTCAATTACCGACGCAGACGCCCAGAAAACCCTAAACCACAAGATGGCAAAGAGACGAAAGCAGCAGATCCACCAGCTGAGAATTTGTCTGCTCCAGAGGCTGAGCAGGACGAGGCTGAGTAAACGCCGGCTTAACATCTCTACCATCATCCAGTTTAGTCATCCAGCAAGAAAGAAACGAATAGGGAGGGAGACGACCGGGGCCGCAGGATCCTGAATAGACCCAGAGCGCAGGCCCGGTGAGTGAGTGAGACAACCAAGGGCCTCGGGATCCTGAACAGGCCCAGCGAGTGAGTGAGACGACCCAGGGCCCGCTAGATCCTCATTCAACCCAGGCTGCAAGCCCAGCAGGGAACCCTTCAGCAGAACTCC
>NW_004524581.1:613346-636694 GCF_000260255.1 Octodon degus | reverse complement strand
ATCTTGTAATATGAGAAACTACTTTGGCAGTAACAATACACAATGTACTAACTATTATTACTCTCCTAAAATCTTGTTTTGAGATTTTGTAAAATAAATAAATAAATAAAAATTTTTTTTTAAAAAAGAAAGAAGCGAATAGGCAAACATCTCTACATACAATATCTGAGCACCAAAAATATGGACTAAAGCTGATAGACATGAAGAGAGAAATCAATTCAACAATAAAAGCAGAACTTTCAATAACCCACTTACGATGATTAGAACAACTAGCAGATCAACAAGGAAATAGCTTAATCACTACTAAAACTCAAGTAGCTCTAACAGACAAGCTATAGAATACACCAGTTAACAACAAAACACATAGTTCTCAAGTACAGAGAAAACATTATCCAGAATAGACTGTGTGCTATCTACAAAATGAACCACAATAAATTCTGAAAAGCAGAGATGATACTTTATAAATATGTTTTCTAACTACAAAGGAATGAAATTAGAAATAAGAAATGGGAGAAAATCACAAATATCCAGTAATCAAGTGGTACGATCCTAAATAGTTAATGATCAAAAGATAAATAAAGCCAGGTGAGGTGGCACAGGCCTGTAAGGCCAATACTCAGCAGGCAGAGGCAGGTGGTTTGCCATGAGTTCAGGACCAGCCTGAACATATAGAGAGACTCTGCCTTAAAAATAGAAAAATATTTTAAAATCTAAAAATACTTTGTGGTAGATTAAAATGATTGTGGCTTGCATCTAGATGTTCTCTCAAAGCCCCAGGCGGGCATAGGTGGGGCTTTACAGACATGGCTGCGTTCAGAATGTGTGAAGGTGGGATTAAGGGTGTGATTCTGGGATCAAGGGTATGATTCATCAATTAGCCTACTGATTGGTTTGGCATAGTTCTGTGGCTGGTTCGTTGCTCCATTGTATTGTTGCCTATTGCCTGCCATCAGCCGTTTCCCTCTACAGACCCCTTCCTTGGAGCCAGCCTCCTGTGAACTGAAACCTCTGCACACTGAGCTAAGCAAACTTTCCTCTTTTTACTTTCGGAGTAGAGTATTCTGGTTCAGCAATGAGAAAAATGACCCAGACAAAAACAAAGACATGACACATCAAATTTTGTGAATTTTGAGTACTGGCAGTAAACCAGTACTCAAGAGGAAATGTATGCCTGTAAACACCCATATTAATAAAGAATGAAGATTTCAAATTAATAAATTAATTTCTACCTTAAAAGACAGGAAAGGACGAGTTAAATTTAAATCGAACAAACAAAAAAAAGAATGAATTAATTCAACAGAGAATAGAAACAGAAAATCAATCAAACCAAAAGCTGGTTATTTTAAAAGAGTGACATATTTTTTATTGAATTGACCAAGAGAAAAAAAGAGAAAATTTAAATTACTAGCATCAGATGGTAGAACTTTACTATTGACTTAGATGTTTTGGGGCTTTTTTTGTAAAAGATGAGTAATTATATGCAATTAAGTTACAGAATTCAGATGAAATAAATCTAGAACAACACAAACTACCACTCTAACCCAAAAGTGTAGGCAACCTAAATAGAGTTATAAACACAAAGAAAATGAATAAGCAATATTTTCTCAAAATCCTACTTGCAAATAATAGCCCCATTCAATCACTTTGCTGTGGAATCCTGCCAGATAAAAAAATTAGTACCATCTCTACAAAATCTCTTCAAAAAAAAAAAAAAAAAAAAAAAAAAAAAAAAAAAAAAAAACCGGGAGGAGCCGAAAGATGGTGCAATGGTGTAAGGATCGGCAGAGCACACGTCTGAACTCCAGTCACGCCGCAACATCTCGTATGCCGTCAAAAAAAAAACAGAAAAGAGAACACCTTCAAATTCTATGATGCTGATGTGACTGCAAGGGAAAGCTCGTGCATGGTGTTGAATGGTCATGCCCTTTGCACTCCCTCTACCCATGCCACTCCCTATTTAGTTTAAAATTATTAGTCTGGGGGCCAGTGAGATGGCTCAGTGGAATAAGTGCTTCCCAGGCAAGCGCAAGGGCCTGAGTTCAATCCCTGGTTCCGCGAAAAAAACAAACAAACAAAAAAAAAAAAAAAAAAAAAAAAAAAAAAAAAAAAAAAAAAAAAAAAAAAAAAAAACCCAGGCCCTCAGCTGTATTATTAAAAATAAATAAATAAATAAATAAATAAATAAATAAAATTATTAGTCTGCCCGTCACCACAGACCCTTTCACTGCATTCCATATTCATCACAACACTATTCTCAATAGCCAAGATGTGAATCAACCTAAGAGTCCATCCACAGGTTAAAGGAGAAAAAATAATGTGATGCACACAACAATGGAATAATACTATTTAGCCATAAAAATGGTTGAAACGCTGTCGTCCGTGGCAATGTGACTGGACCTCAATATCATGATGTTAAGTGAATTAACCAAGACATAGAACAGTGCGTGCCATAGGATGCAGGGGATTGTTCAAAGCGGAGCCCACAGAAGCAGAGAATAAAATAGTGATTGCTAGAAGATAGGAGAGCAGCAGTGAGGCAGGGATGGGAAGTAATTACTTAATAGGTACAAAGTCACAGCCAGGTAGGAAGAATCACTGCTGAGGTTCTACTACATGGAAGCATGATCATTGTCAACAATAATATATTGCATGATTTAAATTATGATTATTTTTGAGACAGGGTCTCAGGATATAGCTTGGACTGGCCTCAGACTGTATAGTCCAGGCTGGCCTCAAAAGCACTTAAACACATGGAAATCTTCCTGCTGCAGCCCCTCAAGTACTGGGATGACAGGTATGCACCACCACACCCAGAGAAATGGAAACTTTTGAATATGGGACTACAGAGAAATTGGGGCCGGGAAGATGGCTCAGTAGAATAAGTGCTTGCCTGGCAAGCACAAGAGCCTGAGTTCAATCCCCAGTTCCACCAAAAAAAAAGAAATGATAAATGTTTAAGATGATGGATAGCCTGGTTATCTTGGGTTGATCATTATATAATACATACATGGACTGAAACATCACAATGCAATCTATCAAGATGTACAGTTATTATCTTTTAATGAAGAAAAATAATTTTAAAATAATAGAATAATTCATCAATATACTGAAATGCAAAGTGAATTTGTCTTTCATTATATCTGAATTAATGGAAAGCTAAGTCACAAAAGAAACTTAGCCCTGGGAAAGCTGGGCTTTCATATACAAACCTGGAAACTCTGCAAACTGTTAAGTTTAGAAATACACATAGTTTATGTATTGACTTTGTTTAACCCCAATAGAGAAGACAGCCCCGAAGCCTCTGAAGCATAGATTTCATCGCCTACACCTCACCCTGTGTAAAGTTGAGACCGGAAACACCATCAATGGTTCCAGCTGCAAAACTGTAGCCCAGTGCTGGTTTGCATGTTTTTGCCTAAAGGAAAGGTTGGAAAATTAAAGAAAAATACATGAGTTATGAAGCAAGCAAATAACAAGAACACCCCCAGTCCACTGCCCTGGGCAGGGTCGGTGACCCAGAGGTACTCACTGTGTGTGTAGAATTCAGCCAGACGGTCACATCGGTCATATTCACCCACTGGTGAGCTGAAGCTACTGGCCCAGTCACCTCCTGGGAGGCAGAGTCATACAGTTCCTGGAAAACCCACACAGGCTTACTGTCCTGAGCACCGGGGCAGAGGCTGAGACCCCAGTGCTCCCCAGGAAGCACCATTTGGAAAACATTTCTCTGCAACAAGCTACTCCTGTTTCTCCAAGCTGCTTGGAAATAGCCACCATCTGTGTGGTTCTCTGAAGTGAACCCAGCAGCATCTCAGAGACTTGAGGGTTCTGACACTGTGAGCAATGTGTAAGCTCAAATTTTGCAGGTGCAAAATTCCACCAACACAGACTGTGACCCAAAAGGTGCCCAGCTCACTTGGAATACCGTCTGAGAAATGTAAGGCTGGGATGGACAGGACAGGCCACATTGCTTGCCAGAGGCAAGCACATCCTCACAGGGACTGACCTCTCCCCACAGGACAGGGTAGGCCCCATGTGGTGGATTGAAGACTTCAGCCCCCACTTAAGTTGCATCAGCTATGCTTTCTTCAACTCTCTTTGGTGGTTTTGCTTTTGTTTTTTAATATGGCCAGTGGATGCTTTTTTCAGTCTTATGGGAAAAGTTACTCGAAACGTACTTGGAATGTTTGTGTTCATTGGTCCTGCTTCAGCCCGACAACCAGTTCCTTTTCACCCTGTCCTCATCCCCTTTCTACAGTCACAGGTGAGCTCTGAACATGAGCTTTCGGGTCACCAGCTGCCACCTGCCTCTGGTGAGGGAAGCTGTACCTTGATGAGAAGAGACTGGAATATGGGGCAAATCTCTCTGTCTCCCTGGCCCAGGGTGGTAACAAGATTTCCAACACCAAAGTGTGTGGAGGGCACATACCCTAAATAGAATCTGTTAAGTTAGAGTAATACACTGATAACACTGCAGTAATTAAGAAAGAAACTGCAGTAATTAGGCAATTGCTGCCACCAATTGTGCGTCTTGTGTTTCTCAAGACTCTTTGGTTCTTCTCTAATTACCCCTGAAGCATTTCAGCACTCTGGGAATAAACTATTTACTTATACACACAGGGGGAGGGAGGGAGAGAAAGAGAGAGAGAGAAACAGAGAGATAGAGAGAGAGAGACAGAGACAGAGACAGAGACAGAGACTGAGACTGAGACAGAGACAGAGACAGAGAGACAGAGACAAAGAAACAGAGACAAACAGACAGAGAGAGATCTATGAGTATGGCATAAACACAGGAATTTAATGCTCTTTCTCAGGACCATCTCAGCAGAAAGTCATACTTTCTTTATCTTTCCCTTGGAGATCTTTCTCCATAGAAGCTGATAAAGAGCACAAGTGCAAATGAAAAGACGAAATCTAGGAGAGGGAGGAAGAACAACTCCCGGGATGTCTCCGCAGTCCACTTCTCTTATCACACCTTTGCTTAAGTAAGGAAGGCTGACCTCTGCCAGAAGAAGAATAAGACCTAACTGGGGCTGAAGTTGAGAGAGCCACAGCTCACCAATTTGTCATTAAAGGACACATTCAGAAATGGTCAGGTGATTTGGGACTGGCAAAAATCCGAGAGATTTCTAAGAATTTAGATTTGTCTGCACGCGTCTGATGGCACTTACATTGAATATCTTTTTTTTTTTTTTTTTTTTTCAATTCCAGGGAGGGAATTGAAGTCAGGACCATGTGCTTGAAAGGCAGGCACTTACTCTACTGAGCTATCTCCCCAGTCCCCTTGAATATCTTATAATCTGTTTTCTTCCATGTGAGGCAAGCACTCTGGCTTTCTAAACATTCTAAAATAGAAGATTTCCCTGTTTACTTGGTTTTAAATGTCTGTCCTATGAGAAGCAGAGCCCACCAGTCAGAGACAGCTTCGGGCCAGCTCCTACAGGCAGTGACCAGGCTGACGTCTCCAGACGTCCGGGCAGCCTCAGCTCCTACGGCCGTCCTCGCAGCTATCAACTTCCTAATGAACAACATCAGTGGATCGTAAAGAACAATTTTACATGAAGACGAGGTGGGCAGGGCCCATTGCTCACCTGCGCTCGTTCGTATATGGCCCGGCCTATCATCTGGGTGCTGTCCAGCATGTCTTGGCCAGGTCCCTGAGCCATGCACATGATGGGCTGAAACAGAAGGAGGCCAGACGCGGTCTTAGTGAAACGATGATTTTTTTCTTTTTCACAAAAGTAATTCAAAATTACAGGTGGATCTAAGCAAACAGATGTTGAGGCTATCTTCTAGCATTTCTGTTTTACCTTAGATAGTCTCTCAATATAAAGACTAGGATAAACAAAACCAAGCTGAAGCAGGGAACACTTTTAGAAAGCGTTTCAACAATTCCCTTTTAAAAATTAGGAAATAGAGGGCTGGCCAGATAGTTCAGTGGATTAAAGCACCCACTTAGGCAGATGCAGGGATCAGGGTTTGATCCCCTGCAAGCTGTGCCAGCCCCACCTCCTGGGGGTCCTGAGACAGTGATTGAGACTGGGCGTGGTGGCACGCGCCTATAATCCCAGTGGTTGGGAGGCTGAAAACAGGAGGATCACTAGGAGTCTGATATAGTAGTGAGACCTTGTAGACCCTGTCCTAAATACAGAAAAATAGAAAAATTAGGCAAAGGAGGTGAGGTAGGTTAAAAGAGATGCTGCACATGGCACAGGCAGCTAAGAGCTGAGCTACGTCTGGAAGCCAAGCGTTCCTCGACCTGTACATCTCCCTGACACTTATTTTTGACTACAAGTCTTGCCCATGATCTTCTCAAATTGAATCTCTTCTAAACTCATATTGGAACAAGCCTCAGGCCTTCTGGGAAAAAAAATAATAAATATGGTTCGATACCCTATTTATTACTTCAGAAAAATTTGAGACTGAACACATACTTAAATATTATAAATGGAATAAAAGATATCAACAGAAAGCATAGACCCTTAGTAATTCTTTCTGATTTGTTCATGTATTTTTCTTACTTAGCTAACTTATTTTAATTTTATTTACTTTTATTAGCACATGTTTAATTCATCTTTATTGGTTTCTCTTATTTAAAGTAAAATTCAGCCTAATGGAGACCTCACTGAATACGGATGAAATAAGTAAGACACACACACACACACACACACACACACACACACACACACACACACACACGGAGAAAGAAATATAAGTGGCCATTCAGCAATAAATGTGTTCCATTTCATGAATAATGAGATGAAAATTTAAACTACAAAGATATAACTCTGTCTACCATGTTGGCAGATATCACAAAAGTGACAGACTTGGCTTTGGGGACTTGGGGAACAGTCACTCATCCACAGCAGCTAGAACGTCACTGAGGGAGCAGTCGGGAGATGCAGAGCATTGCGAGGTGTGTTCCCTCTTTGATGGCAAATTTAGCCACAGTGAGACTCACACATGCAGGTAAATACGTATGGCAAGCATAGTGATCATGGTGTGTAGGCTTACACAGATGGAAAAGGGAGGATGAATTCAGCAGGAAGAAGGGGAGGGGAGAGAGGGAAGGGGAAAAAGAGGGAAGGAGGGAAGGAAAGAAGGGAGGAGGAAGAAAGGAAGGAAGGATGGAAGGAAGGAAGGACGGAAGGAAGGAAGGAGGGAGGGAAGGGTAGAAGGAAGGGAAAAGGAAGGAAAAACAAAGAAGGGAGGGAGGGAAGGAGGCAAGGAGGGAGGGAGGGAAGGAGGAAAGAAAGAAGGGAGGAAAGAAGAGAGGGAGGGAAGGAAAGAAGGAGGGAGGGAGGGAAAGAGAGAGGAAGGGCAGGAGGGAGGAAAAGAGGGAGGGCAGGAGAGAGTGGAAAGAAACACCTACCAGTGAAGGATGCGTTAACTAAATCATGATACTTAAAACTGAAAATTAAAAAGTTAATAAAACGGTTTCAGGCATATTGACTGAAAATAAATAAAGCAGTAATAGAAGAGTGCTGGAGTAGGAATGTGTGTATGCAAGAGTGTCCGCGTGCTGGAACAGGAGCTAAAAGGCTGTCTGGGATCCCATGCACGGACATGAGGGCTGCCAAGCCAGCGTGCAAATGGAGAGAAGCTCAGTGCCGGCCTGGGTAGGGGCGTGGGCGGTCTTGTAATTTTTTATGATTATAAAAGTAAATTTTTCTCATTATAGAACAGCATATCACAATGCAAACAGAAGAATAAAACTTACTTTTAATAGTGTCAAAAAAGAAAAGCATTGCTAGCAACTCAACATGTTTCACTTTGCCTTTTTACTATATCACAACTATTTTTTAAATGCATTTACAATAAATATAGAATATTAAATTATGAATTTATTATTCAACATTTTATATTGTGAACTTTTCCCTACATTGTTCAGTGTTCCAATGTAAGATACTTAATTGATGTATAATATTCTGTCACAAGTGTGATTTATTTAGCTATTTCACCTGTGAATTTCAGAATTTAACAAGCTATCTTAGAACTCGGTGCAAATTAATAATGTGAAAAATAATACAAGTGAAGATTCACGAAGGAAGTTTCTACATAAAAACAAGATATAGCACAGCTGACAAAGCTACAACACTCCTTGGGTAGGGCTGGTCATAATAGAATAAATAGCTCAGAAATAATGTAGAACAAAAGTAACGTCACAAATAAAATGTTCTCGGGGCCAGGGAGATGGCTCAGTGGAATAAGTGCTTCCCTGGCAAGCACAAGGGCCTGAGTTCAATCCCCAGTTCCGCCAAAAAAAATAAAAATAAAACAAATAAAATGTTCTCAAAATGTAAAGAACACAAAAAATAACACCTGCAGTTCATGTCAAGACACAAAAGTTACATTTCTTGTTATATAGGTCTTGCTTTATTTTGGTCTTAACCATCCAGCAGAAAAGTATAAAAATGCGGTATGGAAACTAAAGCCATATTAATATGCTGAGCTGTGAAAGACTCAAGTCAACAACTTCTGACATTGCCAGTCCTATGGATAGCCCACTACTATTATGGACTACTGGACTATACTGGATTATTTTCCTGAATTCACGTACCTACAATATTTAAATGGCAATAGAATACCCACCTCTTGACAAAAATAAACAAAAAAGGGAATATAGGGCCAGGGAGATGGCTCAGTAGAATAAGTGCTTGCCTGGCAAGCACAAGAGCCTGAGTTCAATCCCCGGTTCTGCAAAAAAAAAAAAAAAAAAAAAAAAGGATGGGGGGAAGATATAAATAAAGGACCATTTTGTATCTGTATATACAAAATAGTTAGGATAGGTATACAGCTATTGTCTCTTAATCAATGAGAAGAAAGATTTGTACTAATAATGTTTGGACAGGATATCATATCTGCATCTTGTACTATGAATAACCACTACGAAGACAATAATATGCAATGTATTAATTACTGTAACTGTCCTACTAACCTGTCTTGAAACTGTTTCATTATGATTTGTTTCTCAATAAAATTAATTTTAAAAAAAGGTTGAAAATAAATCTAAATCAACTTTGCTGGAAAGCAGTTGAATAAACATTCCTTTCTATTTTCCAAAATTGTCAAACAGATCTAGAGATACCTATAAAGATGTCTGAGGCACATTTCATTGACCAATGATATAAATTCATAAATAAGTCACAAAACTGTTTAGGCTCAGGGAGGGGAGAAAAATAGCAACTTTTGAGAAAGGAGAAGAGTAGAAGAGGCTAAGCAGGTACTTTCAGGTTGTTCTTAGCCTTTGAATTTTTATAGCAAGATATTTTGCAATTGTAAATGAAAAAGAAATTCTGCTTTATATTTTTTAAATACTATAGATTTGTAGTCAGTGAGCAACGTTGTAAGCAGACAGTTTTGGGGGCCAGCTTGTGACTTCACGTATGTCCAGACAAAAATGCTTTAGACTTCCTATGTTTGGTGAAAGAGACTTGGTCTCTACATTTAATTTGATCAAATGGAAAACCATAATTTTACCTACTCAAAACTTAGTGAGGTCCTGCAGGTGCTGTGGGGACGAGCAGGGAGGACAGACAGCAGAGCAGGCCACACTGATGACAAGGCACTCACAGAATCAGTGGCGCGTATCCCAAACCCAAGCATGGAGCACTCATGAGGTGTGGACGTGAGGACTCTGCGCAGTGAGTACCTACCCCACCAATGGGACAAGAGCTATTGGCGTTGTCACAGGACTCTCCCGTATTGACGCAGTGCGGGCCGAGAATGTTGGGGGACACATCTCCTAGGGCTGAGGAGGCAAAGGCTGCTACAAAGGGCCCCTGCCAAAAGAAACATCGCAGTGCCTTTTATTCTTTCTTAGGCCCTATAACTATTTCCATTTAAAGTGCAAACACTACTCAAAATCATCTACGGACAATAGAAAGAGGACATAACATTTCTGAGGACATCTTTTTTTAATTTGTGAAATGGTTCGATATACATATTATTACTGAGAATATTCTAGTTGTCAACAAAGCCATTTCAAGGATCATGGTTAGTTTCACATTCTCAACATGAGTCAGATCGATTAAGGTTGTCTCTGTCGTAGGCCTTGCTGTGATTGCATCTTAAATCCAATCCTGCCAGGGCCTGTGCTGAAGGCTGGGGCGCCATCTGAAGGCATATTGGCGAGGAGCAGAAACTTCAGGAAGTGGCGCCCTTTTGGAGGAAGTAGGTTAGTGGAGGTGCACCCTAAATGAGCATGCTGGGACCCCAGCCTCTTTTTCTCTCTTTTGGCTTCCCAGCCACCATAATTTGAACAGCTTTGCAGCATGATGCCCTCCCCACTGAGATGTTCGGCCTTGTCAGAAACACGAAGCAAAAGGACCAAGCAACCGCGAACTGAAACCAAATCTTTTCTTCTTTTAAGCTGGTTTATCTCAGGTCTTTTGTTATTGTGATGAAATGCTTACTGGTACAGGGATTATTACAGAAAAATAGAATTAGATATTTGGAAATAATTTCATCACTCTGAGGAAAGCCTGGACCAGTGAAAGACAGCCATCAGCTGTCCTTCTTCAGGCTTTTTGTACCAGTGAGAAGGTTCTTCATGCAGTGATAGTGCCAAAAACAAAGTTAGCATCAAAACAGCTTATCATATTTTCAGCTTGATCAAAAATTATTATACATAAAAATCTTAAAGTTGCTTTCCCTTATGCAACTGATTGCAACTTTATGAAGCCATAAATAGTATCTGCCACAAAGAGCTAGTGGTTTATTAATCCTTTTTAAAAAATTCCCACTAGCGAGTAATGTCTTTTTTTTTTTTTGGCAGAACTGGGGATTGAACTCATGCCCTTGCGCTTGCTATGCAAGTGCTTATTCTACTGAGCCATCTCCCCAACCCCTTGAGCCATCTCCCTGGCCCCCCTACTAGGGAGAATAACAAATTCTTTCCATCCAAGCATATGTGTAACCCACAATGATGCTTTATTCTAGAAATCTAAATCAAGTATTCTAAACACTGCATGACTAGTGGCACTCAACGAATTAGTAATGAAATTAATTCTCACCTGGCCAGGGAGGTATCCTTTGTTCTTCTCCTGCTCAAAAAGGTAAGCTGCATAGCCCACATTATCGCTATTTACAAGGTGGTTGGTGTTATTCATGCTGACTGGGTGGATGCTAAACCAACTGTAAAAGAACAAGAAACCCTAAATTGATCAAGAGAACCAGAGAGTTATGACTGAAAGATGAATACAGCAAACTTGAGTTTTCTCCAGGAAAAAATACTGTAAACATTAAATAGTCCACATTAGACACTGTTACCAAGCTTAAATTACAGATAATGTACCCAGGAAACCTGCGCATTTATTTAGATATCTAGAACTCCTTTTCATGAGTATTTAATTGTTGACATCCCATCCTAAGCTTCTAACAAGTGCCACGGCTGGTCAATTACCAGATGATTTACCTAAATAGCTATATAGATGTAGACTTTGTACTTCAAGATAGGCACAAAGATAGTAATTGTTCAAAACAACCCACCACAATTCAGTAGACACTTTACTGGGGGTCAGCTATGTGCCAAGGACAGACAAATGGTAGTTTGCTCATAGACTCTCCCAGAAGACAGAGATGTGACTAAATGGCCTTAATACGGCATGAAAAATGGTATAAAGAAATAAGCATAAAGTGCTTTGGGGACCACAGACAACTACCAATTAAATCATAAGGGCGTTATAGAGAAAGGCAACCAAAGGGGCCAGGGAGATGGCTCGGTGGAATAAGCACTTCCCTGGCAAGTGTAAGGGCCAGAGTTCAATCCCCGGTTCTGCCAAAAAAAAAGAAAGGCAACCAAAGACAAACCCACGGAAGCATGAACGAGCACTACGCATAATTCCTTCTGCATCATAATTCCTTATTTGTGCACAAAGCTGTACAGCTTACAAATTAATCTCACATCTGTTACTTTACGCTCGCTTCACAGCAAGCCTGATGGGCTATTGTATCTTCATGTTCACAGATGACTTCCAGGATAGAAAAGAAAGCCCAACTGCCAAACCAGACTGGGACTCACGCCCGTGTCTCAAGACCCCTTTTCCACTGGCCTGTATGGCAGCAAACCCACCGCACAGGCAGAAAAGACAAAACAATGAAGCAGATTAACTGGCATGTTCAAGGAAAAAGATGTCAGTCCTCGAAGTCTCTTGTGAATTTGGAATTTTTTAAAGTCTTTTGTTGATTCAACGCTTTGCTGAAAAAATTTTTAAACATTTTAGCTTATGTTCCCTCCTGAGTAACACATCACTCAAAAATAGATAGTTGCTTAATGATGAAGGATGTTTTCATTCAGCTCTCAGAATTCAGTCCTCACTGCCCAGCTCAAGCCAGGCAACATGGTGAGCTAAGCTGGTTGATCGACAGGGCCGAGCACAGTCTGGGGAGGACTCGGAGGGGCTGAAAGCCCAGCCTCTGCTCAGGCCTGGACAGTGTTGCCTCGCAGGAATGCAAACCAGCACTGCAAGATCTTCCAGATCTTCCTATTTTCCAAAAAGTAACACAAAGTCAAATTTACTTGTGTGTGTGTGTGTCTGTGTGTGTTGACTTTACATTTCTTCAAGGGCAAGGGATGTAGCACGAGGTCCTGAGTTTGAGTCTCGGTACTAAAAACATAAAAATGAAATAGAATAAAGTTCTTCAAGAATGAATGTCATGGAAGGGCCAGCCAGATAGCTCAGCAGACTAAAGCACCTACTTAGGCAGAATACAGCGGCCAGGGTTCAATCCCCAGCATGCTGTGCTGGCCCCACCCCCAGGGTGCACTGAGAGGGTGACTGAGACTGAGCGTGGTGGTGCGTCTGTAATCCCAGCACTTGGGAGGCTAAAAACAGGAGAATCACTACGATCTACATAGTGAAACCCCCTAGACCCTGTACTAAATATATAAAAAGGGAAAGAAATGTCATAGAGACAAAAGAATTGTTGCAAACTAAGAAGCAGTACAGAGATTGAACAACCACAGTTTGCACTGTGTTTGAATTCTGATTCAAACAAAATAACTGATGTTGTTGTTTTGGGTGTGGTTTTTTTTCAGTGTATTTGGTTGTTACAGGGTTTCACTATGCAGCTCAGACTTGCAGTGATCTTCCTGTCTCAGCCTCCCCAGCACTGGGATTGCAGGCATGCACCACCATGCCTGGGCTTTGGCTGGCTCAGTGTACCACGGGGCATGTGGTGCTAGGGACTGAACTGTGTTCCCTGCACTCCCAACTATATGGAACCTGTATGATAGCTATATAGAGAGCTGTAACACAAATAATTCTAAAATGGTATTGATTTGAAGTTTTTCACAGCAGTGAATACTTATTTCAAACTTTTAAAAGCAATAATACACCTAAAATTCAGGCTGAAAATAAGCTAAGCTCATCCCCTAAACGATTTCATATTATGAAATCTTGCAAAGATTTTGTATTAGTTCTATTATTATTATTATTATTATTATTATTATTATTATTATTGGTGTTACCAGGGATTAAACTCAGACCCTTGTGCTTGTGAGACAAACACTTATTCCACTGAGCTATCTCCCTGTCCTCCCTCACATTGGTTCTAAATAAATTCTATTCAGTTTCATAGGATAGGGTTGGACCTGGTGACCATGTTCCAGGAAGAGAACTAATGTTATCGCAGCACCAGCAGAGCCAGCTACACAATGTTCATGCGAAACCCACTGCCACCATGTAGATGGGGGAATGTTGAAGGCTTTCCCTCCAAAGTCAAGAATAAAACAAAGACTTTCATTATCACCACATCTGTTAAGTACAGTACTAAGAACATTAGCCAGAACAATTGGACAAGAGAAAAAAAATAAAAGGGATACAGATAGGAAGGGAAGAAGTCAAATCACTACTATTTGCCAATGACACTTACACAGAAGATCCCCAAAACTCCCCCAACAGATTCCTAGAATAATCAAACACAGTAATGTAGCAGGGTAGCAAATCAACTCAGAAAAGTCCATAGCATTCTTGTACAACAATAATAAACCCACCAAGAATGAAATTAGGAAAACAATACCACTCACCATAGCATCAAGAAAAATTAAATACTTAGGAATTAACCTACTCAAGAAAATAGAAGACCCTACAATAAAAACTACAGTACTGTAAATAAAGGAAACCAGGAACAGTAGGAAATGGAAAGATAGCCTCGTTGCTGCACAGACAGAATGGATGTTGTCAAAATAATATATATATAGCATGAAAGTAGCACAAAAACAGACATGCAAAAGGATGGAATATCAGGGTAAAAATCCTGAGGGGATTTAACTGACCTTGGCAGATACAAAAATTATATTTCTTGTTATATAAGTCCTGCTTTATCTTGGTCTTAATCATCCAGCAGAAGAGTATAAAAATGAGGTATAAAAAGTAAAGCCATATTAATATGCTGAGCTGTAAAAGGCTCAAGTCAACAACTTCTGACATTGCCAGTCCTATGGATAACCCACTACTATTATGGACTACTGGACTATCTTGTATTATTTTGCTGAATGCACATACCTACAATATTTAAATGGCAATGGAATACCCATCTCTGACAAACCTAAACAAAAAAAGGCAATACAAATGAAAGACCATTTTGTATCTGTATATTCAAAATAGTTAGGATAGATATACAGCTACTGGGGCTGGTGAGATGGCTCAGTGGTCTAAAGCACCTACTTAGAACAAGCTCAGCAAAGCACAGGGACCGCAGTTCAATCCCCCAGCACCACATGCCAGCCAGCCCGCCCCCTGGTGGGCTGGGCTGGCCACACACACACACACACACACACACACACACACACATAAATAAATAAAAATTTAAAAAAAAAAAGATATACAGCTACTTTCCCTTAATGCAATGAGAAGAAAGATTTGTACTAATAGTGTTTGGACAGGATATCATGTCTGCATCCTGTACTATGAATAACCACTATGAAGACAATAATATGCAATGTATTAATTATTGTAACTGCCCTACTAACCTGTTTTGAAACCATCGCATTGCTTTTTTTCTCAATAAAATTAATTTTAAAAAGGATGTAATAGCATGGCAGATGCAGAAACCAGCCCAGGAACATCCATCTTTGATTTAAAAAAAAAGCCAAAACTGCACTGGCAAAAGTGCAGTCTCTTAAATAAATGGTGCTAGAAAACCTGGTTATGCACATCCAGAGGACTGGATTTAAACCCATATACTGTCCTATTGTTTTAGTTTTTCTCATTGCTGATGCCAAATACCTAACACCCAAAGTTAAAGGGGAAAAGGTTGATTTAGCTCACAGTTTGTAGAGGTTTTAGGTCATAATCAATTGGCTCCAAGGCAGGGTGGCACATGGCAGAGGGCAGCCATTCATGGTGGTGGGCAACAGCAAAACCAACAAGAGAGGGAAAGACAAGCCTCTTTCTGGCTCTTACATGGTATGGAGGGTACCTGCCCCAAGGCAGGTGCAGCATTCACACTCTTAGTCCCAGCACTGGACCTCCAGTCAGTCACAAATTCTTGACCCAGTCACCTCTGAAAAGCTCACCCCGCCTCATGACTGCGCAAGGCTTTGGGTGGTCACCTAGCCACAAACCATAACAACTATGTACTAACCTAAAATTCAAATGCATTGAATATCTAAGTACTAAAACATAAGCATTTAATCTGCTAGAAGATAAAATAGGTAAAACTCTTAAAGACATAGGCACAAGTAAGGACTTTCAGAACAAAACACCAATTACACCGGAAATAACCTGAAGAATTAATAAATGGGATTATAGCAAATTTAAAAAATTCTGCACAGCAAACAACTAATAGTGTGAAGAGACAACCTACAAAATGGGGGAAAATTGCAAGTTTTACTGCAGACAGAGTACTAGTATCTAGAATCTATATAGAATTCAGAAAAACTAGACCTCCCAAAATAAATGATCTAATCAAAAATGGGCAACTGAATTAAAGACTTCTCAGGGGAAGGACAAATGGCCAATAAATACATGAAAAAAAAAATGTCCAACATCTCTGGCTTTTGGAGAAATGCAAATTTTGAAAACTATATTGAGATTTGATTTTATTCCACAATGACTATCATCATGAAATAAAACAACACATACTGGCAAGGCTTCAGGGGAAACCAAGAACAGTTGTTTTTCTCATTGCTGAAATAAAATACCCAACACCAAAAGTTAGGGGAGAAAAGGTTTGATTCAGCTCATGATTTGTAAAGTTTTCAATCCATAGGCCATTGGCTCCAAGGCAGGACAGCTTGGGAGAGGCATCACGGAGGAGAAACCATCCATGGCATGGCAGGAAGGAAGCAGCAGCAGGAGCCTGCTTCCCCTTTTTATTCCACGCAAGCCTTGGGAGGTAGCCCTTTGAGGTGGTGCCAAGCATTACTATGCTAATTTCACTCAGTGGACTAATTTAGTACCACACACTGTCAGTTCCAGTATCACATACCCAAATTCTGCCATCTCCAAAAACCGCCCCCTATAAGTGCATGAGGCTTTTGAGGGATATCTAGATACAAGCCACAACAACTACTATGGAAATCAGTATGGAGATCTTTCAGAAAAACTAAAAATAGAAATTCCATTTCACTCAGCTATTCGCCTTCTAGGTATTTTCCCTAAAGAAATAAAGGCATCATATTACAGTGATATACATATATCCATATTTATAGCAGCACAACTCCTAATAACTAAATATAAGAAGCAGGGGCTGGGGATTTGGCTCAAAGGTAGAATGCTTGCCTAGCAAGCTGGAAGCCCTGGGTTCAGTCCTCAGCACCAAAAACAAAAACAAAAAAATCTCCGCTAAAAACAATTCAACTAAATCTTAGAAGCAGCCACTTAGGCCATCAACAGATGAATAAAGAAGGTGGTATATATAGTCACTGGAGTACAACTCTACCATAAAGAAGAATGAAGTTGAGTCATTTGTAGGAAACCAGATGCACCTAGACCATAATGTGAAGTGAAATACATCATACATACAAGCTTAAATATCACATGACTTCTCATAGATGATAAACCCAAAGTGCAAATAATTTAAAGAGCAAAACAAAAGACACATTAGGAAGCAGGGAGATAGATCTTTTACAAATGGTAAGGAGATCTAAAAATGCAAGAATGTGGAGCTTGGGAAGGAGAAATAAAAGAAATCAAGATGTTGTTACATAATGTTAACACGCCGTGCTAAATATAATCATGTATGACAAACATGTACTAATGAAAATTTTAAAAAGAATACAAATGACATCCTAATAAGCCTTTTTCCAAGTAAATGTGTTTTGGGTTTTTTTAGTTTTATGTTAGTTAGTTTGGAAGAAAAACAAAGTCATGGCCACATCAAGTCATGATTTCCAACCAAAACATTTCAATCTGATCCTATCACTCTGAAATTAATCAAATTGCATTCACACTGAAATCTCTCTCCTACAGTCAAAGGAAACACACAGAGCAATGCCTTCAAAATTAATAATTATTTAGCAATATTAGGCAAAGGACCTTATACACAGATCTCATTTTCTTCTCACAAAGACCTCTCAAGTTAGGTATTATCACAACACTCATTTTACAGCCAAGAAAACCAGGTCTGCGTGGTGAAATAACCCAGTGTAGGTAACACAGTTCTAGGCAGAGAAGCAGGACTATGTGTCCATGCTTGCCAGCCTACAGAGTGCTCTGCTACACTCCAGGCCTGTCCCTTCTCTTCATTTGCTTGCTAGGACAATATAAATTGAGATAATTTTGACTCTGGGCAGGTTGCTGGAATGTGAAAATATATGAAGGATAGTCTCACCCTTGAAAAATACTTCACAAAGAATATGATGTCTGGGGGGTCTTAAAGTATGAGTAGAAACTTAGCACAAGGATCATACAAAAAGCTCTGAGCAGAGGAAAGAATATTTGCAAAGGGGTGGAGATGTGAAAAAGTGAGTTCAGAGAATTGCTAGGCATGGTGGCCAGAGCAGAAGTGACAAAAGAAAGGAGCCGAAGGAGCTGCGCAGTACATTCAATCAGCACATAATTATGGGGGTCATGGGTGTGGTCCATGCTACCGTAAACCTCAAGGAATGTGCAATCACGTGTGTTTTCCATCAGTGAAGTTATAATGATTCATACTGGCATCTCTGAAGAAATCAAATAGGAAGAACTTTTTTTTACCAGTAAAACTATAGACTTGGTTTCCTATTTGCTTCATTTACATTCGAACTCAGAAAATAAGCTTTTTCTTTACAAAACTGAAAAAACATAGGTATTTAAAAGACTTATATTTTAATTTCAGGAAAGGAAGATATTATATTTTTTTCTTCTTTTGAAATATGTGCTATTAAAATACCATTCATAGGGTTGGCGGACTAAGCACCTGCTTTGGCAAGCGCAAGGACCAGGGTTCAATCCTCTGTCCCAGATGCACTGCCAGCCCTGCCCATGGGGTGAGCTGAGTTGGTAAACGAGTCTGGACATGGTGGCGCACCCCTGTAATTCCAGCCCTGGGGAGGCTGGAAACAGGAGGATCGCTAAGAGTCCAAGCTATGTAGTGAGAACCTGTGCCAAATACATTAAAAAAAAATTACTATGATGATAGATGAATATTTATAAAGATATGCAGAGAGATGATTGGATTAATTTTAAAAGGCTGTACTTAAGATTTATTTTATCTGGTCAAAAGGACTCTTCAAAGGCCAGCCAAATAGCTCAGTGGATTAAAGCTTCTGCTTAAGAAGATGCAGGGGTAGGGAGTTCAGTCCCCAGGCCTGCCCCACTGGTTCTGGCCACCCCCCTGCCCCCAGCATACTGAGAGGGTGACTGAGACTGGGCATGGTGGCTCATGCCTGTAATCCCAACACTTGCGAGGCTGTAAACAGAAGGATCACTACAAATCCAATCTACATGGTGAGACCCTGTAGACCCTATGAACCCTGTCCTAAAATACAAAACAATAAAATAAAAATAAAAAGTATTCTTCAAAGCAAAATTGAGGGGCTGCGAAGATGGCTCAGTAGAATAAGCACTTCCCTGGCAAGCGCAAAGGCCTGAGTTCAATCCCCAGTTCCACCAAAAAAAAAAAAAAAAAAAAAAAGCAAAATTGAAAAGGGGGGAAAAGTTCAGTTAGCTTCAGAAGAATTTCAAATACAGACTGAAAAAGATCAATGTGTTCCTAATAATAAACATTTTAAATGATGCTATCACAGCTCAGTGTAATGAGGATATAGGGCTCTGCTCCAGTCGACATGATACAATCAGAAGTTGGGCAACTAAGGATCTTATTCTAGCTCATAGCAAAAGTAGTTGAAATTCCTGGATATCTATACCTATACTAAAAAATAATAGGGTTCCATGGTGCTTTATGAATCAATAAGCGGCATACAATATTAATATAGATTATTATAATTTTTCTCTAATGTAAATGAGTTATTTAGAAAAGAAGACCTCTGGGCCCTCCTTCAGTCCATACATTGTATGGAACAGAAAAGGAAAGCTTCTTGAATATTCCAAATCAGTAGCCAGCTCACTGCACATGCCACCATCTCAGATGTGGGTGCCACACAGCGTACAGGCTGTGGCCTGCACAAAAGGGACTGGTGGCAGAAGCGAGAGGAGCTTTGAGTCTAACCCCTGCTCAGCTTCCCCAGGAGGGAAGTTTGGGTGGCCTAGAAAAGGGGACGTCTTGGTGGAATTTGTACTCAAAGCATCTGTTATCCCCTCTAAGCTAAATAGCGACAAATAGAGCAAAAGACGTTTTTACATCCATGAGGCGTGTTCATTTAGTTTCCTGCTCTTTGAGTGAACCATATGCAGGTTTATAAGAGACTGAATAGTGCCACCCAAAATCCATGTCTATCCAGAACCTTCGAGAGGGATTCATTTTAAAATAGTCTTTAATCAAGAGAAACATCAAGCAAGATCATATTAACTTAGCATGGGCCCTAAATGACTAACATTACACTTGGGGGGGAGGGACCTAAAGTGGTAGTGATGTGAAGATAAAGGAAGGGACTGGAGGGACAGGTCCACAAGCCAAGGGAGCCAAAGGCTGACGTCAACCACTGGAAGCTGAGAGACAGGGCACTGAGCCTCCCTCAGAGCATGTGGAAAGAACTGACTCTGCTGGTGCCTTGGCTTTGGATTGTGGCTCCCTGATCTGTGAGGGAGCAAACTTCTAGTTCTCTATGTCCCCCTGTGTGTGACAACGCATGACTTCTGGAGGAAACTAGCACAAAGGGCATATATTATACATGTCTTTTTTTTTTTCTTTTTTTGGTGGAACCGGGGATTGAACTCAGACCCTTGTGCTTGCCAGGGAAGCACTTATTCCACTGAGCCATCTCCCTGGTCCCCAAGGGCATATATTATAGTAGCTCAAAATACCAGGTCTGGAGTCAGACACCAATTACTTGAGCTCCTTGAAACTCAGTGTTCTTATCTGTAGCATAATAATAGAAGTACCTACCTCCCAGCACTTGACCATTGAAAGGACTCACATAAGTAAAGTGCTTGGCACTGAAACTGACCTATATACTAAAAATAGATAAAATAAATTCACTCTGATGAGATGAATGATGCTGATATTAATACTCCTGCTCCCACATGTGTAAATATTATATAGTCTCCTTAGTCTAAGAACTCAAAAAAAGAGATAAAAATAGAAAGTTATAACACAATTAAAAGGAAAATGAGAATTTAAGAATTAAATACCTGTTCCATGTTATGCCTAAGATGTTTGATATTCAGACAGATAGTGAGCTTAAGCTTAACAGCCTAGGTTGTATAGTAATAACAATAAGCTTTTCTTCTGGAGGGTTAACAACCTAAGTTTGCAGACCAAAATTAGAGAAAAAGGAGGGCTGCAAGGAAAGCCAACATTTTGGTCCTAGCCTTCCAAGATCAATTAAGACTCAGGACATATGAGAACTTGTACTGTAACATCACGTAACTCAGTAGTGTCCCAAATTTTCTGATCAAGGAGATTATGGGGCCAAAGAGGAAAGTGATTGATGATGTAGAGTGTGCCTAAGGAGAGTCACATGGAGAGAAAACCTTCTTTCACAGAGAGCACATTGGCCAAGCAATGGCCGTGACTCATCCACATGGCTGACACTGACAAAGGATCTACAAACTGTGGTACAGCATCTCAGGATAAATCCTGAAGGGATTTGACTGACCTTATCAGATCCAAAAGCTACAACTCTTTTGCATAAGTCTTGCTTTATCTTGGTCTTAACCATCCAGCAGGAAAATATAAAAACAAAGTATAAGAAGTAAAGCCATGCTGTTATGTTGAGCTGTAGGGGACTCAGGTCAACAATTTCTGACATTGCCAGTGAAGCAGAAGACCCAATATTATTATGGATTACTGGACTGTCTTAGAATATTTTGCTGAATTAACACACCTATAATATTCAAATAACGGAACTAAACAAAAAAGGGAATACAAATGAATGTCCATTTTGTATCTGTGCATTCAAAGTGGTTTAGGATAGATATATAGTTACATTCTCTTAATGAATAGAGGGATTTGTTGTAATAGTGTTTGTAAGTAGGATATCATGTCGGCATCTTGTACAACAAATAACCATTAGGAAGAATGCATGCAATGTGCTAATTATTTAAACTGTCCTACCAATTTGGTTTGAAACTGTCTCATTGCTATTTGTTTCTCAATAAAATTATGGAAAAAAGAATTAAATAACAAAGAGAGGGCAAGGAGAAAAGGTAGGAAACATGACAGGGGCAAAACCATACATTTATATGCACAAGATGGATAAAGCAATGAGCCTGAGAATCTGCAACAGATTTTTGAAACTAGCAGTTAATTGGTAGGATTCTCACCCTAACTAACTATATTTATGCTGATACCTGTGAACTAAGCAACTGCACTGAAGATAGTAAGGTGTAATACTAGGGCTATGCTTGGAATGCCTATCATTCTGGTCTTCTAAATACATACTGCTTGTAATGTCATTTCAATTACTGCTATATTGTCTGTCAAGTAAATGTTTGTTTTTTAAAAAAAGAGTAATGAATGAAAACAAGAGACAAGAAAAAAATGTCATAGGGTTGTCCTGCTACAATGCTGTATATTGTTAGATTTCTAAATTTCTGTGTAAAAATATGTAATTGTTTATTCCTATTTTTTAAATATTTTTCTTCCCATTCTGTAGGTATTTAAAGTTTAACATAACAACACTTGATGGAAAACACCTGTTCCATGTTATATCTAAGATGTTTGATATTCAGACAGATAGTGAGGTTAAGCTCAACTGCCTATGTTATAAGGTAATAATATCATTAAGCTTCTTTTCTAGAGGGTTAACAACTTAAGTCTGCAGACCAAAAATTAGAGAAAAAGAAGGGCTGCAAGGATATCCAACAGTTTGGCCATAGCCATTCAAGGTCAGTGAGGACTCAAGACATAAGAGAACCTGTACTGTAACATCCTGTATCTCAGTGGTGTCCCAAATTTTCTGATCAAGGAGACTATGGAGCCACAGAGGAAAGTGATCGATGATGTAGAGTGTGCCTAAGGAAAGTCACACGGAGAGAAAACATTCTCTCAGGCTTTCACAGAGAGCACATTGGTCAAACAATGGCCGTGACTCATCCACATGGCTGACACTCACAAAGGATCTACAAACTTCAGTACAGGGTTTCTGGGTAAATTGTGAGGGGATTTGACTGACCCTATGAGATACAAAAGCCACATTTCTTATTCTATAGGTTTTGCTTTATCTTGTTCTTAACCATCCAGCAGAAAAGCATAAAAACAAGGTCTAAAAAGTAAAGCAATATTAATATGTTGAGCTGTAAAAGGCTCAAGTCAACAACTTCAGACATTGCCAGTCCTACGGATAACCCACTACTATTTTGGACTACTGGACTATATTGGATTATTTTGCTGAATTCACACACCTATAATATTTAAATGGCAATGGAATACCTATCTCTGACAAAACTAAACAAAAAAAAGATATAAATAAAGGACCATTTTGTATCTGTGTACAAAATAGTTAGGCTAGATATACAGCTACTTTCTCTTAATTCAATGAGAAGAAAGATTTGTACTAACAGTGTTTGAACAGGGTATCATGTCTCCATCTTGTACTATGAATAACCACTACAAAGACAACAATATGCAATGTATTAATTATTGAAACTGTCCTACTAACCTGTTTGAAACTGTTTCATTGCTTTTTTTCTCAATAAAAAATTAATTTAAAAAATAGAAATGAAATGCTTGCCCAGTGGCTGACACTGACAAAGGATCTACAAAGTGCAGTACAGGATTACAGGATAAATCCAGAGGGGACTTGACTGACCTTATCAGATACAAAAGTTACATTTCTTGTTATATAGGTCTTGCTTTAT
>NW_004524581.1:605643-612396 GCF_000260255.1 Octodon degus | reverse complement strand
TTGGGCCCAGGTAGCATATATATGTTGAACCTAGACATAAATATGAAATGAAGAAATAAACGTCTGCTTTCTTATGGTACAGATTTGAGTGTTTATAAAACACCTTTATGCTCATCTATTTCCTAGTGGCATTTGTAGGATGGGACACAGAAGAAGGCCAAAGCAATCCAATGTTTGTCAGACTTTGCATGAATTAAAAATATATCTTAGAGCATTAAGCCGCTGGATGTTCATGTTCCATCTGCTACTGTAGTGCCTGGTGTTGACTGTGTGATGAACACACCTCTGTCAACTCCCTCATATTTGCCCTCATTGTGTTGCCAGCAGCCAAATTAGATAGAAATACTGTAGGCAGTCAGACAGGGGCAGGCCCTTCAAGGAGAAAACACAGAAGACAAGATATCTTACAACTGTGGGAGGGATGGATGCTCCCGCCTTGGGCCAGACCTAAAGACCAAAGATCAAACAAATGCCAACCTCCCTAAAGATTGGCATCCGAGATTTATCATCACCCTGAGGGAGCCAGAAGAATCATTAATCCGACTACTAACAGATGGCTACCTGATAAAGTCCTGCTCTATATTCATGCCCACTTGCTACATGACTCGCTTCCCCATTTGCTCCTGGACTTAATCAATTTTACCTGAGCAATGGTGATTCTAATCCCATTGGTTGACCATAGTTTTGTCCCACCTCATGCCTACCTAAGTGAGTTCCCATGTTCTCCACCACCCTAGACCTGCCTCACTGCATGGTTTTACACTATAAAAATCCCTGGAAGAGACAGCTTCCCTGGGGACAACCTGCTCGGGTCCCCCTCATGTCCCTCTCTTGGACAGGGGTTTTCTTTCTCCCAGTAGATATATTCTGCTCATAACCTCCGTTTGTCCCTAAAATTCATTCTTTGGTTTTAGAGAATGCAAGCTTGTCCCAGGTATGTTTTAGGTTGGGAAGTCAATTTTTCTCCCTGTGTCATTTCGAGGTTTCCCTGTATCAATTGCACCCCATTATAAACTGCTTGGAGAAAGAGAGAAAGTTTTTATATCATCATGCTATGTCAGAAAGACTTTTGGGCCTAGAAGTCTCCCCAGAAAGCAACCTAAATTTTTAAAACCAGCAGGAGCAGTGAATAGAACCCAAACGGTTCAAATTAAAGATGAAGAGAGATGGCCAAAGCCCTTCTGAAGACAGCTTCCCTGGGGACAACCTGCTCGGGTCCCCCTCATGTCCCTCTCTTGGAGTTCCTCTAAGTAATCATGGTGTTCAGTACTCTGGGGTTTCCACACCTCTGCCTCACAGAAGAGTCATACTTTGCCTACCAACCCTTCTTATCTTTAAACACTCTGCATGAAAAGGGTCCTCTCCATAAAAACATTGGTGAGCCTGATTGGGTGGGTCCCATTAAGTTGTGTCAATAAGTCACTGTCCCCTACAGGGCACAATTAAGTGATCAACAAAAGAAAGACAGAAAATGGTATGTTTGTTTGTTTGTTTAAATTAACTTAGGTAGGAACTGAAGAAACTCAGAATAACAGCAATTTGGCTTGAGTCTAGGACTTGGCAACTATTGGTACTAATACCAAGACTGGCAGAAGACTGGAAAATAATGTTCTGCTCATGTTTGTGGCAGGAAGGCAAGCCAACATCTTTCCAGAGGTGTGTTTGGAAATTTATGGGAAGAATTTAAAATTTAAACATTTGCTTTGGCTAACAATCCCTTGTCTAGGAATTCAGCTTAAGGAAATCATTGACAAATAAGAATGTCAAAGAATTATTATTACTTTCTATTTTATCATGGAAAAGTCTGTAAACAGTTTAAATATCAAATGCTAATTGATATTAAATTAGCATATTAATTAGCATATTTGCAATATTAATTAAATATCAATTGCTAATTAGTTGAGTATGTTCTAATATATAATGGAATATTATACAGTAATTTTAAATGATGACTTTTTAAAATACTAGCTTGTATTGAAATATATTCATGAGGTACGGGATCTCAGGATAAATCCTGAGGGCATTTCACTGACCTTATCAAACCCTTATCAAACTCTTGTTGCATAGGTCCTGCTTTTCCTTGGTCTTAACCACCCAGCAGAAAAGTATAAAAACAAAGTATAAGAAGTAAAGCCATGCTGTTATGTTGAGCTGTAGGGGACTCAGGTCAACAATTTCTGACATTGCCAGTGCGGCAGAAGAACCAATACTATTATGGACTACTGGACTCTTTTAGAATATTTTGCTGAGTCAACACACCTATAATATTCAAATAACGGAACTAAAAATAAGGGGGGGATACAGATGAATGTCCATTTTGTATCTGTGTATTCAAAGTGGTTAGAATAGATATATAGTTACATTCTTGAAATGAATAGAGGGATTTGTTGCAAAAATGTTTGTAAATAGGATATCATGTCTGCATCTTGTACAACAAATAACCTCTAGGAAGAATGCATGCAATGTGCTAATTATTTAAACTGTCCTACCAATTTGGTTTGAAACTGTCTCATTGCTTGTTTCTCAATAAAATTATGAGAAAAAATGACCTTAAAAATATATATGTATATATACATATATATATATGTATGTATATATACATATATATTCATGAGGTGTTGCTAAATAAGAGAAAATTATACACACAGTAAAATATCACTTTAAGAGCTGAAAGAAAATAACAGAAAAAAATATATATATGGAAAATTCTCACAAAGCGCTAACTGTATTTTAATGATACTACACAGACCTCAGTGTAAGACAATTGTTAGATAGAAGGTCACTTCCAAAACAAATAAGCAACCAAAAATCACTTTAAGTGAACAGAGACAATATTGTTAATGTCTTTATAGTGATGTGCTTTCGTCCAGACAATAAACCAAAGAAGTGGCCGTTTTTACAGATTGACCTATTACTCATGTTTATTTCTCATTGAATTTTGCACATAAGAATATGGATGAATCAAATGTATCTGAATATTTATCATGTTTTATTTGGGTTAATATAATTTTGAGTAATTTTTTCTACTTTCCTATATTTCTAAGTTTTTTATGGTATATATGTAATTCATAGACCTAAAAAGTTAAATAAATAAAAGTTGGAAAAAATCACCTTACAGATTTTCTCAGGTTGAGAACTTTCTAGATATCCAACCATCAAGCCTAGTGTCTCCTGCCAAATGATTTTTTATGGTTTTGTTTGCTAAACCTGGAGCTGGCTAACTTATACAAGTCCAACTAGCCTGTTATCAGTGAACTTTTATCACCCTTGTCATCAATAGACCCTTCCCAAGCACTGCCACCTTACTTGAGGATGGAGAGACCCAGCCAGGAAAGCTGACAAACAGTCCTGGCCCTGGCTGCACTGGAGAACCAGCCAGTGGATTGAAGAGGCTGAGTACAAAAAATGAGAGAGACAGCTTCGCTCAAAAGTTCAGAGCCATAGATGACAGAGATTTACACACACACCACATTTGAGTTCTGCAAGCCAACATCATCTGAATAAGATCCTGTAATTTCACACATTGGATTATTCTAACTTTGTATACACCAACTATTCAAACAGCATGCACAAAAGCACTGCTCTCTTGTTTTAGAAATGTGCCTGTCAGCCAAGCAGGGTAGCTCACACCTATGATCCCTATGATCCTTGGAAGGCTGAGGCAAGAGGATCATTATAAGTTTAAGACCAGTGTGGGCTACAGAGTGAGTTCAAGGTCAGTGCATAGTGAGACCTTGTCTCAAAAAGAAAGACAAACAGAAGCCTTTCAAAGGCCCCTTAGAAGACTCCTTTCTGTAAGAATTAAAGAGTTTGCAGTACATAAAACAGTGGCAAGGGAGCAATCATGCAGACCTCAGACTGTCTATTTACAGCCCCAACAAATAGGAACCATGTTGGACTGACCAGGGAGAGATGGGGAAGAAAATGGGGAGGGGAGTGGAAGCCTGCCGCTCCTGCGAACTCATGGAAGAGAACTTGGCAGAGTAGAAGCTGAAGAGGTGGAAAGGATGGGGGGGGCAAGAAGCAAGAGAAGCCTGTTTTGTCGCAGCTGCTGTTCCCAAGCTGTTCTCATAAGTAGGAAAACAATCAGAGCCACCATCCGGGTATCAGTCCATTTCACTTTCCATTTACTGTTTTCAAACCTCTGTTTGCCTGGTACTGCATACCACGCTGGCCCAGCTCCTGGGCACCCTGAGCTGACCACAGAGTCCCAGTGTGGGGGCACATCCCTGTTTTCACAGGGGGGAAGGCTGGGGAGGCTGAGACAAGAGTCTGGGGAGGCTGAGACAAGAAAATCACTGCGAGTCCGAGCTGCGCAGTGAGTCTCTGTACCAAACACATAAATATTAAGAAAAAATAAAATAAAATAATAAAATAAAATAAAATAAAATAAAGCACTCTGGATTTCTTCCTTCATGGTGTCTTCATACATATGGTATCTTACTACATCAGGATCTCTCAGGGTCAGTTTGTGTCCTCGGTGGGACGGCAGACTCTGTGATGACTTTGAATCCTAAAGCAGCTCTTATCAGTGTTGTGCAGCTTATATCTTATGCAGAAATCAGAACCACCCCAAATGTGTTCTCTAGATCCCAGGAAATGTCATTAAGTCTTTTCGCTTAACGAAGAAAAGGCTAAAAGACAGATGTATTTTGTTGCCACACATAGATGAACTGGAGCAAAGAGAGGCCTGACTATCGTAAGGGGTTTCACGGTTGATGGAATCATTTCACCTAACTTTATTCCATTCCTCAGGCGGCTGCTCTTCCCACCTTTCACCGGTGTTCATCCCCAAGCCTAACTTCAACAGTAATGATTTTTCCACTGCGCTTGGTATAAAAACCAAAATCTTGCGGAGCCTGGTGGCATGCACCTGTAATCCCAACTCTCTGAGATGCTGAGGCAGGAGGATCAAAGGATTGAGTCCAACTTGAGCAATTTAGCAATGTAATGAGACCTGTCTCGAAGTATAAAAAGGGCTGGGGATGTAGTTTAATGTAAATATCCTAGCTTCAATCCCAAATAAATAAGCATCCGGTCTGCGTCGCACTGTCTGGCCCGCTGTCTTCTGCAGTCCGAGACGCCCCTGCCTCCACCAGCGTATCCGAGGGAGTATGAGCCCCTCCCTCGTGTTCTGTGCTCATTTCCAGCCCTCACTTGTCAGCTGACTGCTACTTCTCCTTTCAACTTTATTACCGCTTCCGGAAGGAAACATTTGCCTCTCTCTCAGGCAAGATCCACTTACTCTAAGACTGTTCTATGCACGTTCCTTCCTTGGCACTTAACCTGGCCACAGTTTAATTATATAATTCTTAGCATCTGACCCAGTCGTAATTTAATGGGTACTGCATAAATTTGAACAGCCTTGTCTCCATCGGCAGAGAGAAAGTAGCGTGAGGGCAGCAACCATGGTATTTTTTCTCATGACTGTACCCCTAGGACTACCTCAGTCCATGACACATGTATTCCAAGATATTTAATGAATGAATGAATAAAAAATCTATGCAGAGACAAAAATAAATAGTATATCCACATTTGAGAAATGGGGAAACATAGTCACACAGAATTAAAGGGATTTTTTTTCAAGGGACATCAGCAAGGGCACCAAAGGGACTTGATTACTAATGTCCAGGCCAGGGAAAGCATCATTCTAAAGGCCAGAAGTATTGCCTAGCATACAAAAAGGAGATGGCAGATGCAGATTTATTGAATGAGGAAATAAAAATAAAAAGGAATAATTCATTAATGTTGATATGGTTTCCAGTGTGGAAAGGATATTCCTGGATAAAACACTGGGAAAATCACATTATTATAGATCCTTAAATTATTTAGAAATATTACAGGCAGAGGGCTGGGGAGATAGCTTGGTGGCACAAGCACCTGTCTGGCATGAGCAAGGTCCCAAGTACCGCATGTCTTGCCAACCCCAGAACCTCAGGCAAGCCATACAGCCCTGAAACTCGACATGGTGGCACATGCCTGTAATCCCAGTCCTAGGGAAACTGAAACAGGAGGATTACTATGAGTTTGAGCTGCACAGTGAGACTCTGTATCAAATAAATAAAGAAAAAAATAAACATTATAGGCAGCGAGGTCAGTACAGAACACAACGATTGGTGGAGGCACATTCCTTGAAGATCAGACCTCAGGAAAAAGGGGCAGGACTATACCTGTGCACATCCCCAAGGGACGGACGGCAGTGACTGACATTCTAAACAAGCATCAATCCCTTGGAGGAGGACCAAAATTTCCTTACCCTACCCCTTCCTGAGAAGTCTTTATTCCCTCCATGTGCTCTTGCTGGACTGGCTTCCGAATTTAATCCCCATTTAATCAACATTACCTAAGTGACTATACTCATATGCCTACTGGTTGACCATAGTTTTGCCCTGCTTCACACCCGCCTTGTGATTTCCCACTGGGTTAATATTACCTGAGCTACTTTACTTATAATCTCATTAGTTAATTATAGTTTTATACCACTTTATACCTGGTTAACCTTGTGGTTTCTCTATAAAACTCCTACTTCTAGGCAGATTCTTCTTAGGACCCCTCCTTCAATCCCACTTAGATACAAGTTTCTTTGTCTCAGTCAATATTTCCTACTCTCAACCTCCATTGGTCCTAGAATTCATTCTTTGATTTCACAGAATATGTATTTTGTGAAATCAGTGTGTTAGACATCTAGTGAGACGGAAGTTAAAATGGTTGCCCTATATTATTTGGATTATATGGAAGTCCTACATCCTCTCT
>NW_004524581.1:603825-605543 GCF_000260255.1 Octodon degus | reverse complement strand
TCAATGCTACCTTTGTTCCTCTGATAAGGTTGAATTCAACAAACTCTAGTGAGCTCTGAAACTGTGAGAGTTTGTGCTTCTAAACTCTTCACTCCCAGATTCTGCCTAACAGCAGGTACTGACATGTGGTGGCTGATTATTTAGCAGCCAAGACTTGACTTTATGTTTTGGATCACTTTTAATGTATTCAAAGAGCAATTATGACTAAGCAACAAGAGGCAATTACATTAATCATAACATATGGCAATTATAGAAACAATGGAAAATTATTGCAGGATGTTAAGCACAGCAGATGGAAAAGCTTTCCTATGAACTTCACTGTTGACCCTGGGACTTCCAGATACGTAAAATAGTTATATGCAAAGGAGTAAAGAACATCTGGCCAAAATTCCAGTGTTTTAAAATTTTTCTTCCTATTGTTAAATGACTCAGAAACTAATGAAATGAAATTGTAAGTGTTCCTAATCATTCAATCAAAAAGTTGAATAGAAGTTATAATGGACATTGTGTTTGTCACAGGTGGCTTTTATCGCACTAAGGTCAAGATAATCTATTTCAATTTTCTATAGAGTTTTTATCATGAATGAGTGTTGGACTTGGTCAAAAGCTTTATCTGCATCTATTGAGATGATCATGTGATTTCTGTCTTTGGCTCTATTGATATGGTATATTACATGCATTGATTTGCATATGTTGAACCATCCCTGGGATGAACCCCTCTTGGTTCCCTCCTTGAGAATTTACTACATTCTGTTTGCTTGCATTTTACTGAGGATTGTTGCATCTATGTTTGTTGGGGATAGGAAGAATTGCTTCCCCTTCAAGTTCATTGAAGAGTTTGAACAGTATTGGCATTAAATGTTCTCTCAGGAGTGAGACTGCCCGGGGCCGGCCACAGGATCCTGAATAGACCCAGAGTGCAGGCCCGGCAAGTGAGTGAGACTGACCAGGGCCGCTGAATCCTAAATAGACCCAGAGCGCAGGCCCAGTGAGTGAGTGAGACTGACCAGGGCCACGGGATCCTGAATAGACCCAGAGCGCAGGCCAGCGAGTGAGTGAGATGACCTGGGGCCCTCCGGATCCTGATTAGACCCAGAGCACAGGCCAGGCATGTGAGTGAGACCACCCAGGGCCTGTGGATCTTCATTCAACACAGAGTGCAGGCCCAGTGAGGAACCCTTCAGCAGAACTCCCTGCAAAGAGGCTAGAGGAAAGACCCACCAAGCTGATTCAGGAGCAGAACATTTTGCCACAGAGACACAAAGGGTTCAACTCTAACGGCTGCAGCAGAAAGAAGTGGAGCACAGCAATTAGATCCAAACAACACCCACCTGGAGGAATCTGAACTTTGTAGATCCGGACCTGGTGCTAAGGTAATAACTCTACCTAAGCTCTACGCCAAAAGTCAGAAGACAGTGGTATACAAAATGACAAAGAGAAGGAACAGAATGCAGTCTCAGGCCCCGAGTTCACCCAGTACAAATGTAAAAGACACTAGCACTGAGGAAATGGGAAATCATACGCCAGATATCTCTGAAATAATAGCATTGGCAGTAAAGAAACAACTGCAGAAAGGTATAGAAGAAATCAGATCAGAACTAATTTCGGAACTAAAAATTTAGTGATAACTATAATCAAAGAAGTACTAAGTGCTTCTAAAGAATACACTGATAAAAAAAAATAGAGGAGAATATAAAAATGATGGAACCCCTGAATAA
>NW_004524581.1:584036-602030 GCF_000260255.1 Octodon degus | reverse complement strand
TAGAATTCAGCTGTGAACCTATCAAGACCAGGGTTTTTCTTTGTTGGTAAGTTTTTAATTATGTTTTCAATTTCACTAACTAATATTGGGTTATTCAGAATTTTTATAAGCATGGAAAAGGAACTCATAAAGTTCCTTGATTCAGTTTTGGTAATTCATACCTATCTAGGAACCTGCCTATTTCTTTGTGTTTTCCATCCAATGACAGTAAAAATTTTCAAAGTAGGTTTTGAAAATCTTCTGAATTTCCACTGGATCTGTAGTGATTTTACCCTTTTCATTCCTTATTGTATGAATTTGAGTTTTTCTTTTCTTTTCTTAAAATAAGGTTGTCTAGGGGATTTATCAATTGTACTTAGGCTTTCAAAGAACCAACTCTTTGATTCATTGATTCCTTGTATTGTTTCTCTGTCTCAATTGCACTACTTTCAGCTGTGATCTTTATAATTTTCTCTTCTCGGTTTTGGGCTCGACCTGCTCTTCTTTTCCCAGAAGGCTGAAGTACAGCATTAATTTACTTATTTGTTTTTGTCCTGTTTTCCTGATGTAAGGGTTAACCCCTATACATTTCTCTATGAGGACTGTTTCCATTGATTCCTACACATACCAGTAAGTTGTATTTACATTTTTGCTTGATTGTAGATATTATTTAATTTCGTTAATTTAATTTCTTATTCAGGAGGGTGTTAATTAATTTCCATGTGCTAATAGAGTTTTTGTGGATAATTTCCAGTTTCATTGCACTATGGTCAGATAATATGCATAGGATAATTTCAATTCTTTTGCATTTACTTAAGCGTGTACTATGGGCTAGTATGTGGTCTATATTTTAGAAAGTCCCATGTGCATCTGAGAAGACTGTGTATTCTGATGTGTTGGGCAGAACACTCTGAAATTGTCTACTAAGTCCATTTGTTCATTACTTTGGTTCAGTTCTATTATTTCTTTGCTGAGCTTTTGTCTGGTTGATCTGTCTCTTTGTGACTATGGAATATTAAGGCCCTTGTTATAATTATGTTGTTGGTTATTTGATTTTTCATGTTTACTATTATTTGTCATATGTAATTCAGTACTCCTGTACTTGATGCATATATATTTATGATTGTCATCTTTCTCTTGAAATTTTACCATGACATGTATGGAGTGGTCTTCTCTGTCTTTTATGGTCATTCTTGGCTTGAAGTTCACATTGTCTGAAAACAGAATAGCTACCCCTGATTTTTTATGAGTTCCTTTTCCATGCTTTAATATTTAGTCTCTGAACTTCCTTTTTGAGTTAGGTGTGTTTCTTGTATACAGCATATTGTTGGATTTGTTTCTTGATCCACTTTGCCAGTTTGTTTCCTTTGACTGGAGAATTGAGGTCATTTGTATTGTTGGTTAGAACTGATAGGTACTGGATTATCTTTGTTCTGATGTTGGTTCCTACTTTTCCTCTCTGTTTAATTGCTTGACCTGTTTGGTGATTTCTTTCTGTTGTTGTTCTTGGAATTATGATCATTTTATTGTTTTCTACTATATCTTTCACTATTCTTCATAGAGTTGCTTTGGTGGTTGTGAATTTCTTAAGTTGTTCTTTGTCATAGAAATATCTTAGTTCTTCATTAATTTTGAAAGATAGTTTTGCAGGGTACATCAATGTGGGTTGGAAGCTGTTTTCTTTCAGGACTTAAAATACTTCATTCCATGCTCTCTTGCCTTAATAGTTTGTAGTGAGAAGCATGCCATGATTCTTATATGCTTTCCATTATAGGTTATTTGTTTCTTTTCTCTAACAGCTTTTAATATTCTTTTCTTGTACCGAATTTCTTAGATCTTGATTATTTTACATCTAGGTATAGATTTATTGTGGTTAAGGCTAATTGGAGTTCTATATGCCTCACTTAATGTATCTCAGATTCTTTTCCCATGTTTGGGAAATTTTCTGCTGTTACTTCTGAAAATAGTCTTGAGACTGGGCATGGTGGCATGTGTCTGTAATCCCAGCTCTTGGGAGGCTGTAAACAGGTGGATCACTATGAGCCCGATCTAGTAGTGAGACCCTGAACATCCTGTAGACCCTTCCCTAAAATACAAAAAAAGAAAGAAAATAGTCCTTTTATATAATTTTTGACTCCTGCTTTTCCATTGAACCTATGTGTCTTATATTGTTATTTATACTGTTATTCTTTGCATCATCTTGCAGCTCTTGAACTATTATTTCCTGGTTCCTTGTTATTTTAAAGAAATCTTTTCTTTCATGATTGCTAGCTGCAATGCTGTCTTCAATGTCTGAAAGATTATCTTTAGTTTCACCGATGTGGTTTTTCCAGTTCTCAGTTGAATTTTTAATTCCCGAACATCTCTTTGAGTCTGTTTCATGCATTCTGATTCCTTCCTATATTGTTCATCCAAAGTTTCCATCATTTTCCATATTCTTCTATTTTTTTTATCTATGTCTTCTTTAGTGTTCTCAACAATTCTTTCATTATGGTTATCTTTTTTTTTTTTAACCAGAGAGATTATTTCTGATTTGATTTCCTCTATATTCTGAAGTAATGGTCTGTTTACTTTAGTTGATATTGTTTCTGAAATTTCAGGTGTGTGACTTCCAATTTTTTCTATGTACAAGGTCTCTTGGACTAGTTCTGAGTGGTCCGGAGGTCTGATATGCCATTTTTCTCCTTTATTTTGTCCTTTTCTATTTAAAAAATTTTTTGTATTTTGTTTTCTGTGGTCTTTGTGTGTTTTGGTAGCAGGTAGCTATATCATTAGTATCAAAGCCTCTATTGTAAGAATCAGTTCTTCAGGAGTATCTTTTCTGTGTTGGAGAATCTTGGTTCATGTCTGTCCCAAGATCCTACCTTCTCAATTAATTGAAAATGGGATGTCGGTTTCTGTTTGACTCTGGCCTTACTCTTTAGGTGTAGGGCTATGAAGAGATTATTACCCCAGAGCATCCCAATATTGTTACCCAAAGTAGAACAAGTGATTACAATAGATATGACACCCTAGCTACAGCAGTATAGTTAGCAATACTGATAGCATCAAGAAAAGTTTAGAAATTGACAAACTGTGATAGCTATTGATTTTATACTTTAGACTACAGGAGCAAAGTTTACGGCTATATAACAGAACCAACCATAAATTAGATGTTTGCATATAAAGTGTTTCCCCTTGTTATAGTGAATTTACCCAGGGTTCCTCTGGTCAAGGCCATTGCCCAGGACTGTGTGCTTCTTGCTGTGTGGTGGATGAGTCAGATTCCTGGGTAGAGTATAGTCGTAAGTACTAGAAAATGTTCGGTCCTCACATTCTGAAAACGAATTGCTTGATATTTTTCTGCACATGAGCATGGCCTGCCTACCCTCTAGAGCCAAAGTAAAATGCAAAGAGAAGTATTAATTATAATGCTCTCTCCTAGCTAGAACCATACTGTAGAAAGAATGAAAATGGTCAAAATTGCCTTATGTTTGAACTTTCCTTACAGTAAGAATTCTTATTTATGTTCAAAGTCTAATTATAATCCATATGAGACTACCTACATTCATGTGTCTTTTTCTCTCAGTGACCAAAAGAATAAGCTAGATCTAGGAAAATTTTCAGATGACTCTGGTAAGTACATTGAAATCCTTACTAAGACCTATAAACTAGCCTGGAAAGATGAAATGGTATTCTTAAAGCAAACACTGACTTTTAATGACAGACAGGCATTTTACAAGATGAGAAGACAGTCAGAAAACAACCAGTTCCTGTGCAGCCCAAGCAGTCTCTGCTCAAAACCCCTGCTAGCCTAAAACCCAGATGGGAGATTGGAGAAGGAGACATTGTCAAGTATGTATCCTTGAAGGCCTAAGAAGGATTAAAAACTAAGCCCTTCAATTATTCTAAATTGTCAACTATTTATCAAGAAAAGGATGAAATTCCCCTCTGCCTTCTTAGATAGTTTATAAAAGGCTTTGGTAAAGCATACTCTCTTAGCTCCTTGTTACCCAGTCAGCCCCATATATTAAGAAAAAGTTACAAAGGGTAGCTTTTGCACTAGATAGCTTACTTGATGCTTCCTTACTAGAGACTGGAAGGATGCCAAGGAGAGAAAACAGAGGCCAAAAAGAAGCAGCAGCCTTTGGTGTAGCCTGAAAAGGAATAGACCCTCTGTCTGATTCTCAGGGCTCCAAGAAGAGCTCAGTGACTAGGCTCAACCACAGAAAGACAGGCCATCTTAAGAGGACTGTCTTAAGAGGCACCCTATGCCATGATCCCCCCCACCCATTGCAAAGGTAGTCACTGGAGGCAAGGCTACACTCTGAGGCCAAGGCCCCAGAGCTCATCCTCATCTTCCCAGCTGGCCTAACAAGACTGAAGGGATTTCACTGACCTCATCAGACCCAAAAGCTACAACTCTTGTTGCATAGGTCCTGCTTTACCTTGGTCTTAACCACCCAGCAGAAAAGTATAAAAACAAAGTATAAGAAGTAAAGCCATGCTATTATGTTGAGCTGTGGGGGACTCAGGTCAACAATTTCTGACATTGCCAGTGAAGCAGAAGACCCAATACTATTATGGACTACTGAACTCTTTTAGAATATTTTGCTGAGTTTACACACCTATAATATTTAAATGATGGAACTTAACAAAAAAAGGGGGGATACAGATGAATGTCCATTTTGTATCTGTGTATTCGAAGTGGTTAGGATAGATATAATAGTTACGTTCTCTTAATGAATAGAGGGATTTGTTCTAATGGTGTTTGTGAATAGGATATCAAGTCTGCATCTTGTATAGCAATTAACCACTAGGAAGAATGTATGCAATGTGTTAATTATTGAAACTGTCCTACCAATTTGGTTTGAAACTGTCTCATTACTATTTGTTTCTCAATAAAATTAATAAAAAATAAAAATAAAAATAAAATAAAAGACTGAAGGGACCCCAGAGCACTCTGCCTTTTCCTTCAGACCAGACTATCATCTCCTTCTGTAATCTCCAGGGAAGAGCTCTGGGTAATCACAACTACAGAGGAAGAGACCGGCCTATTGCTAGACATTGGTATATGTCACTAGTCCTTCTTTTTAACCATGACCTTCTTTCTAACTGCTGCATTTCAATGAAAGAAGTTCCAGAGAAGAGGCAACTGCCTATTTCTCACTTAGGCTGCAATTGGATGACTATTTTTGGACATTCCTTTTTGATGATGTCTGAAAGCCCAGTTATCCTGTTGAGGAGAGATATTTCATTTCTTTTAAATACTGTAATATATATGCACCCAGGTCAGGGTATGCTTCCTCCCTTCACGGAAACAAATAAATGCTGAAGTATGGGCAACTAACGTTTAAAAAAGGTAAGGCAATAAGAGCTGCTCCAGGGCTGGGAAAATAGCTCAGCAGCCTAAGCACCTGCCTGGAAAGCACAAGGACCTGGGTTCAATCCCCAGTACTGCATGCCATGCCAGACCTAGAATCCCAGGCATGCTGTGCTGGCCTCCAAACTGGGCATGGCGGCACACACCTATAATACCAGCACTGGGGAGGCTGGGACAGGAGAATCACTATGAGTCTGAGCTGTGTAGTGAGGCCCAATACCAAATAAATAAAGATGAGAACAAAATTGTTTTAAAAAGAGCTGCTCCAGTACAGATGCACCCAAAGATACAAGTATGCTCTCTTACCAGAGATAATACCTTTTAAGACCTGAAGTTAAGAAAGGATTATTGCCCATAATTCCTGTAATAGCCTGAGCAATACTCTGATCTTGGGAGTTCAAAAGCCTAATAGGGAGGAGGCTAATACAGAACCTTAGATTTATAAATGCAGGAATCATGCCAATCTACTCAGTGGAACCTAACCTGTACACTCCTTTCTCAGATGCCCGGAAAATGCCAGTTGTTTTTCAGTGTGAAATTTAAGAGATGCCTTCTTTTGTGTTCCTTTATATGCAGATTCGCAGCTTCTTTTTGCCTTTAAAAATCCCTCAACTAGGTTTCTAAACTGACATGACTTTGCTTCCTCAAGGATTCAGATAGTCGTCATCTTTTGTGGCAAGTGTTTCCCATGACTTGGCACGATTTGAATTTTCCCAGGTCACGGTCTTACAATACATAGATGATATAATGTTATGTGCCCACTCTGAGGCACTCTCTAGCCAAGGCACCCACGTCCTGCTGAATTTTCTAGCAGGCAGAGATTATAAGATTTCTAGATCTAAGGCACATCTTTCCAACCTTGAGGTAAAATATTTAGGCCTTATGGTACCCAAGGGAACCCAAAGGCTAAGGGAAGAAAGAATTGGACAGCCCAAGATTTTAAAACAGCTAATGAGATTCCCGATTGAGGAGCACTCAAGAGCTGTTATACACGTCCCAGGGCATGTTGGCATTCTTTGAAAGTTCACAGGTCAAGGTGACTAGAACTACGTTACTCACCTAGTCAATTCCTGAATCAATCCAATGGCAATTCTTTAGAAGAAAACCAAAATTTGTGTAAATTGTAATTTAATCGTATCTACATCTATTAGGTGGGCTCAGCCTTGCTTCAAGCCCTAATTTGTACCGTCCCGCACCAGACTTAATCCTTTTAGAAAAAAATTAGGTAAATAATCCTAAACCCATAGCCTGATTGGTCAGATTATTTTCTCATTTTATCAAAATATATGCATCAGCTGAATGTGGTGGCACATACCTGAGAGGCTGAGGCCAAAAGCTTCCATGTCTGAGCCTAGCCTGAGCAGTTTAGCTACTTGTAAGCCTCTGTCTCAAAATAGAAAAGGACTAGGGACGTAGCTCACTGCAAAAACGCTGGGTTCAACCCCCAGTATATATGGAAGTTTTTCATAACAGGCTGTCATTGTTTCACCCCAGGTGGCCTCCTGCTTCTCCTGCCTCAGCCTCTTGAATGTTGGGATTATAGGCAAGCAGCAGGACAGCGGGCACACATGTGATCACGATATGGAAATAAGCACTAAGGCTTTCTGAGTCTTCATATCATATGCAGATACTGCGCTGAACTCTTCACTCAGATCTCTTAGGTTGGTCCTCCAAGTGCCCCATTTCACAGGGAAAGACTAGGTCAGCAGCAGCTGACCACGCCCAAGGTCAGATCCCAGGCACATCTATTCAGTCTGTAGTAACCCGGGCTTTGTCACATACCTGGTACTATCCTAGCCTATTTTCTCCCTGCAATTAAAATACATATACAGATACACACACAGACACACAGACACACACACACACACACACACACACGCATACAAAGTGGAAGGAAAAAAAAATAGATTACCTGATAAGGCCCAGTTCAGCTCCATTCAAATCAAGCATTTTCAAAGTTATCATTTCCCTCTCTGTGTTTGAAGAATACCTGGTCAACAAAGCACACAAGCAGAACACTTATTCAGGTCTATGTCAGACACTAGCCAACATATAGGATGGACAACAAAAGCTCACACACACACACACACACACACACACACACACACACGCCCCAAAAGGAGGGCAAAAAGCATGCATGTAAGTGAGATTTCCTGATTCTCCCAAGAAGCGACAGTCCCATAAACAGCACCTAGTATCTCATTCCTCAGCTAAGCGCAGAGTTTGCAGCTGTGATCAAAGGGCACCTGTGTCAACCGACCAAAGCTGAAACACAGCATTATGTGTCATATTATATAACGCACATGTTTCTTATAAAAGGCTCTTTTTGATACTTCTGTTCATACAAATTTTAACTGAGGATCTTACACAGAGAAGAAAAGCTAGATGTGGCTGTACATTTAAAGATCTGGAGATTACAGTCAGTGTTAGACTGCTTGCCCAGCATGTGCAAGTCCCTGGATTAAATCTCCAATACTACAATATATAAAAAGGAAGAAAAAGAAAAAAGAGCAGAAAGCGTGCGAAGCTAAAATCATTCAAGACTGACATTTAAGGACTGTTATCTTTTCAAGAAAAATCATATATTTCTTAAATAGCAACACCTTTAAAAGCTATTGAAAAATGTGTGAACAAATGTGAAATGTCAAACTGAAATTATTATTGTGCCCTGCTGTGGTAGCCAAGAACTTCACTTCTGTCACAGCCTGCTTCATCACTTAATAATAATAATAATAATAATAATAATAATAATGAGCCAGGGAGATGTCTCAGTAGAATAAGCACTTTTCTGGCAAGCACAAGGGCCTGAGTTCAATCCCTGGTTCCAACAAAACAAAATAAAACAAAATAATAATAATAATAATAATAATAATAATAATCTTTAGTTGTTCCAGTTAGTTTTATTAGTTTTATTTCTTGTTTTTTTCTTCCAAACTCTTTATTCTTTTATCCTTTCTCTCTTCCCCCACTCTTGTGGACTAAGCTAATTTCTTCTAGGTTTGGCAGAATAAAAGATATTCATTAATTTAACAAAGACACATTTAGGCACATCTTTATCTCCAGTGTATAGACGCGGAGAGCGTGCACAGTAAATTCAGATGGTGGAAAGTCAAGCACAGGCTGCTGCTGGGCCTGACTTGAGAGCTGGCGCTTCCCATCCCCACGCCGCTTCCCACAGCCGGCACCATGCAAAGTCCTGAGAAAACAGGTGTTTGCTTCTCCCTTTACTTTTCTTTCTTTCTTTTTTGTGGCCTGCTCAGCCTGCCCTGGTGGCAGGGCTGGCGCAGCATGTGGTACCAGGAATGGAACCTGGGTCTCTGAACTTGCCTAAACAGGCATTTTAGACCACTGAGCTATCTCCCTGGCCCTCCATTCACTTTTCATCTCTGCTTGCCTTAGACAAACACATTCTCAAATGATCATATCTATTGGGTAACAAACAAATCAAGCAGCAATAAAACTTCAAAGAAAATGCATTGATTTTATTCTGATAATTCCGCTCACCTTGCTCTCTCTGACTGTGGATTCTGAAGGTAAGAGGTAGGGCTTCGGTTGATCTGCACACCCAGGACATTTCCTTTATTCATGAAGATTTTGCCTGGTTTCATATTTCGGTGTGCTATGTCAATGCTCTAAAAATTAAAAGAAAAAGGAAGTTATAAGTTTAGACTCCTGATAGGGATAATGATTTAGTCAAGATAAACAGAAAAGCCCTGTGGTTAATTTCCTCTACTAAAGGATAAAAGCTGGAGAGGCATATTTTCCTGGAAGTAGACCCAAGGGGTTTCAAAGTAGGACCAGAAAAGTGTGGGAAGCAAGGTGCTAAGTAGCTGCCGAACTCATGAAGTGTTCCAGCTCCTCGGCTCTGAGGGGTGTTTGCCACTTGGCTATCTCAGGTGACCAAAACGGGAGACCTAACCTCCATGGCATTGAAACAAGATTTACTAACAGGCTAGAGTTGCGCCCTCTCTCCCTCCCTCTTGGCCCCCCAGCACCAATGGCAGAGTTTTTCAAATGTATTTGATGGTGAGCCACAGGAAGTGACATATTTTAGATCACAATTGAACACTATCAAATATGCATCTGAGGGCAAAAACAAAATCACAGAATAAACTTTACTCTCCCTGTGTGTTGTGTACTACATTTTCCGATCTATTATACTAGAGTTCTTTGGTATTTACACTTACAGCAACCCATGAAATGCGTTGCAAAAGCTATTGACAGATTACTGGCCACGTTATGGAAAACACTGCTATAAAGAACAATCTGCCCTGGCCAGCTGGATCCCTGAACTTCATGAGATGTAAAACCCGGAGGGCAGAGAATGGAGAAAAATGGTAATTTGAACCTTGGGTAAAAACACAATAAGCAGAAATCAAGGTTGAAAGGAGTGTGAAGTACTCAAGCCAGGAGTGGGAGAGGAGTTAGAGGTGCTGGTTAGGAACCCCAGGGGGGCTTGGATCCGCTTCACAGGCCTTGAGAATCAAACCTGTGTGTTTACCAACTGCAAGTACAAGGAAATAGTAGGATTATTAAAAATTACTTATAGTTCCCTGGTGGTTCCTTTTCATGTGACTTTATGCATGATTATGTGGGGCCCTATAATTTATGAGGCATATATTCAAGACATGCCTCGTTAGATAATAACATGGCTTTTCTTCCAACCAATCAATGCCTCAGGTCTGATAGTCCATAGCACAGAACCAAAACAAATGGGAGGCAGGAAGGAGAAAGAAAGGCAAGCACTAATACTGTGGTCACACCCAGGTCCTACAAGGCCTTTCTCTGTGATACCACAAACCATCCCTGAAATTCTCGTAAGGAATATTAAACAGCACGCTCTGGGAGTCTATGCCTACCTTCATGATACCAGAGACCATGTACTCAAAGCTGCGATTGTTAAATCCTTCGCTGGCGAGGACAAATAAAGTGTACTGGAAAAATCCCGCCGGGGCCGAGTGTGTGTGAGTGCCACTCAGGATGACATTGTCTCTTCTGTACAGGGATCCGTACTTACTCTCCAGTCTGTCCATGACCTTTAAGGGGGTGGGGGCAAAGAACAGGAAGAAGAAGGAGAGGAGGAGGAGAAGGAAGCCGAGGAGGAGGAGGAGGGGGAGGAGAAGGAAGAACACCAGAGGAACTCAGCATGAGGAGAGGCTCTGATGAGTTCACTTACTGATGCACTCCCTCCCTTCAAGTGGTTCGCTCCACTTGGCTGCTCCTCTCTTCACTTGGTTCTCCTCACTTGGCTTCAGTGCATCCCAGGTGGTAAAAAATACAAGAATCACAGCACCATCAATAGCTAACGTTTTATAGATTTCTGCTGTGAGCAAGCACCATGGTCGGTATTTTATACATATTATGTCCCTTAAAAATATGTAAGACAACCCCAAGGAGTAGATCTTGTTAAACTCATTTTTGAACTGAGAGAATTGAAGTGCTGAACACAGAAGTCAAATCATTTTCCCACTGATCTAAGTCTCTCTAACTATGAAGGCCACGTTCATACCCGCTCATCCTTCAACACATAGTATTAATATCCAGGCATCTGCTCTAAGCACCAGGAAAATAGCAAGGTGTTTTTATTCTACCTTAAATGTTCATACTCTAACAGAGGATAAAGGCAATAAACAAGAAAATAAATACAGAACATTATACCATAAAGTGGTTTAAAAACAAAACTGTGAAGAAGCCCTGTTAGATAAAGAAAAAGATGGTGGGTGTCAGGAGACATCTTTCTGAAAAGAGGATCTCGCAGAGGCCTGAATAAAGAGAGAAGCTAGTTGGGCACTATCTGGGGGAAAGCTTCGGGTGCAGGAAGAGGATTCTGCAGAGGCCCCTTCACTCCTTGACTGCTGCTTTTTGCAAAAAGAAGGATTCACTGTACTCTGGCCCAGGCTATCACACCAATAGGTTAGGAAGAAGAAGGAGAGGAGGAGGAGAAGGAAGCTGAGGAGGAGGAGGAGGGGGAGGAGAAGGAAGAACACCAGAGGAACTCAGCATGAGAAGAGGCTCTGATGAGTTCACTTACTGATGCACCCCTTCCCTTCAAATGGTTCGCTCCACTTGGCTGCTCCTCTCTTCTCTTGGTTCTCCTCACTTGGCTTCAGTGCATCCCAGGTGGTAAAAAATACAAGAAGGAAGGTCTGCCCTACGTAAGGACCCCTGTAATTCTGGAGGACGGCCACGTAGAAAGGAATCATCTCACCAACACCCGCTTGTCTCATGAGGGAGCAACCTTAGAAGCAGACTCTTGAGGCCCCACCAAGCCTCTCAGCAGCTGCAGCCCCACCCTACATCTGTCTGCCCCTTCATGACACAAAAGTTTAACGCAAGCCTCATTCTAATACAAGCCAAAATTCTCCACCGCTGCCACTCTGGAATTTCTACCTATAGCAATACACGATTAGTACTGATTTAAGCCACTATGCTTTAGGATGATTTATTTTGCAGCAATAAATAACTAATACAAGCCTCCACTGAAATAGTTGATGTTCATTGAATTAGTCAATCATGAACATCCAAATGCACAACTATGAGTACCTATTTCTGGTTTTGCTTTAATCAGCTACAGTCTGTGGTTTGCTATTACTGTTGCTGCTGTAAGACAGATCATTAAAATGATTCAACAAAATTATCAAACCCAGAGCAAACACTATCAACAGTTCCCTTGAGTATGGCATGGTCTTATAACTATCTTTCTGAGGGAAAAATCCCTTCACTTGTATTATTTTCTAATATTTGTAATGTAGTACTCCCATCATAGTCAATGTCAAGCTATCAAGAGTTTAGCAACAAGTTCATGGGCATTGTAGATATTTAATAATTGTCCCACAGGAGCTGGTACAACCCAGTTCCAGCACATCATTGAGGGGGTGCAGCCCCTATATTTCAGGTATATTTAACCTACATAAAGACATCCACTCAGTCTCTTCTACTGTAACTGAAGAGCTACTCTACCTTCACTGTAGACATGCAGATGGTGGAAAAGAAGATTTTATAGAGCATCCAGCTCGTTAACCTCTCCACGTCCCCACAAGACAATTTAAGGTTGTGACATCTCAATGAGCAGTCCTGTGATGCTAAGCAAATTTGAAAAGAAATTTGACATTGCTCTGACCAAGCAGCCCTCCTGCTCCTCTACCCCAGAAAGTGTCTGTGTCCTTTCTAGTCGACCTTTAACCCCAGCTCTGGTTCTTATCGTTCCCACAGATTTTCCAACATGGAACTCCACTCATAAGGAAGAAAGTGCTATACAGAGAAGGAGAAATAATCAGTGAAGGGACACCATAAAGCTGAACTGAACCGAAAAGGTAATATTCAAACAATTCTGTAGCCAAAACAAGACAGTAGCAGAAAAAAGAGCTATGAGTCAACTTGAAATTTCTCCTAGCCCCACTAAACATTTTCCAGAGAACTGTAATATCATGATTTTAAATTGAATGCATTTCTTCATGTCTATTCAAGAATCAAGTTCTTAAACATATAGGAAATATGAATCTTGAATTTTAAGACAAAATCTATAAACAACACACAGAAATCTTATCCTAAACTACAATCTCTGATAGGAAGATCGACATATGGCATTTCTGGGGAAAAGAAAAGAAAAAACTAATTATATAATAATCATATGTGCAAACAGCCATTAGAAACAGCATGCTTTCCCCTTCATGACAGAAGGGCATATTAATACAAAGCAAAGCAGTTACATTAATGCCTACAGTTCCCTTCTTTGTATCAGTCTACATGACATTTCCTATTGCTGTCACTCTGGGGAGCATGATGTAGAGTTAGAAAGTCATCCTGTTTTCCTGCCTACCTTTCTACTCAGAGATCTTCCCTAGTCTCTTATTCCATGCTGGAAATTTCATCAACCTTAGAGCTGAAACCAAGAATCCACCCAAAACCTGCTGTTGCAAATGAACTTCGTGGCATTTATTTGGCTATATTTATTTTTCCCACCTCCCCTTCTGATATCTTGGGATTACTAAACCAATTTAAAGTCCTTCCCATTGGGTCCCAGATTGCATGGCCAATACAGGAAAAGTTGTCATGTGGTGTTCAACATTGACATGCAACCTATGTCATATATACAATGTATAAGTGTTAGACAAAAACACCAGTCATGCATTTGGATGTTCATGACTGGGTAATTCAGTGAACATCTGAAAAGAGGTTAAACCTTTCTTCCTTTCTTCATCCCACTCCCAGTATACTTGGTGATTCTTCTGTTTCTTCTAAAGTCCCCAGAATTTCCTCAGAGCTGCCTTTGATTTCTCGTAAAAGCAGAAAAATAAAGTGATAATAACCATAACATCAAAAATGCTCAGCGACTGAGATTTGATCCCCAGCATGCCATGCCAGCCCCACCCCGGGACGCACTGAGACAGCGCTGAGACTGGGCATGGCAGCACATGCCTGTAATCCCAGCACTCGAGAGGCTGAAAACAGGAGGATCACTACAAGTCTGATCTGTGTATTGAGACCCTGTAAACCCTGCGCTAAATAAATATATTTTTTTTAAATGCTTAAAGTTTTAATACCAATTCTAACAGTCTCTTCCTATGTAACTTGGGGAAGGTCACTGGATCCTCTTCAACTAGGTCTCCTAATGTCTAATTGCATAGTATTAGAACTCCTCCCTGTAGAGTTGTTTCAAGTTTTTAATAAGTTTATCTATGCACATGTAAACTATATATTCGTTTATTTGTCAAACAGCAAGTGGCTCATCATGAGTACTAGGAGTTCGCTTTCATATTTATTCCTCCAAAAATCTCATTAGCATTTAATTTCATCTCCTGTTCTCATGAGGCCTCTTGCCGTTCCACTGAAGACCTTCGTGCCAACCTCAAATGACGTAACTAAAATTGTCAGGAGATGTTTAATAATCCTTCCTGCAGCCCTAGCTTCTGTTTGTTCTCTCAGACGTCCAGTGCCTTAACAAATCTTCTGTATTAAATGCCCTTCGATTGAAGTCCCTCATATTATTACTGTTTCCCTAACTAGACTCTCACCCCAGTGCCTCAGTATTAAAGAATCTAACTCATTGTGCCTTCCTCCCTAGTTCCAGTGCATTCCAATCCATTATCCTAAAACAAAACTGTGTTCATGTAGGGCATGCCAGGCCCTCCTCAATTATGACCAATACACACCTTCCATATGCATCTCTAACTGTGTGCCCCGCACATCCTAACAGAATTCTATTCCCTACAGAGAATCTATATCGCTCCTCTGTGCTTCGGTGTGTTCATGCTGTCCCTGCAGTCTGATCGCGCTCCCTCCCCACTTTACTTCAAATTCTGACTCAGGAGTCCCTTCCATTATAAAAATTCTTGCCTAATCCCATTTCTTGAATCACCAAATGATGGTCTTAGAAAACTGGATGTCCACAAATTCTGGGCTAGTACCTCTAATGTAAGAGTTAAAGCTTACATTTCTTACCTTGAAGTGGGCTGGATCTTGCTTAATAGAGTAGGGTAAAATTAATGGAATCATTACAAGTACTGAATCACAGTCATAAAACACACTATGACTTCTTCCTTGTTCTTTTTCTGGGGTCACCTACTCTGAGGAAACCCAGAAAGGAATTGAGTTAGGACACTGAGGCTTTCTGCCAGCAAACCCCAAGGGGAGCCATGGACAAGGATGGCACACTGAGTCACATGCAGATGACCACATTCTTTGCCACCATCTTGACTATAAGAGACCCTAGCACAACCACTTAGCCACGTCCTGAATTCTCACCCACAGACCGTGGGGTATAGTGGCGTTTGTTGTTCAAAGCCACTATATTTTGGCATAGATTAAAAATAGTAATACACCACTGAGCTTTACTCCAGAAAGTTAATTATCTGTGTTTTTCTATTACAGTTCACCCTTCTACACCTGAACTAGATAGGGATCTCATGGGGGACACTGAGGATGGCTCCTGTGGCCGCATCTCCACTGCAATGACAAAGTGCCTTACAAAAAGCAACCAACCAAGGCATTTAATCCTCTAAAAAATAGCATCTCTTTTAAAAATATAGCTTTTGGGATTAGGTACATATGTGCTTAAAACTCAGTTCTGTAATCTGTCTGAATTTTGGAAAGTCACTGACCTTCTTAAGACACAGTTACGTTATTTCCATACTATGAGGATAACAGCAAACCCCCTCAGAGCTTTGTTGTAAGTGTAAGAAGAAGAAAGCTCTTGTTTCTACAGATAGGAAAGCCTTCCTCATCACTGCCAGGATGGGTGATATTGCAGCAGTGCCTTGGACCCCCTCATCACCACCTCACCAGCCCCTTCACCCAGCAGGTGCAGCCTGGTGATGTGACACGAGGCAGGGCCACATGCACACCCACACGCACAGCCATTGTCCCGAGCAGGGCTCCAGCCTCTGCACTGCCTCACAGTCTTGGATCTGTGCACATTCATGATGCACCTTCACTCCTTGGATCCGATCCTTGACAGAGAAAAAGGACTGCGTCGTCACGGCCTCAAAATTTACTCAGAGCAGTAGAACTGAAAGTCCGTGTCTTTTACTTTTTCTAGCCTGCTTCTTTCTCTCCCTTCCTAGTTTCTTCTCCCTTTATTTTTCTTTCTCTTTCTCTCTTTCTCTTTCTCAGTCTTCATAGACCTAAGGCAACCAGGACTGTCTGAGTACTTTTCTACGAGACTCAACAGTCCCCACAGTGGATAGCAGGGTCTAAATTTGTAGAAAGTCAGAAAAATCTGGCAAATTCTATAACAGTTGAAAGATTAAGAGAACTGCTATTTATAGTCTTCACTACAGAAATCTTCAAAGTCTTACTGAAACAGAGAGACAAGAAAAGCCCCATGCCTTCCTCCAGCATCACATGCATGCCTTTCGTGGGGAAATGAAGCAGAGAGGTGATGGACACTTGGGAGAACGAACCACTAGCCCTGTGTGCTGGTGTGGTTGGGCTTCAGTTCTTGGGCCTAAGGCATGGGTACCATTTTCCTGACCTGACAAGAATTCCCCAACAGTCACCTAAACAATCAGTTTCTATAAAGCATGAAGTTGAGGATAAGCAGGACCCTGCAGGAAGATGATGGATTTCTCAGAGTAACACCGAGGAGAGGGGAGCATGGGACATGTCCTCACAAAGAGGGTTACTTGAGGGGACAGATGACCAGAAGGAAAGCCCCTCCAGAGAGGGAGGTGGAAAGATTTCAGGGAAGAACATGGCTGCTAAGGATGGAACACCAGAGGTTCAACGTACTCAGACCTCACTGAATAAGTCAGATTTTCTTGCCCCAAAATAAGTACCTCTCTATGGAATGTCTTTGCTCTGTTTAAAGTTACAATTAATGGTGCTTATAAAAGAATGCCCGGTACATGCCCTGAACTCCCATTGGCCCACTTCTAAGGCAAGCTCCTGCTTGCAGGTTGACCTCAATTCAGCTGAAATATACTCACTTTTGTACAAAAAAGTCTCCAAATAAAGTCACTTCGGCAACCTATTTGGTCCCCTCCCCCATGCTCAATGACTCAGAGCTTTCTGCTGTTACTTTGTCATAAATGATGATTTCTGCTTTTTCTCTCCAATTCTTGTCTCAGTCCTTCTTTTTTTTTTTTTGACAGAACCAGGGATTGAACTCAGGCCCTTGCGCTTGCCAGGGAAGCACTTATTCCACTGAGCCATCTCCCCAGCCCCTCTCAGTCCTCTTTTGACTCTCTGCTTTGTAATACTTTCTGGGTTCAGAGAAGAACCCACCAGCCAATATTAACAATACAAACACAACCAGAATAATATATTGAATCCTCATTTTCTTGTCACCTAGTTTTCACAATTACCAAAGCCCTGGCCAACATGACCAATGTTGCATTTTCATTCTTAATCACTAACTCCTTGCAATGATTCTCAGTTGCCTGAGAACGTGATAGAAGATTAGTGATTAATAGGCATTCTATGATCAAGTGAGCAAATATATAGGAATATCACCTGAAACATAATAAATTTCCTCCCAAAATACATTCATAGGAATGAACCGCCTGCAGAATTTAAATCAGGTTTTGATCAAGATTACTTAGATGCAATGATGACATCATTCTCCTTATAAATTGTCTGCAGGACTGGCAAGATCATAATATTGAAGGCAATAGAAACTCATTGGTTGGGAAACCAAGATTGCTTAATCCCAGTCTCAGGCATTCATAGACTTTTCTATACGTCATGCCGTGTCCTTCCCCTGTGCATGCTCACCTCCAGTCTGAGGCGCTGGGACACCATGCCTATTTCAATGCTGACAAACACCACTCGATTGGAGCCATCGGGCTCCGCCATGATGAAAGCACGGCTGTACAACCTCGTGAGGAGGCCTTGTGCGTTCTGGCCAGCTTTGCCATAGCCCATCTGAGGAGGAAAAGAAAGGACTCAGAGTGATTCTGTCTGCCTCCCCTGATACCAGCAACCAGGCACAAATATATAATAGGCTTCTTCAGAAAGACAAAGATAAAATCTACATGATACTGTAGTCCTGGGTGAGGCATCATATGTGTTTTCCAAGATAGAAAAAAAGAAAGGAGAGAGAGAGAGAGAGAGAGAGAGAGAGAGAGAGAGAGAGAGAAAAGAAAGAAGAAAGGAAAGAAAGAAAGGAAAGAAAGAAAGAAAGAAAGAAAGAAAGAAAGAAAGAAAGAAAGAAA
>NW_004524581.1:570867-583936 GCF_000260255.1 Octodon degus | reverse complement strand
GAAAGAAAGAAAGAAAGAAAGAAAGAAAGAAAGAAAGAAAGAAAGAAAGAAAGAAAGAGACTTTAATTTTGCAGAAAAATGTAAAGGCAAAGTATCATTCAGACTGGCAGACTACATTCTCCTACATTAGGGCAGAGAGGGAGCTGATGTGGCTTGGGAATTGGAATTTCAGAACAACAATTAGTGCACTACAGGCCTTCCAGGCCTTTCTATTCTCTGAAATAGCAGCATTTTCTCCCTCTTCTCTTCTTCAAGCTCTACTTTGCTGAGGAACATCACGAAGATTGGACCTGCCTCCATAATGATTGTCTAGTTCTTTTTTCTGAAGAAAATGCCATTTCCTGTCCTTTACTCGGTTCCCTTAATCTTGTCTTTTACCACCTTACTGCTCACTGAGTTCAGTAAATCAGTTGCATACACGGACTCCAAGCCCCTTCATTTGCCACATCATGAACAACCCCCCTCAAAACTACACTCAGGTCTTAGAGCACCCCTCCACTGCTGGTTTCCCTGCATGAGAGTGTGCACTTAAGGCTCACATTCCCAGGGAACTTTTTGTAGTAAACAGCTTGAAGTCATTAGAATCTAAGATTATTTGGTAAGTGAACACAAATCCCACCTAACAAGGTCAAATTCTAGTTCTCCCGGGAAGAAGTGGCATAAATAGACATTTCCATCTGGGCATTTCCCATAGACATGCCCATAGACAACACATGCCCATAGACAACACAGTACCCCAACGTATAGAAGTGTTTTATTTGGCGCGCTTGATTTGGCCAATCCCGATTCTAATTTTAACCTCTGTTGCCTATATTTTTTCAAGTGAGAGATTTAAAACCTCAAACCTTTAGTGCAGAGATTTTTCTGGTTTCTCTTCACAAAACTTTAAAATAAAGCGGTCCTGAGCCCACAGCTCGACTCATAGAAAGCAATGAATTTGCTTTGCAAAGGAATTGTGGTTGTCTAAAAGCGTCCCCCTGGGCCAGGGAGATGGCTCAGTGGAATAAGCACTTCCCTGGCAAGTGCAAGAGCCTGAGTTCAATCCCCGGTTCCGAAAAGAAAAAAAAAAAAAAGAGAAAGTAGTCCTTAGTGCTGTGACTGCTGGTTCTGTGACTTGGGGCTGGTGAGATGGCTCAGTGGTCTAGAGCACCTACTTGGAACAAGCTTGGCAAAGCACAGGGACCACGGTTCAATCCCCCAGCACCACATGCCAGTCAGCCCTGCCTCCTGGTGGGCTGAGTGGCCACCCACACCCACACCCACCCACACACACACACACACACAAATAAATAAAAAAATTTAAAAAAAATATAAAAAAATAAAAAATAAATAAAAGCGTCCCCCTTCCTTAGAGGATGGCATTCCTTGTGCTAGACAGCAAGATGATGAGGCAATAATCAGGAGGGAATGTAGGAAGCGACATAATGAAATCATTTGTTTCTTCTTAAGAAAAGAACCTTTTTCCTACCAAATTGATATCTGACACTTGTCCTGTGCAGTCCGCTCGCCCAACACCAATATGGAAGCCACTGAAGTTCTGAAGTAGAGGAGGCGCTGGGGTTGCAGGAGAGGCTGAGGTGGCTGCGGAACTCTGGCTTGCTGGGGTGTGCTGGGTGGTTAAGAAACCACCCGAATCTAAAACAGGGCAAGATATTGAGAAACAATAACTCAACAGGCTTAGTTATCTGCTTCAATACAGTTTCAATACATAGGTACAAGTTCCTAATGAAAAAAAATCTGCATATATTCTCTTATAAGATACACAGTGAAAAACATCACATTAAGCTTCTTGAAATCATAATTTGAAGTAGGAGCTTTTTCTTGCACTAAACTTGCTTAAGACTAACAGTCCTAGGGGCTGGAGAGATGGCTCAGTAGAATAAGCACTTGGCTGGCAAGAGCAAGGGCCTGAGTTCAATCCCCGGTTCCGCAAAAACAAACAGACAAACAAAAAGAAGACTAACAGTCCTAGGCCCTTGTGACACAACCTCCGTCTTCTCATCATGTGGGCTTTGCTGTCATTCACATCCAGTTCATTCACTTCTTTACTTTTCTGTTCCAACCTAACGAGACATCCCAGATTCCTGCCTTGCAACCTGCTAAACTTGCAACTCGTCCTTTCCATTTCCTTCCTTCAAACCCCTCCCTCCGCTCCTCTCCCCCACTTGGGGTCTGTTCCTCCCTCAGGCCCATCTCTACCACAGATGGTCCAGGTGCCTCCCCTCCAGGATGCTGCCCAGCTGTTCCCACTCAGCTCTGGTTCTCCTTGGCCTTCTAGAGTCTTTTGTTAAAGCCGCTAGACCATTGTATACTTGGTGGCAAAGCTCCACCTTACTCTGATTCTTTTCATAGCTATACATGCATATTGCATTTTTTTTCATTGAGTTTGTTTTTTAATTTGATACATCTCTCCACCATATTACAATTGAGCCATTAAATTTGTAGCTTCATCAACATTAACTGGTTCGTTTTCATGAAGCGGTTGATTAATCAGCTCTTTCTTACGAGGTTCGAGTCAGCCTTTTAGAGAAGTGTGTGAGTTCCTTCTGAATGTTTACAAAAACTTTATTCATTCTGCGTACTTTTTCATCATTCACAATGTTTATCTTCTTAAGATTAGTAGTAACTGGTTTTGCTTTGTTTTTGGACTTAAAGTTTTTTTGGCTGGCTATGTGAAATACGTTCTTGGACTTCTGCCCTCTTAATTTATTCTTGGCCATTTTCTTTGATATCCGCGTGCAGCTGCTCCAGCTCCAGAGCATGCCATCTGCAGGCTCACAGCCCAGGAAGTTCCCGCATATTGCATTTTTAAACACACATGAAGGTCCAAGAGGCACAGTGACATAGAGATTAAGAGGCCAGTGTTAAAAACAGAGCCTGGTTTTCAAACCTGATGCTACCAGTTAGAAAACAAACAAAGGGCCTAACTTATTTCACCCCAATTTCCTCATTTATACACAGTGTAAATAAATGCTTTCTGGACTTGTTTTGAATAAAGGATGTGTTACTACATTTTAAACTTTAGAACAATGGTTGCTGTTATGGTTTGTGTCTAGGTGTCCCCCCAAAGCCTCATGCAGTCATGGGGCAGCTTCTGGAGTTTGTGATTGATTATTGTGAGTGTAGATGCTGTGTCTGCCCTGGGGCAGGTAATTTGCATTACAACGTAAGGTGGGAAGAGAAGCTAGCTGCTTGAGCTGCTGCTACCCTTCCCTTTTGCTCTTGCTCTTTGTCACCACCATGAAAGGTTGCCCTCTGGCCTGTGCCACTCTGCCTTGGAGCCAGCTGAGTATGGACTGAAACCTCCAATAACTGTGAGCTAAATAAACCTTTCCTTCCTTTCCTTTTGAGTGTCGGGTATTTGTCCCAGCAACGAGAGAAGAGTAACTAAGACAGTTGCTATATAGCTTTCACTTTCTTTACCTATTCAGACATTATATATATGATATATACAGTATGTGTTTGTTTGTTTCAAGCTCCAGACAACAGTTAAGAGTGCTCAGTATCACCAGGCATCGGTGGTCACAAGGCATCTAATCAAAGGAATTACTGCTGACTTCTGGGATTCTAAAATTTTGAAACAAAACTTACTGGTCCTATCTTCTCAGGTTTGCAAACAAGGAAACTAAAGCTTGAAGTGACCTAAGCAAGATTTCATAAAGAACATGAGATGGATTAGGTGGCCAGACCAGATCCTTGTACACAATCTCATGCTCTTTCTACCCAGTTCTAGATGGAGTTAAAACCTGGTTTGTCCCTGGACCCACATTTCCTATTCAAAATCCAATATGACAAGGAAAGAAGCAATATTTCTGCTTTTGCCTCACAGCTAACACCACAGAAATGTGCTACTATCTAAAGCCGAGCCTAGCACACGGCTAGGGGCAACTGCTTCAAGATCTTGGAGTGTCAGTCTCTGCATATGGCACTACAACTAAGCCCTGCCTCTAGGAGTTTTGTGATGAGAAAATGGTATAGAATCCTTACCATACTGTTTCACACAAATAAAGCAGGATACATTAACTACCACTATGAGAATGCAAAATATAATTACTAGTAATCTCCTCCAGTCTCTAATTCTGGGCACTAAAATTAAGTCTGAAAGATCTTTTCATTTCTACCACTGCAAGCCCCTCTACTCTGTCAAATGATGGAACAAGGAATCTTTGTTCCTCTGCATTCCAGAGGGAATTCAAAGTACCAGGACATGGTAAAGAATATGCCGGAAGAGAAGCAGTCACAAAAGAGAAAACTAAATTTAAAAGTTCCATCTCTGAGGTGGGGCTACGTGACTGTAATCTCAGCTACTTAGGAAGCTAGGACAAGAATTTCAAGGCCAACCCAAGCAACTGAGTAAGACTTTGTCTCCAAATAAAAAAGAAAAAGTGCTGGAGATTAAGCTCAGCAGGGTGGCTCCTGGGTCTGATCCCTGGCAGGCAGGCGTGGGGAAGGGGAGGGGAGAGTTCATCTCCAGAGCCGCTTTATCTAAGCCACCCCTCCCTTTGCTTTGCTCAAAGTACACAGTCTTCACCTGTCTTCTCAGTTCATGAGTCTGGATCCCAACACCAAATAGAGACTACATCCAAAACCCAATGCCAGCACTACCTGTAAGTGTAGTCTACATAGTTTCAAAAATTACATTTCTTTCCAATAGCATACACAATCAGGATCTAAAAATCCCAATTTTCCACTTCTCTTGAAGACTCAGGAGGTCAAAGACACTGGGCCAGTGCTCCCTCAGGCAAGGACACCCCTTCCCTGGATCTGCACCCACTCCCACCCCGCTGTCTCCCCACTCTACCTCATTTACAGGGCTGATGCCTTTCATAAGGATTTGTGTCTGAGGAGCTCACTGCCTAAAGCTCTTCACAGAACAAGTGTTTTGTTCTTCTTCTGCCCCCAGGAGACAATGACCCAACAAGGAAACAAGGACAAAGAGTAGGGGCTTGGAGCAAAAGCTGGTATTGCTGGGTTTTGAACAAGCTTGGGCTGTGCTTAGATGCATGGTAAAGATAAAGGCAAATATGAGCAGGTGCTTGTCAATTGGCTATTTGAGGGCAAAGGTAAACTTGATAAAAGTTGCTGTCAATGTAAAAGTAATTAAAGGAAGATGGCCATCCAAACTGCTGAAGTACACAGTGCGCTATCAGCACGCATTGTTTCTTGTCGTGATATCCCCAGTTATCAGGACATTTTCTGCAGACCTAGCAAAAGGATCCCAGAGGGCCAGTGACACTTGCCTTTGTGGTTCTCGATGGTCCCACTGGTGATAAACAAGAGGCTGAGAAGTGCCACTGTAATGGCAGTCATCATCACAAGGAGGAAAATCAGGAAGGTCTCCAGCACGGAGAAGGTGCGCTTTGCCATTTCTCCTGAGATGAAGCAGAAGTGGAAGAGCAAAGGTGAGGGGGGAAGAAAAAGGCAAAATCACAAATTAAAATGCACGTGCTTCAAGCTGCCTAAGGGTAACAGAAATCAATTCTTTCATATTAACAAATGGACTCTGCCCAGGACAGGAAGCACGGAGCACATGTACCACTAGCTCCGTACTTCAAGCCCGTGGCAGCCAAGACTGACCAATGACAACACATTGTGAGAAGTCTCAGGCACACTTTCAAATCACAGCATGACACTCCTCCTACAACCACCACCTGTGATTTGGTGTTGGAACAGGGACACAAACTCTTTCCTTCTCTCTCTCTCTCTCTCTCTTTTTTTTTTTTTTTTTTTTTTTTTTTTTTTTGGCTGAACCGGGGATTGAACTCAGCCCCTTGCACTTGCCAGGGGAAGTGCTTATTCCACTGAGCCATCTCCCTGGCCCCTCTTTCCTTCTCTTGACTCCAATGCACTGCTTCTTTTATGACCATGTTGGCTACTGGTAGGTCTGTAAGTGGGCCCAGGGTGGGAATTCTGTCAGAAGGGATGAGTGATACACATGTACTGCTGTGTTTAGGAGGAAGGTGTCTGGGGTTAGAGCTCTACTCCATGACCTAAGGAAAACTATCTACTCCAGGTGGAGACTGAAACCTAGAACTCTGGTCTTTGTGAACTAATTTTCCATTATTATCTAGTAAGGAAAGGATGTAAGAAAGGGAGTTGGCATTTCTAGTCTCAAGCCAGGTGTTATTAAAATTTCTCTTTCAATGACCAGAATTATCCCCAATAGTTTGCATTTCTAGGCTGTATAAATGCATTTTTTTACAGATTCCTTTCCATGTTTTTTGAGAAATCATCATTCAGAGGGGACCTATGGAAGCTAAAGTCTCATACATTGCAATAAGTGGTTAGAAACTGGATTCTGAAATCTACCTCCAGTATAAGTATCATTTCTGCCCCTTTTGGGGTCACCTTAGGAAATCCTCCTTCACTACTGAATCTCAGTTTCTCTACCTCCAAGCAAACATCCAGTGAGAATTCTAGAACATGTCTCACGGACTTCCCAGTAAAGTAAGATAACGTGACACAGGTAGCACTTCCTTTCTTCCACAGGATGTAGTAAGTGCTCAAAATGTTAGGTTTAACCTTAGGTTTCAAGATAACAAAGACCCTTTAGGGGGATTGTAAGATACTAATGCTAAGGAACTGCCAGAGGCAGAGGTGAGACCTTCAATGTTCATTTTCTTGACTCATGGGTTAGGATATCTGAGTAATAATATGGACTTACAACTCCAGGATCTTTCCTCAAAATGAGTGATTTGTGGCTACGATGCTACTAAATGTAGCCCAAATAACATTTTGGTTTTGTCTCAACTTTACCTACATGAAAAATTAAAAGATACCTTAAATAGTTTCTTTATAAAGGTACAGTTTATATTTATAAATCTAAAAGTAGGAGACAACCCGTTCAGGGCCCCCCTCCTGTCCCTCTCTCGGACAGGAGTTTTCTTTCCTTCAATGAATATATTCTGCTCATAACCTCAAAAAAAAAAAAATCTAAAAGGACAATTTCCTCTGGCAGTCATCCATAAAATATGGTGGCAGCTGCTGTTTCCCTTGGGGAGAGCAAGCACCCATCCCCCCATTAATCACCCCTTGACAGCTGAATCCCTCTGAATCCTTCCCTGGTCTATGCAGGCATTTGGTTTTGCAATGTGAGGTCAAGAGTTAAAACATCAGCATGACAGCAAACCCTTCAGAGGTAAAGTAGAATGAGGCTGAGCAGGGACACTAAACATTTCACGTTTCCTCTGTACTGGGAAACCTTATCCTTAGTCACCACCACAGTCACCGTATCCTCAAACACAGGACAAAACTTGTTCCTTCGGTATCTTCCTCTCAACTCCTGTCATCCATCCCAAGAACCCCAAAGCACACCAAAGACACACCTCTAAAACTTTTCTAACTAAAAAGACGCACCAGAGAGTAGCCACTTTCCCACAGAAAACTCCAAAACCATCATAACCTAGTTCAAGCCTTGTTCAAAGCTTTGTTTTCTAAAAGCTTTCTAGCAAGCCAAGATGAAAAACAACTAGATGTCTCAAGCCCAAAGCATCAACATACAGATCATGTGTGTAAATCCAGTCATGCAATAGGAGCCTGTGTATCAAATTGGTGGTACAAATTTATATATGTACATGTACTTTTATTGTATGCAATTTAATTTCATTATATACTGTATATAGCTAAAGGTACATAGATTTTTCTGGTTAGTGTTTGCTCTACCAAATTGATTACCACTATCAACCCTCTAGACAAGACAACCATGGCATTTCATTCCACATAAAAATTTCTACCTGTTACTCAGACTTGAATTATCTGTCTCATACAGTTCACCAATCTGTTTATCCACCATATTTGTAACCAAGACATCAACAGTACTTTAGCTAACTTTCCCATAACCTGTAGGGAAATCACAATTTAGGTTAGCACTACTTATTTCTTTTTGATGATTAAAGTATGAATTTGAACATGAAGCAGATGTATTATCTGGCTTCAGAATGTAAATACACCTTAAGGAGCTGAGCCTATCATTATGTCTTAAGCGATTCTAGATTTCCTAATGGTTCCCACTTAACCTGTCAAACCTACAAGTCAGTGACAGATTCTGGTGACACAATAGCAAGCTATTTAACATATCATTTATCACACCGAAGTCCCTGTTTTTCAAGGTGTCAGTAAAAAGTAACAATGTGGAAAACTGGATTTCGAAAGCTATAAAAGTTAAGTGGAAGCTTGAAGATTTTCTCAAGATCTCTGAGACAGCAAGGTGACTCACATTGCCCTCTTTCCCCTCCCTCTCCAACAGAACAAGTATTCTTACCTGATTCTACTATTCTAGTGAAGCTATTCAGGATCTGGTTCCATTTGCACGTTGCTGGCCTTAGACTTCTCAACACTTGGAAGCCTGCTGAAGAAAGAGTTTTATAGTCAAATCCAGGAAAGTTATAGTTCTCATTAGCATACCTTTGTAGGCTTGGAACCAGGATAAGATTAAAGTGTATTGATAAAAAAAAAAAAAAAAAAAACTAATGACAGAAATTGCAGAAGGCTTCCTAGACTGAAGGTCATTCCAAACCTTACACAACTCTTCCAGCATAATAAGTTCTGCACAAAGCATGCAACTCTCTCTCTCTCTCTCTCTCTCTCTCTCTCTCTCTCTCTCTCTCACACACACACACACACACACACACACACACACACACACACCAGCAAAATATTAAGTAATTGTCTGGTGATGTTGGATTGTTTTTGTTTTCATCTTTTGCCTTTTGATGTTTTCTGAAATAGCTGTTCATTATTTTGCAATGGGGAAAATAAAATACCTGTCCTCCCCACAGGAATGCATTCTATCAAACAGTCTGAGAAACAATGGCCCACAACAGAAAGGAAAACAAGAAATCGTCCAACTCTCCGGCTTGTTTATTTACTTGTTTGTTTTTCCTAGTAACTCAGAGGTCTCTAGAATCCCACTTGTTTGTTTGTTTTTGCAGAGCCAGGGATTGAAACTCAGGCCCTTGTGCTTGCCAGGGAAGCGCTTATTCCACTGAGCCATCTTCCTGGCCCTAGAATCCCATTTTTGTGCTGTTAAATTATTTGCAAAGTAAGAAGAGAGACCAGCTCCAAAAGTTCCAGTTGAAATACTATAGCTCTAAGCACCTTTAGCTAAGTCACTCAGTAGTGCATCTTAGCTGTTTTTCTGCTCCTACAGAAGGAAGTGGGTTAAATCATGGTAGCAACCAATTTTTGTATTAATTATGTTAGAGTCCTTGGATACAAGCAACAGAGAACAAATCTACCCAACTTAAGGTAAGGAAAGCAGGCAGATTCATAGCAAGGAAAGCTAAGAGTAAGCTCAGGAACGCCAACAGGTAGAAAAGCTCTTTGGACTGGGAGAGTTGTGCCTGTGGGTCACCTCCCTGCAGCACGCCATGGAGCCGTGGAGAAGGATGCTTCTCAGAGGCTCCCCTCAGGGTTGGATTCTTACCCGCCCACCTCAGGTCCTTTACTGACCATTTCCTTGGAGAGGATACTTAAATGAAAATCTTAACAAGAACACGCCCAAAGAGGGAAGCAGAGTTTTCCCAAATAAAATCAAAATGGAAGAGATATTGGACGGCTACAACGCGTCCACTCATGCAGCACCACTAGCTTTCCTGTCCTCATTCTCCGCCTTGGCAGTGGGAATCTCCAGGCCTCTGGAGCTCTCTCTGTCCTCAAGAGAAGGAGCCACGCCATGGCCCTGTCTGAGTCGCTTCTTCATTGCTGCTGTACAACACTGGGCGCCTACATTTAAAGGAGGAGAGGTTGTTTAGACCCAGAATTTTTAGAGTGTTCACGCCACGGTGGACAAGCTCACACACAGAGTGGCGTGGTGGGAGGGTGTGCTGCGGAGGAAAGCTGCCTGAGAGCAGGGAGAGGCTAGGCAGGAAGAGACATCCTTCGAGGCCATAACTGTAGCCACTCCCCCACAGCCAGGATCCACCTTCTGCTAACAGCAAGTTAGCAGAATGACCAGATCGTTCACACACACACACACACACACACACACACACAGCTTCTTTTAGGGTCATTTTAGATCCAAACCATAACTGGACCATAAGGGTGACACATGATCTAGTCAGGGCACATCGTTTTAGTAGATGTGATTAGTAGATGAAATAATATACCACTTCCCTGAGATAACTTCTGAAGGCCCATAGCTGATCAATAAGGGGGTGATCATGAAGATTCCAACTGTGGCAGAGGAGAAAAGAGGCTAGGCACAGGGGGCTCGGTGTCCATCAAAAGAGCTGGCCCTGAGAGCCAGGTACAAGAGCGCACTGGGCTGAGCTGAAGCCGCAGGCAGTGCAAGGGTTTAGGTTGTGCGAGTGTTTTGTGCTGGGCTGAGGGACACTCGCTTCAATCTTGTTAGCAAGCATAACCCAATGGCCCTTCTCCTCCTCATGGTATTTATCCATATCCATGTACTCTGTTCATTTTATAGATGAAGAAATAGACATAGAAAGATCAGTGAGTTACAGAAGAAAAAAAGAGGGTTGAACGTGAGCACCGTGCGGCAATGGTTGTGGTAGGATGAGAGCCCAGGCCTCTGGACTCTAGACAAGGCCTCTTGCCCTCCATCAGATAAAACTATCTACATCGCCTTGACCTGCAGACAGCACGGCAGCGCGGGGGTAGGAAAGTCCATGTGTTCACTCTTGTTGTCAGCTGATGGAACAAAGCCATGGCCTCTGGCTCAGCTCCCTGCAACCGAGGAAGAAACCAGCCAGTGCAAGGTGAAGGCAGTTAAGGAAACTATGTCCAAGCTAGAAGGATATTTCCACTCAAACTCCAGCTTCTATACCACTAATTCATAATACTAGCATCACATATTTTCTTAATATTTATTTATTCATACCATCACCCTAAACATTTTTAGATGCTTTCATTAAAGTATTATGATTACACATATTTATGTAGTATAATGTGATTATTCAATTCAGATATAAAATGCATACTAATCAAATCAGGGAAACTAAGGTCTTCGTCTCTGTATCATTAGTTCATGTTTGGAGGCTTCAAGCCCTTCTCTTCTAGTTATTCATAAAATGTATACTAGGTTATTGTAAACTAAAGTCCGTTTATTGCCATAGAACACTAGAACTTATTGACCAATCTAACTGAGTTTTTAAAAGATGTTGGGGATTCAATTCATTTTATTGAAAATTGATAGCAAGAAAGTGGGGAGAAATTAAGAAACAAAAAATTACTCTTATTTTGCTGTACAAATATTTGAGAACGTCAAATAATAGAGGAGGGATGATTTCTCACAATCAACACACTATAGCTTGGAAATCAGGAGGAAATGACAGGCTTAATAGGGTGATAGAAAATTTTACCTTCTCTTTCAAAAACTCTTACCAGAAAGTGAAATCTAGTTTGGACCAGCCTTATAGATTTTGGGGCTTATTTACAGAAAATTCAAACTGAGTATGTCAGAGGGCATTCTAGGGACACAATAAGCAAAACCCAGGCTGGGAGAATCTCTGTAAAAGGAAAGACCTAGTTTATTTAACAAACAAACTCCAGTGGGGAAGGAAAAGAAGGAGAACAAGAGCAGGAAGGAGTGGTGGAGACATGAGAGAGAAAGGCAGGGACAAGATGATTGGAAGAAGGGAGAGGAGGAGGGAGGGAAGAGAAAAGGTACAGTTTAAAAGAGGGCTAAGAGACATTAGTCAATGGCATGTTGTAAGTCCCAAACCCAGAACCTGATTGTTTTGAAGTTATGAGACAATTGAGGAAACCTCTATACTGCCTAGATGTTGCCAGTATTGAGGGATTATTGTTAAAGCGCTAGCATGATAAAGGCATTGTGATTACACTTTTTGAATAAATTTTGTCATTCTGAGATGCATTTTGAAGCAGCTATGTTTAAGAACAAACACTGAAAACACTAAATGGATGGGTGGATGATGGATGATGGATGGATGGATGGATGGACAATTCAATGAGAGGGAAAATGAACACAAAATAAAATTCATTCTTTGCTGTGCTGATTGACTGTCAAAGGGTAGGTTAAAAGCCTGTAGTAGATACCATGGAGTGTTTTACTCAGCACACATTGCAGAACCTAGTGGGCAGCAGCTGGCACCCACTTGCCTTGGTTTTCTGATGTGGTTTAGGTTCTGCGTTTTGGATGTGTGGGCATGTGGCTCTGACTCAGAACTGACTGAGACACATGGAGAGAAGGGGTGCACGGGATATCCATCTGGCCGGCTTGGATCCTGGCAGTGTGACTCTTGGTTGCGGCCTTCCAGTTAGTTCTGGATGCTGCTGTCTGCTTCCTATGCTGTAATGGCGAGCAGGTAAACTCTCCTGAGCAGCTCTGTTCTAGGACTTAACCTGGAGGGTTGTTTCTGGGAGCTCCTCTTCAACCTTCTGCCTGCAGCCCTCCTGGTTATTCTGGGTTATCTCCCTGTCTCCTTCAAGAAAACTTTTTCTTTTTAAGCCTCCAGAGTGGACTTCATTATCTCTAGCAAAGAACCTGTCCAAGCTAAATCTCACATTCTACATCAGACTCAAGTGTATACCAAGCTGTCTATGAGAATATTTTTAAACTTGAAAGTAATAAGCAGTCTGACACAATAAATTTTTTGTTAGGCCCCAAAAAACTTAGGTTAAAGCAGGCCAGATAGCTGAACAGACTAAAGTGCCTGCTTAGGCAGAGCGCAGCAACCAGGGTTCGATCCCTGGTGTGCAGTGCCGGCCCCACCCCTGGGGTGCGCTGAGACTGTGCATGATGGTACACCCCTATAATCCCAGTGCTTGGGAGGCTGAAAACAGGAGACTCACTACAAGTCTGATCTCTGTAGTGAGACACTGTAGACCCTGCAGACTCTGTACCAATTATATTAAAAAGAAAAAGAAAAAAAAACTTAGCTTAAAGTATTCAGGGTTAGGATTGCTAGCTCATGGTAATGCACAGGATGGAGAACTCTCCTTCTCCTTCTCCTCCTTTTCCTTCTCCTTCTCCTTTTCCTTTTCCTTCTCCCTCTCCTTCTCCCTCTCCCTCTCCCTCTCCCTCTCCCTCTCCCTTTCCCCCTCCTCCCTCTCCCTCTCCTTCTCCCTCTCATTCTCCCTCTCCCTCTCC
>NW_004524581.1:557444-569896 GCF_000260255.1 Octodon degus | reverse complement strand
CTCTCCCTCTCCCTCTCCCTCTCCCTTTCCCCCTCCTCCCTCTCCCTCTCCTTTTCCTTCTCCTCCTCCTTCTGTATTTGGTACAAGGTCTCACTATGCAGCTTGGACTGACGGCGATCCAAGTGCAGCGTGTGGTGCTGGAAATCAAATCCTGGTCTCTGCACTTGCCTAAGCAGGAAGAAGTCTTCTTGAACCCCAAAGCAGTTCCATAATCCATTCAGGGAAGATCCTCCATTCTACTTGTATCAGTTCACCCTTTTCCTCAACCAGCAAGCACTGGGAGAGCAGTCCATTCCAATCTAGTTGGAATGTAGTTTTCTTATTTAACAGCTTTTACTCCCATCATTTGCTGAGTCTGAGGCTTCAACCACAGTGGCAGGGCAGGAAGAAAACAGAACATGGTAGAAACGAATACCATTTCTTCCCTCTCAGAAATTCCTAAAACCCACAATCCCATCAAAGAATACAAGTAGATGATGACAATCCTGTTTTCCAGCACAAAGGGAAAACCACACCAGACCTTGGCTTTTCAAATCCCCACTTCTGCTCTTTTCAAATACCCCACTTCTGCTCTCAGTAAAAAAGAAAAAGATAAAGAGGCACTGAGGGCTTGGGAAGGACTGAGATTTGAATTTAAAGATTATGATTTGTTTCCTGAATCTCTCCGAGATTTATTTTGCTTATAATAAAACCAGAGATCTTAAGAGGAAATTACCTGTTTAAAGTTCTCTTCTAATTGCTTGTTTATTTGTTTGTTTGTCTTCTGAGTCAGGGTCTCACCAGGTAGTTCAAACTGGTCTTGAACTCACTATGTAGCTCAGATTATCTTTGAACTCATGGCAATCCTCCTGCCTGAGCCTCCCAAGTGCTAAGATTATAAGATTGCACCACCATGCCCGACTCTTGGCTAATTTTCTAACAGTTAATACATTAGTTAAGAACAGTTACTTATTACATTAATTAGGTTAAGCATACATGCCCAAAATGTGTGTACATTTTGTGTGATTTCAATCCTATAGCACAGTTATCTTTTCTTGGTGTATGTCTAATGCCTAATTACAAAGATCTCACTCAGTTTGATAAGCTCTGCCTTGAAAGTGCAGTGTCTTGCTAATTTCAACACATTCAGAGGGTTTAAAAATCTAGATAAAATGCAAAACCTCCCTATTTCTCCTTTTAGATAAGAAGTACAGAGCTTATTAACCTTTTCCACAGTATTTCAAAATCATTCCCTGATGATTTGTCTTTTTCCAAAACCACAGATAAGAATTTATTCCATTTGGCATGAAAAACATGACCTGCTTGATATACAAGATTACAAAGGTAGATTGGGACTCCAGCTAGCACCCAGGCCTGGTGTGTGAGTGGGACTGCCCAGGGCCCTCCAGATCCTCACTCCAGCCAGCACCCAGGCCTGTTGTGTGACCAAGGCAGCCCAAGGCCCACCGGATCCTCATTCCAGCCAGCACCCAGGGCCAGCATGTGTGGGAGGCAGCCCAGGGCCCTCAGGATCCTCAGTCCAGCCAGCACCCAGGCCTGGTATGTGAGTAAGACTGCCCAGGGTCCTCCAGATCCTCACTCCAGCCAGCACCCAGGCCTGGTATGTGAGTAAGCCTGCCCAGGATCTTCCAGATCCTCACTCCAGCCAGCACACAGGCCTAGTGTGTGACTGGGGCAGCCCAGGGCCCACCAGATCCTCATTCTAGTTAGCACCCAGGACTGGTGTGTGAGTAGGACTGTGCAGGTCCCACTGGATCCTCACTCCAGCCAGCACCCACACCTGGTGTGTGACTGGGGCAGCCCAGATCCCACTGGATCCTCATTCCAGCCAGTACTCAGGCCCAGCATGTGTGGGAGGCAGCCCAGGGCCCTCCAGATCCTCACTCCAGCTAGCACCCAGGCCTGGTGTGTGACTGGGGCAGCCCAGGGCCCACTGGATCCTCATTCCAGCCAATACCCAGGCCCAGCATGTGTGGGAGGCAGCCCAGAGCCCTCCAGATCCTCACTCCATACAGCTCCCATGCCCTCCATTAGACAGGCCCAGTGTGAAACTCTGCAGCAGAACTCCCTGGAAAGAGGCTAGAGTCAAGACCCACTCAGCTGATCCAGGAGCAGAACACCTTTCCAGAGTGACACACAGGGCTCACCTCCAAGGGTTGAAGCAGGAAGAAGGTGACCACAGCAGCCATACCTAAGCTACAACCACCTGGACAAGTTTGAACTTCATAGATCCTGACCTGGTTCTAAGATAATAACTGTACCAAAGCTGTACACCAAAGGTCAGAAGACAGTGCCACAAAATGACAAAGAGAAGAACCAAAATGAATTCTCAGGCCCCAAGCCCACCCAGAACAAATGCAAGAGACAATAGCATAGAAGAAACTGGAAATCACACACTTGAAATCTCTGAAATAATAGTGTCTGAAGTAAAGAAACAACTGCAGAAAGGTATAGAGGAAATCAGATCAGAAATAATTTCTGAATTAAAAAAGAAATAACTATAATGAAAGAAGTACTAAGTGCTTCTAAAAAAGATACTGATAAAAAATATAGGAAAATAGAAAAATGATGGAATCCTTGAATGAGCAATATAGGAAAAAAAACAGAATGCATGAAGCAGATTCAAAGTGCTATACAGGAAATTAAAACCTCAATCACAAGCTGGCAAAACCATTTGAATGAAAGTGAAAATAGACTTTCAGACCTTGAAGACACCATTGCAGCTAGTGAAAAGGTAAGAAAAGATCTCTTAAAAACAACTAGGATGCAGGAAAAAATAATGCAATATCTGCAAGACAGTGCAAAAATTAACAATGTGAGATCAATAGGCATTAATGAGAAAGAAGGCGTCAATATAAATGATATAAAAGGAATATGGGCAGATGTAATAGCAGCAAACTTCTCAAATATGGAGAAACTATCTGACATTCAGATAACTGAAGCATATAGAATTCCAAATAACATCAACCCAATTAAAAACACACACAGACATACAATAATCAAGATCCCAGAAATTCATTGCAGAGACAGCATACCAAAAGCCACTAGAGAAAAGAAACAGATCACATTTAAAGGAAAACCCATCAGAATAATGGCAGATTTCTCTTCACAAACCATTAAGTCAAGAAGAACTTAAAGCAAAGTACTTCAAGTCTTGCAAGAAAACAAATTTCAACCCAGACTGACATACCCTGCAAAACTCTCTTTCAAGTTTGATGGAGAAGTGAAATACTTCCATGACAAAGAACAACTAAAGAATTTCATGATGACAAAGCCAACCCTACACAGACTATTAAAAGACATTCTAGAGAGGGATCAAAATGACCATGACTCCATGAATGAGAACAGAAAGAACCTACCAAACAGGGCAAACAATTAAACACAGGAGAAAAAGGGGTATACAACAGCAGTCTTTCAATTATTCTTTTGTACACAGCAGCAAAATATTTCCATCATCATACTCTACAAATGGACTTCTCCTGCACCCTATGAGTCATGATTCTGTCCAGGCCTACATGGTGGCTATCAAGGAAATAGCAAGTAGCTCAGTCCCACAAGTGATACCTGGCCAAGAATCATGGACATTATGTCCACAACACACTAGAACTTTGTTCAATATCCTATCCCCAAACTGTTAGAAGTGCTCATCATTTATTTGTCATTCCAGGATTTATCTTAAGTTTTATTCTTAGTAATTCTTTACTACCATGAAAACCTTTTCCTAGTTGATATTTTTGTCTATATTAATCTAATCAAATACTGTGTGTGTACTCTGATTTGATCACAGATCCATACATATGATACACTACATTCTGGCCTCTTAGTTGGATTTACAATTTAATTTTAATTTTTGAACATTATTTTGAAATATTTAATTTAATTTTGAATTAATATTTAATTAATTTTCTGAATATTGTTTAATTTTAATTTTTGTTTTATGATTTGTAATGTTTCTTTGACTTAAGATCTACTTATAAGATATAGTATGATATTTTCTGTTACTATTAGAAACTTTAAAAAGTGTATTTCCATTTTCCATTGACTTTATATTAGTTCTTCCTTGTCATTTACATACACACACACATGAAAAATATGTATATAACCTGACATAAGATTGATACTGTTTTATAGAAATGTTCAATTACCTTTTAAATGGGTTCATCTAATATAATTTATTTTACATAGTCCTACATAACTACCATTTTAAGAGCTCCTTATCCTTTACCCAGGACCATACAGCAACCTCTCTTGCCTTCTGCATTATAGTCCTTGTTATTTTGTATATGCTCCATCTGGAGGTTTTAGAATATTTGAGTCCATACATTTGGAAAATATTTTACTTTTAGTCTTCAAAGGTATGTTTGATAAGTATAATATTCAATGAGGACAGATTATTTTTCAGTCCTTTGAATAAATAAGTCTAGTTTCTTACCCACTTGCTCTTTTTTTTTCTAATGTGGAATAAGATGCTATTTAATTTTGTTATTCCATAGCTAATATTTTTTCTATGCATATGCTTTAATGATTTTTTTACAATTAGTTTTGGACATTTTCAGTTTTGTGTATCTTGATATGATTTTATTCATATTTCTTGTGCAAAAGGTTCATTTTTCATGGTAATGTGCTATAATCTTAACTAAATTCAGAAATTTTAGATCTTTAAGTATGTATTGCCTACCTTCTTCTACTTTGAGAATTCTAATTATATGTATATAAGTTTCTTGATTTTGGCACAGAAAGAACTATCATATGACTGATCTATAAACTCTTCTTCATGTTTATTTTAGACAATTTTTATTGTTCTAATCATTTAAATTTGTAAATAATTTTTATAACATGCGATCTATTATTAATCTCATCATGTATTCATTTCAGAAATATTTTTCTAAAATTTATTCCATCTATATCTTATACCTTTCACATTTCAATATTTGTCTACAATTTTTAACTCGCTATATGATTATCATTGATTTTCAATAAAGCTAATAATTTTTTTAAAGGATAGATTGGGAGAAAGCAGGCCACAGCTGCATTTATCATCATTTCGAGGACAGCATGACTATATCTTGTGATGTAAGCTGTCTCCTGCACACATCTCAGATTCTTAGCACCTCCTGCCTGGACTTTTCAGCAATGGGAAAAATTCCACATTGCCTTCTATAGAAACTTGAAAAAGGAAAGACTAAAAGAAAAAGACCTGATTGTATGAAACTCCATCTTGACTCAATTGGTATTTTTCTCTCACTTACACAGGAAAGGAGAAAGGAGTGCCTGAGCAGAGTTTGGCAGTAAGCAAAAATCATCCACTGCCCTCCCTGGAGCAAACTTGTGTGCCACAAGGCGTTAGAGAGCCTCCATTAGACCAGCCAGGAAGCACAAGGGAAAAGGAAGCCTTTAGCAGACCAAGAATGAAAGCATCCCATATCTCATGCTCTTCGTTATTATGTTTGTCTAAGCCCTTCCCAAGAGCAATCCAACTAAGACGTAGGCATGTGGGAGAAGAAAAGGCTTGAGCTGTGATATGTACCTACCGGGAAGGCTAATGCCTACAGGAGGATTTAGCACTCTACCTTTGTCATTGATGTGAGATGGTGAGAGAGCCAAATGACACATGAAATATCCATGCTCAGAAGACAACCACGGAAAGAAGAGTGTCTGATACTCTCTCTACGTTGTGGAAGCCAACACCAAGCCTTGATATGAACTAGAGGCTGAGGTGGGGCCTGAATCCCAAGACAGAAAAGTTGGAGCCGGAAATTCCAACTTAAGAAAAGCTCCCCAACAGTCCAAGGGGCCAGCCAAGGAAAATGCACATAAGACATCCAGACTAACAAGGAGAGTCATGCAGGAATCTTGATTTTGGGGATGTCAAAGACAAACTCCAACTTAGGTCAGAGCCAAGATAGGGTCTTGGACAAAGGTGGAATCAAAGTTAAAGCTGATGAGGCACTAGACCAAAGGCTTAGAGGTTGGCTACACGTCTTACACCAGTGGTATGCATAACTCCAGTTTATGAGTCAGGAGTAGAGAGAAGTTTGTGTGGGTTGGGCTGGCTTACCTAGCTAGTACAAGAAAGATAATAATTAGAACAAATTCGTGAGCTCCTACATAGAGACACTTGTCAACCGAGGGAGAAAGAGTCACCTTTCAACATTATTTTTAAAATAAAATGAAATCAACTTAATGAACTGTTAGCGTGTGCCAGACGCTGTCCCAAGAACTCTACATGAACTGCATCCTGTAGTCCCACAATAATTCTGTGAAGAATGGCTTATTCCCTTCTGCAACTTATTTGAATTTAAAACCTGAGCCAAGGAGATGTTAAATACATCCCCACAGGCAACATATGCAAGCTAGATTCAAAACCAGATTACTAAGCCAGGGAGATAGCTCAGAGGCATAAGTGCCTGCCTGGCAAGCACAAGTCCTGAGTGTGGTCCCCTATACATACATACATACATACATACATACATACATAAATCTATAGCAAAACCAGACCATTTGCCCTCAGAGTTCTCTAGCTGAACTATGAGCTACAATATTTAACATAGTATGTGCCTTTTAATAGTACTAAGGTTCTTGATCACCTCAGAATAATAATAATAATAATAATAATAATGCCTACAAAGTAATCAAAACACATGATACTATTATAAAAAGAAAACAAACATTTAGCCTCAGCGATTATGAGAAGATCCACACAGGTCAAGCACTTGTCACAGAGATAAAGAAGTTACCGGCCCCAGGTCACTGTGGTGAGCACTCGCGGTGCTCATTCCTATCGGCTTCCGCACCCTTTCGTGGGTAAATGGCAAGGTGGTGTTTCGCTGCCAGAGGTTACTGCCAAAAAGCCGTGGATGGCAGTGCTGATGGTCACTTGTGGACTGAACTATATCACGCAGAGGCATCCGAGAGGGGTGTGGTGTGAGTTGTACATGGTCTGCCTTCCTCCGCCATGGTGACCTTGTGTCCCAAATGCCAGGTTACAAGATCTCTGAGTCACCAAGCGAAAGATGCTATCTTCAGAATCATTAGACCAGAAGTAGGCTTAGCATAATAATGAATTATATTTGCATGTTAAGCAACAAAGATTTGGGGGCAAACCTCCTACCCATCCTGATTATTACAATTACAATGCCAGTTAATAAAAATGACTCTTTATCAAAATTATAAATACTCTTGTAATTTCTGTCTAATCAACACCTTGAATCAAACGGTTTTACCTGTACTTTTCAAAAATGTTAACATTTCTTTAATTCAATATCAAATTTCAGGGCCTGCCAAATAGCTCAGCGGATTAAAATGCCCGCAAATAGGCACAGGGACCCAGGGGTTTCATCCTTAGGCCTGCCATACCGGCCCGCCCCCGGGGTGTGCTGAGACAGCCATTGAGACTGGGCATGGTGGCACGCACCTGTAATCCTAGCTCTTGGGAGACTGTAAATAGGCAGATCACTATGAGTCCGATCTAGTAGTGAGACCCTGAACACCCTGTAGACACTTCCCTAAAAAATTTTTTAAAAAAGTTCAACTATGCAATGAAAGAAAGCCTATTGCTATAATATAGGTGAGTTATAAGCTTAATTACCTTTGACATCTCTTCAGAGGGAGAAAAAACAAACCCAGTTTGTAGAAGAAAAAAAAATCAAAACCATAAGAAATGCTTCTTTTCCTAGAAAAAGTAGGCTACATTTGTGTAGGGCAGGCCGCATACTCTCATTTAAGGCAGAAATGAGTACACGGATACTTTTAAAAGCTCCCTTAGAACTGGCCAAATAGTTCAGCATACTAAAGCACCTGCTTAGGTAGGCACAGGGACTGGGGTTCAATCCCTGGTGTGCCCGTGCTGGCTCCACCCCTGGGGCATGCTGAGATGGTGACTGAGACTGGACAGGGTGGTACGCACCTGTAATTCCAGCCCTTGGGAGGTTGAAAACAGGAGGATCACTACAAGTCGGAAAACAGGATGATCACTACAAGTCGGATCTGTGTAGTGAGACCCTGTAGACTATGTACTAAAATACAATTAAAAAAAAAAAAAAAAGAATTAAACGTTCCCCTAAGAGTTGAGTGCTTTAACAAAGGCAAGCATGTGCGGGAAACCTGAAGGTCCTATTTTCAAGAAACCAGCACCAAATAACCATAGGCATTGAGTCAATGGAAATGGGTAATAACTGTCACAATCAGAAAATCTGTTATGTCAAAAATTAGTTGTGGGCTGGCCTGATAGGTCAACGGACCTAAGCACCTGCTTAGGCAGAACTCAGCTCCTGGGTTCAATTCCCCACGTGCCCCTCCTGCCCCGCCCCTGGGGTGCACTGAGACCGTGATTGAGACTGGGCATGGTGGCATGCTCCAGTAATCCCAGCTCTTGGGAGGCTGAAAACAGGAGAATCACTATGAGTCTGATCTACATAGTGAGACCCTATAGACACTGTACTAAATAAAAATTAAAACATTATTGTCAATGTAACTGGCTTGGGAGCTACATGGGGGTTAGTAGATGGCACTTCTGGTGGACCTAGGTGAGTCCTAGAGGCAGGGCGCTAGTATTACATCTGGTCCCTCACTGTTTTGTTTCTGACCGTGTTTACCTGCTCTGCCTCCTGGTCGCCATGAACTAAGCAGGCTCACTCCACCATGCCCTTCCGCTGTGAGGTCCCAGCCCAGGAGCCAGCCACCTATGTGTTGGAGTCCCTGAAGTCGTGAACCAAATTAGACTTCTGCTCCTTTAAACTGCACCACAGTGATGGCAAAGCTGACTGCCACGATGCAAACCTCTAAGAGGCACAGCTGCCCCTCCTCTGAGCCCCAAGGACATGTAGGCCCAGTGTGCATGGGGTGCCTATGTTTAAGGAACAGCCAGTACTACTCACGTGTACCTCAGACTTCTTGATTCTTAAATATAGGCAAAGAGTTTTGAGAAGACAATAGGATTAGCATTGTTCAGGTCAGTGCTATGCAAAACAAACTGAAAATATGTGGTCCAGGAACTGCAACCTACAATATAATCCTTTTCTTCAAAACTATTAAAAATTTCAGAGGCTCTGTGGAGTATTAGATATTGTGCTTGGTAGGGCTAAATGATATAATTCATAAGGCAACGTTCCTGTGCTCAAAATATTATAATCTGGGCTGGGGATATGACTCAAGGGTAGTGTTTACCTATCATGCACAAGGCCCTAGAACAACCCTCACGACCAAAAGAAAAGAAATCTTACAATGAAATGTAAGTCAGAGATGATGCAGAGGCAATTCTAAACTCTACTGTGAGTACCTCAGAAGTATATAGCAGGAAATCCTTATTAAATGGAGTTGCCAGACACGGGGATAAAAAACTTCATGTCTAAGTTGAGACCAGAAAGGTAGCTGTTAACCTAGTAGCAGCTAACCTAACCTGCCTTTGGCTGCATAACAAACCAATCCAAAATTTAGTAGGTTAAAATAACAGCAATGAATTTAGCTCATAATTTTGTGGGTTAGCACCTGGGGCTGAGCCCAGCTGGGCAGCTCTGATACACAGCTGGCTAACACACTGGTGGAGCCGCTAGGGGATGGCTATAGGCTGCTGCTGTACGGTGGCCTACACTTGGGCCATTTATCTTTGCCCCCGGGGTCTCTTCAGCAGCCTACCCAGGGCTTCTTCACATGGCAACTGGGAAATCTTGCAAGAGAAGGAAGGGGACCATGCACACCTTCTCAGTGCCTCGGTTCAGAAGTGGCACACTTTAACTTCCTCTGCATTCTGCTGGCCAAAGCAAGTTTGGAGCCCAGCTCCGATGGAAGGGGCAGGGAATGCTCCCTGCTCCAGATGGGAAGTCGCAGAAGGTGCAGAAGGTTTAACAACAGAGAGGAGTGTTGTGACCACTCTGGCAATTCCTGTCACCTATAAGGAGGTACAGCATGTGCAAAAGTCTGCAGATAACTGAGAGAGAAAAAGAGTTTGAGGAATTCCGAGTACATCAGTATGACAGGGTCATAAAAGCAAAGGGATTAATAGGGAAAGATGAGAAGGGCTTCAGAACAAGCACAAGCTGGGAACAGCAGCCCAGTAAAATTGAAAGATTTTTTTCACAAGTTTCACCCTACAGATTATCTAAACACTATGCAAAGTTAAACATAAACGGCCTAAATAAAGTGCTCTGAGACTTCATAACTAGTTTTAAAAATGAAGGGAGGTATCATAGTCAAAGAAGAACTCAAGGCGAAGTTCGAAGAACAAAAAATGACTTTGCAAAGTAGAGCTGTAGCAAAGAGCCAAACCCTGAACCGGGCAATCTGCAGGAGCAGTGAAGCCCGGAAAGCATCTGGCAGCAAGCAGCGTGCTTTGGCCGGGCTGAGGACAACACTGCTGAGCTGTTTGTCCCAGACATCCTGAAGGGTGATGTTTGCACGTAACACTCTTCCATATGCATGGCCCAATTGTGCCAGAGTTAAGTAAGATAAGAGATGGAGTTAGATAGGAATGCCAGCTCTCTGATGATAGCCCTGCCCTTTCCCATCCACCTGGCCTGTGTGACACTGAATCTAATGCAGACTTTTGTAGGAGAGCAGTGAAAGACACCGATGAGAAGTTTAGTTACAGGAAGAGCATGGAGGTGCTCAGATGCCAGGCCAAGAAACGGAAACTTAGCAAAGGCAGAATAATGTAGCTGAACGTTTTTGCATAAAACTAACTTTATTGCATAAAACTGCACTTCTGATCATTTATCTGGCAGAAGTGGGTAAGATAAAGCAGAAAGAGCCTGGGGTGCTTCTTCCTTCTCTATTCTGTGCCAGGCATTGTTAAGCAATCAAGAGATCTTTTCCTATGAAGCTCAAATAGATCCTTCAAGTTCTTCCTAGCCACAGCTATAATAATGATGAGGCAAGTTTCAACTTAATGAGCAAGAGGCAAGCAACTACTTAAGAGGCTGAGACACCACTAAGGAAGGAAGGCAGTGGAAAAATGCCTTGAGCAGGGCCCGGGAAGTGGGGCAGGATGACATGGAACTTGCTTACCAAAGAGGGGAAGAAGGTAACCAGATATCACTCCAGCTTTCTAAGGCTGTGAGAGAACTATGGTGCCACTACCCAAAATGATAATAATAGTAAGTTTTTAATGAGAAAAAGACAACTTATCAGAAAATACACTGATTGGGAAAGGAAAAAGAAGGTGTTTAAAGTTTGAGTGGTATAAAAACCAGACCTAAAAGTGTTGGAAAAAATGGGTGTCATGGTGCAAACCTGTGGCCAGCACTCAGAAGGCTGAGGCAGGAGGATTATCATGAGTTCAAGGTCAGGATCAAGACCAAGCCCAGGCCCAGCAAGAGTGTGGGAGAGCTGCTGGCTCCCCTGTGTCTGTGCAACCTCTCTGGACCAAACTCAGGCATGCCACATGAGTGAGACACTCTGCCACACCCTCAGGACCCTGCCACTTCTCCAGATCTCCCTCCCCACAAGCCCACTGAGTAAGTGAGAACTTCTGCCATGACCTCGGGAGCCCCCAGATCCAGCCCAAGTCCAGGTACTGCAAGTGTGTGGGACAGCTTCCCCTCTCCCCTGTACCCCTTTGTCCCCCTCAGACCCAGCCCAAGCCTGACATACAGGCCTAGGGTGAAACTCTGCAGCTGCAGCCCCTGCAAAGAGAGTAGGGGACACAACCATCCAGCTAATCCAGTAGCAGAACATCTGGCCAGAGGGGCACAACAGGCTCATTCCCAAGGGTGGCAGCACGAAGGAGCTGAGCACAGCAACCAGCCTCAAGTCAGGAACAACTGGATAAACTCAAACTTTGTGGATCTACACCCAAATACCAGTAGGTGCCAAGGTTATAACTGCACCATACCTCTACAACAAAGGTCAGAGGACAGTGCTATACAAAATGACAAAGACAAGGCTCAAAATGCAATCTCAGACCCCAAGCCCACCCAGAACAAGTGCAGAGGACACTAGCACAGAAGAAACTGGGAATCACACAGCTGAAATATCTGAATCAAAAGCATCTAACATAAAGAAATAACTGCAGAAAGGTATAGAGGAACTCAGAGCAGAAATAACCTCTGAAAAAAAATCTCTGAATTAACAGCATCTGAAGTAAAGAATCAGATGCAGAAACATGGGGGATACCCAATCTGAAAAATTCTCTGAAGTAAAAGAATTAATAACTCCTTCTAAGAAGACATTGATAAAAAAAAGTAGAGGAAATTAGAAAAATGACAGATTCCTTGAATGAACAATACAGGAAAGAAATAGAACTCATGAAGCAAAATCTCAATCACAGAGACGACCCAGGCCGCGGGGTCCTGAACAGTCCCGGAGCGCAGGCCGGCGAGTGAGTGAGACTTCTCGGGCCCAGGGATCCTCTTTTGACCCAGGCTGCAGGCCCAGCAGGGAACCCTTCAGCAGAACTCCCTGCAAGGAGGCTAGAGGCAAGACCCACCCAGCTGATTCAGGAGCAGAACATCTTGCCA